>NC_065921.1:47375037-47975037 GCF_024586455.1 Bactrocera neohumeralis
TAAATGTTGACCGGGGCGCTTTGGTGGTCCATTCGGAAAGTCCAATTTTGGGCAACTTTTTCGAGCATTTCGGCCGGAATAGCCCGAATTTCTTCGGAAATGTTGTCTTCCAAAGCTGGAATAGTTGCTGGCTTATTTCTGTAGACTTTAGACTTGACGTAGCCCCACAAAAAATAGTCTAAAGGCGTTAAATCGCATGATCTTGGTGGCCAACTTACGGGTCCATTTCTTGAGATGAATTGTTCTCCGAAGTTTTCCCTCAAAATGGCCATAGAATCGCGAGCTGTGTGGCATGTAGCGCCATCTTGTTGAAACCACATGTCAACCAAGTTCAGTTCTTCCATTTTTGGCAACAAAAAGTTTGTTAGCATCGAACGATAGCGATCGCCATTCACCGTAACGTTGCGTCCAACAGCATCTTTGAAAAATACGGTCCAATGATTCCACCAGCGTACAAACCACACCAAACAGTGCATTTTTCGGGATGCATGGGCAGTTCTTGAACGGCTTCTGGTTGCTCTTCACCCCAAATGCGGCAATTTTGCTTATTTACGTAGCCATTCAACCAGAAAATGAGCCTCATCGCTGAACAAAATTTGTCGATAAAAAAGCGGATTTTCTGCCAACTTTTCTAGGGCCCATTCACTGAAAATTCGACGCTGTGGCAGATCGTTCGGCTTCAGTTCTTGCACGAGCTGTATTTTATACGGTTTTACACCAAGATCTTTGCGTAAAATCTTCCATGTGGTCGAATAACACAAACCCAATTGCTGCGAACGGCGACGAATCGACATTTCACGGTCTTCAGCCACATTCTCAGAAACAGACGCAATATTCTCTTCTGTACGCACTGTACGCATTCGTGTGGTTGGTTTAATGTCCAATAAAGTAAACTGAGTGCGAAACTTGGTCACAATCGCATTAATTGTTTGCTCACTTGGTCGATTATGTAGACCATAAATCGGACGTAAAGCGCGAAACACATTTCGAACCGAACACTGATTTTGGTAATAAAATTCAATGATTCGCAAGCGTTGCTCGTTAGTAAGTCTATTCATGATGAAATGTCAAAGCATACTGAGCATCTTTCTCTTTGACACCATGTCTGAAATCCCACGTGATCTGTCAAATACTAATGCATGAAAATCCTAACCTCAAAAAATCACCTCGATACTACTTTTCGCAACCGTTCTTTGACGTCTTAACGATTTTAAGTCCGTCAACTCCTTTCTTGGAGACAGGTTTGCGAGAGCTGGCTTTGGCTTGCTCATTTTGCGTTGGTTAAATTAAATTTCCGAAAGAAAGACTATAACGGTTGGCAACAGATATATCAAGAATCGATAATGAAAACGAAAAAATAAATGTCGATTCCCAAATATACGAAAGCCAAACCAATAGCAATAAAGGCTGGCAACAAATATATTTGGAATCGGTTACGAAAACGAAAAAAAAAAAAGATAATATCGATTCCCAAGTATACGAAAGCCAAACCAATAAATGCGCAAAATGAGCAATAGCACAAGAAGTAATTTAATCGGAAAATGTCCGAACGAAAATCGACAAAATTGCAAACGCGGATCGAAAAAAATTGCGAAAAACGAGATAATTTAATTTTGCAATTAATAACTTTTTCACCTTTATTTCAAAATAAAGGGCTACCGCAAAATCCCAAAATCCCTTGATTCACTTTAAATTTATACATTTAGATATAAACATACGTGGGGTTCAAATATGTATATCGTTTTTATAGTATCTAATATATGTATATATTGTTATATATGTAGGTATGTCAATATAGTGAACAAAAAGGGAGAGCCAAAAACTGAAAGTGCACTTGTTTTGTTGTAGTTTGCTTTTTTTTGCACTGCTTTCAGTAATTCGCACTCGTTACCTGGTGCGTCGGCTGTTTGCCGGCGCTTACGTCCCTTTGGCACAGGATGCAGCGGCAGCTCATTCCCACGACGGCAGCGGCAGCAGCGGCTTGATGGCAGCAGCGACTTGATGGCAGCGGCAGAGTGATGGCAGCAGCGGTTTGAGAGCAGCAACGACTTGATGGCAGCGGATTGATGACAGCAGCGACGTTGTGGCAGCAGCGGAGTGATGTTGTAAAAAAAAAAAACTGGACACTTAGCGGATGTTCTTGCGGAGTTTTGTAGCGGCACTGGAAGCGGTAACTTTTAGGGGTACGGCACAAAAAGCGGTAGATATTAGCGGCACTTCACTGTTAATTTTAATTTGGAAATATTTCGAACACTTTGGTGCTGTTATCATGAAACTCACTGTACATGCAGTTTCTTTACAACGTACATATATATGTATGTACATATATGTCTTTATATATGCATATATGTACATTCGTCCGCCAGCCCAAGCCTACACTTTTTATTCCTTTTCTTTATTTTCTCATGCTTTGGATAATTGCCGGTGTGTCCATATGTATGTACTTTTATAACGATAGCACACTTCACCTCACGTATATATGTATGTATGTATATATGGCTGTATATATTTTTAAATATATTTTTCTTCTTTAGCGTTTATTTTTTTTTTTTGGTATATACACATATATTTGCCACTGTTTAACACTTTCACTCCACTTTTCTATCTTTTTATTTAAAAACTTCTTTAATTTATTTTTATGTTTTATTTATTTCTTTATTCTTTTTTTTTTTTTGTATGCACTTAGGTACCACTGCACTAACTGCACTACACGTTTTTGCTTTGTGTTTTCTATGTATACTATAAGTATGTGATGTTTTTTTTTTTTGGTTTTTTTTTTTTTTTTTTAGGTTTGATTTGTTCAATTTGTTTTTTCGCACTTCACTTCCGAAGACCGAACTACGAAAAAAAGTTGACAGGCAATTAGTTACGACAGCGAAAGTTAGTACACGTTAGTATACGATTAGTTGGCACTTTGATAAAAAAATTAACTAAATCCACGCATCATGTCCCTGCTCGGGCGCCATGAAAATTCTCAAGCGTTTTTGAGAAGCGAAAATATACACTGGGAATGCGCGAATTAACTTGAACCCTAATTGCCTGTCACTAAAATTGTATATTTGCGAAAAAGATAAAAGACGCGTGCGTTCGGTTATAAGGTTCAATTACAATTGCTTCTTTATTTAAGTTCATTTAGTTGCTTAGCCTAAATCTTAAACTAACGGCTTAAACTAGTGGTAATGTTCATATGTATAAAAAAGGGGTAAATATAATCATCTTCAACTTTTCGTTCAATAGTGTAGTAGATTATGGTAAGTATTAAGGTAAGTATACAATAATTTAAATAATTCAATATTTTATAATTTTTTATAATTCATTTTTCTTATTTTTAATTTCAGGTTTAAATATACATATATATCTTGTCGCTTGACGCAACAGGAGGGTTTGCAATTTATTTGCGTCTCTAGTCAAGTTCCTAAAGCTCTGCAAATAATCATATATTTTCTCTACGACAAAACACAAAGCCAATAATAATAAAATAAGAATTTCTTCTAAAATTCTAAATTTCTTCTAAAACTTCCGAAGTATAATCTTTTAAATACCGAAAGATACATTTTTTGTGGGTGTATAACGTAATGCCGACAATCAAAATCTCGAAATTTAGAATCCCGACACTCAAAATACCGACAAATCAAAACACCGACAAATAACAGTACCGACGAATTAAGAAAAGGTGGCGTTGTTCATTCGAGGCCCTGCGGACTTCGGACTCCGGCCACGAACACGCTCAGGAGGGTGTCTAACGTAATGCCGACAATCAAAATCTCGAAATTTAGAATACCGACACTCAAAATACCGACAAATCAAAACACCGACAAATCAAACACCCACAAATCACAATACCGACGAATTAAGAAAAGGTGGCGTTGTTCGTTCGAGGCCCTGCGGCCTTCGGCCTCCGGCCACGAACACGCTCAGGATCATAACCCTTAGTCGGCAGAATTCTCTTTCTGTGCTTCGATAGAAATAAGGGCGGACAATAAAACATTTGTCACATGGCGGCATTTTGGTTTGTCGGGGTTTTGATTTGTCGGTGTTTTGATTTGTCGGTATTTTGATTTGTCGGTGTTTTGATTTGGCTGCATATTTAAATTTTGTCGGTATTTTGATGTGTCGGCATTTTGAATTTCGATGTTTTGAGTGTATCCCCGCTCAGGATCATAACCCTTAGTCGGCAGAATTCTCTTTCTGTACTTCGATAGAAATAAGGGCGGTCAAGATGGGATACACTTAAAATATCGAAATTCAAAATGCCGACACATCAAAGTACCGACAAAATTTAAATATGCAGCCAAATCAAAATACCGACAAATCAAAATACCGACAAATCAAAACACCGACAAACCAAAATGCCGACATGTGAAAAATGTTTTATCTTGTCCGCCCTTATTTCTATCGAAGCACAGAAAGAGAATTCTGCCGACTAAGGGTTATGATCCTGAGCGTGTTCGTGGCCGGAGGCCGAAGGCCGCAGGGCCTAAATCAAAATACCGACAAATCAAAATACCGACAAATCAAAATACCGACAAATCAAAACACCGACAAATCAAAACACCGACAAACCAAAATGCCGACATGTGAAAAATGTTTTATCTTGTCCGCCCTTATTTCTATCGAAGCACAGAAAGAGAATTCTGCCGACTAAGGGTTATGATCCTGAGCGTGTTCGTGGCCGGAGGCCGAAGGCCGCAGGGCCTCGAACGAACAACGCCACCTTTTCTTAATTCGTCGGTATTGTAATTTGTCGATGTTTTGATTTGTCGGTATTTTGAGTGTCGGGATTCTAAATTTCGAGATCTTGATTGTCGGCATTACGTTATACACCCAGATAAAACATTTTTCACAAGTCGGCATTTTGGTTTGTCGGTGTTTTGATTTGTCGGTATTTTAATTTGCCGGTATTTTGATTTGGCTGCATATTTACATTTTGTCGGTTTTTTGATGTGTCGGCATTTTTTGAATTTCGATATTTTGACTGTATCCCATTTTTTGTAAAATTCGAACTTCTAAAGATTACGGAGTTTACGGGATACACTTAAAATACCGAAATTCAAAATGCCGACATATCAAAATACCGACAAATCAAAACACCGACAAATCAAAACACCGACAAATCAAAATGCCGACAATTCGAAATACGGACACAAGAAATTCTTATAAAATAAATGGTTAATATGGTTCCTCAGGCTACTGGTTTTACACCGCCACTGCAAGCTCAATAGGTATTTATATAACATGGGCATATTCTCTTGCGCTAAATACCGGTTCTGCGACAGGGAGCCTGAAACACCAGACAACTGCGAATAGACTGCACAGCAGTCTGTAGACCAGGCTTAAGGCCCTGGGATCCAAGTCGCCGGATAGGGATCATATTGCCCCACTAGCACCCGGCAGGTTATTGGACTTTATCGATATGCTGGGGCTAAGTGAGTCTTGTGATTTAGGAGAGGGTACAAATCTTGATCCCAAAGAAGAAACATTACCAATCGATAAGAACATTTTGGATTTCAATTGAGTATTTAAAAAAGTTTTATTTTTATGAAAGGTGCCGTATTACGTTCGAAGCCCCTGCGGCCTTCGGGCACGGACACGAACACGCTCAGGTTCGTAACCCTTAATCCATAGAATTCTCGCTCTGTGCTATGGAAGAAAAGGAAGGTTGCTCCTTTTTGCTGTTTACTAACATTATTCCATTAAAATATAAAAATTTCACATTTTTCAAGTGTGAAAATAAATTTATCAAGATGCCTTTGAAAAAAGGCTTTGTAACATAGCGGTCACCCTGTTTGGACCAACACCTGGGCTTCGGCCGCATTTCAAGAAAAACAACCATATTTGAACCAATACCTGGGCGTGATCAGTTCTTTCGCGTTCAACTCCCTGTTTCGGATGTATCGCGGCCTTCGGCCGCAAAACTTCATAAAATAAAAATTTCAAAAATAACCCTGGTCGGACCAAGCCCTGGGTATGTTCTTTCGCGTTCTTGAATAACCCTGGTCGGACCAAGCGTTGAAAAAAATAACCCTGGTCGGACCAAGACCTGGGCGTGCTTAGCTCTTTCGCGTTGAACTCCTTTTTGCGTTGGCGGCCTTCGGCCGCGTATCAAAAAAATAACCCTGGTCGGACCAACACCGGGGTACGCTTAGTTCTTACGCGTTGAAAAAAATAACCCTGGTCGGACCGAGACCTTGGCGTGCTTAGTTCTTTCGCGTTGAACTCTTTTTTGCGTTGGGGGCCTTCGGCCGCATTTCAAGAAAACAACCATATCTGAACCAATACCTGGGCGTGATCAGTTCTTTCGCGTTCAACTCCTTTTCGGGTTCGCGGCCTTCGCGTTATTTAAAAAAATAACCCTGGTCGGACCAAGCCCTGGGTATGGTTAGTTCTTTCGCGTTGAAAAAATAACCCTGGTCGGACCAAGACCTGGGCGTGCTTAGCTCTTTCGCGTTGAACTCCTTTTTGCGTTGGCGGCCTTCGGCCGCATCAAAAAATTACCCTGGTCGGACCAATACCGGGGGTATGCTTAGTTCTTACGCGTTGAAAAAATAACCCTGGACCTTGGCGTGCTTAGTTCTTTCACGTTGAACTCTTTTTGCGTTGGGGCCTTCTGCGTTTTAAAAAAATAACCCTGGTCGGAAAAACACCTGGGTGTGATCAGTTCTTTCGCGGAGAACTCCTTTTTGCGTTGCCGACAATCAAAATCTCGAAATTTAGAATCCCGACACTCAAAATACCGACAAATCAAAACACCGACAAATCAAAATACCGGCAAATCAAAATACCGACAAATCAAAACACCGACAAATCACAATACCGACGAATTAAGAAAAGGTGGCGTTCTTCGTTCGAGGCCCTGCGGCCTTCGGCCTCCGGCTACGAACACGCTCAGGATCATAACCCTTAGTCGGCAGAATTCTCTTTCTGTGCTTCGATAGAAATAAGGGCGGACAAGATAAAATATTTTTCACATGTCGGCATTTTGGTTTGTCGGTGTTTTGATTTGTCGGTGTTTTAATTTGTCGGTATTTTGATTTGTCGGTATTTTGATTTGGCTGCATATTTAAATTTTGTCGGTACTTTGATGTGTCGGCATTTTGAATTTCGATATTTTAAGTGTATCCCATTTTTCAAAAATATTTTATTGGGGATACACTTAAAATACCGAAATTCAAAATGCCGACATATCAAAATACCGACAAAATTTAAATATCAGAACACCGACAAATCAAAATAACGACAAATCGTACAAACTCCATAAAAAATAAGGATTTCAACGCAAAACAACTGAGCACGCCCAGGTGTTGGTCCGGCCGAGGGTTATTTTCTTGAAGCGCGGCCGAAGGCTTCTAACGCAAAAAGGAGTTCAACGCAAAAGAATTGAGCACGCCCAGGTGTTGGTCCGGCCGAGGGTTATTTTTTTGAAGCGCGGCCGAAGGCCGCCAACGCAAAAAGGAGTTCAACGCAAAAGAACTGAGCACGCCCAGGTGTTGGTCTGACCAGGGTAATTTTTTTAATGCGCGACCGAAGGCCGCCATCCCGAAAAGGAGTTCAACGCGAAATGAAGAATTTTATGCGAAATTATGTTTGCACTATTTAATATAAAATAAATGGTTAGGAAAGAATTAGTGGAATATTAGTGGATATAAAAGTTAAAAATGTTAGCGGCCGAAAAATTAATTATAAAAAAGAAGAAACGCGCGTTTTGTTGGTTGAACAGGGTAATTTTGAACTTTAATTCGAAATATCCGCAAAAACCATAAGTCAGCGGCGAAATGATATATATTTTTTTGATCTGGAAGATTTCTATCCGTACATACCATTTTAATATAAAATCATGGGTTAGCTAAAAAATTAGTGTAATATTTTGGATATAAAAGTTAAAAATGTTAGTGTAAAATAAATTATAAATCAGAGAAATTCACGCGTTTATAAGTTATTCAGATGATATTTCCAAAAAATTATTTGTTACATTAAAGTAAGATTCATAGCTATGTGGACTGAATATTCTTCAGGAACATAGTTTTCCCTTTCCATTAATACTGCCTTAATGCAACTCACCATTTTTTCCAGGTGTCGCCGTTTAGTTTGTTTTTCACCAGTGAGTATCTTTTTAATTTTGGTTTCTATCAAAACTTGTTCTTTAATCAAATTTGATATTAGATTGAATATATTTCCATGGTATTGCCCAACTAAGCACGAAAGACGCCGATGCCATGACTCAACATTATTTTGCGTTCTCGGAAGGTTATATATCACGTTTTCAAATACTGACCAATAATTTGCAGCATATACTGGGGCTTTAAGCTTTTTATTTTTTAAGGGTTTCCCAAATATATAAGATTCTTCAAAAAATTTAGCAATTTTCATAAAATCCTTATTATCACTTTTCAATGCTTCATAGTAAGATGGTATTTCATCAGCAGGTACGAAAGTAGGAGCCTTTAGTTGCCTAATTTTAAGAGGAAAAAACAGCTTTTTTGTATTTAACGTCTGGGAAAAAGTTTTTAAAGGTTTTGACGCTGGCTTTTTCAAAATCGGTTAAAATTATTTTCGGATTTAAGGAAATGTTATTATTACATGCGAAATTCATCAATTCATACAAAAATTCGTCATAACATTTTTCACTTTTCTCTGTCATGATGCAATAAACATGCGGTACAATTTCACTGCATGTGTTTGTACCTATGCGACCATGAATTGTAAACAATTGCCTCATGAAGGATGGAACAACTTTGAATGTGCCGTCCATTATCCATATGCTCCTTTTTGCAAGTAAGCGGACGTTCTCTACAGTTGCCAACAATACTATACATTGATTTCCGAACTTTTTTAATGAAACTAGAAATTGTTTCCCGTCGACTTTCTGCAAATGACACGGAATTTCCAAATCTTTTACACATTTTGTTTGTTTCAACTGTTGCTTCTGTCTTGCCCTATTGATTTTTTGGTTTTGGGCGGACTGTGTTGGTAAATATTTCCGAGAACTTGTGTTACATCGAGCCGTAGCTCTTACAATATTTTGGCACGGTTTTTCTAAAAAGTTAGTTGCATCATCCTTTAGTGATGTATTTGTCTTTAAGACATCGGCCAGGTATGCCATTGGATCATGGCTATGCTCCGTTGCACTTTTTATTAGTTCGTGTAACCCATTATCTTTTAAAATTGTTGTCACCCGTCCTTTGCATAAAAATGATTTTTTTTATCGCAAATCTAATATACGCGGTTATCACGTTTTTTATCAATATTATACAGATAACCATTAAGAGAAAGTTTGGTACCACCTTTGTTTGAAATAAGAGTCTCCATAAAAATTATATTGTATATGTCCGTTTATTCAATATCAAAATGAACTGCCAATTTTCAAATATATTTTCTAAAATGACCGATGTCTTGTCAAAATTACAAAGGCTTTTTTCAAAGGCATCCGGATAAAATTATTTTCAAACTCGGTAAAAAATGAAAAATTTGCACTTCAAATTGCTTTTAAATATTTAAAGTAGGCTAGAATTTTGAATTGTAAAAACATTTGTATACATTTTATGTGCTGAACACATAGAGAGCGACATACTTCAAACGACGTCTGTCAAATATTTAATTACACAAGTTCTTATGGATACAGTTATGTAGTCGTACAGCTGTCTAAATAACTGTGTCCTTAAAAACGTGTGTTTTTTAATATTTGATAGAGGTCGCTTGAAGTTTGTCACTTTCTATGTGTTCAGCACATGACTCATGAGTCTGCAGAGTTTCCTTTGTTATAATGGTTTAAAATTTTAATTAAATGTTAAAATTTTATAATTATGTTTATTTTAATGGAATAATATTAGTAAACAGCAAAACTAAGCAAGCTTCTTTTTCTTCCATAGCACAGAGAGAGAATTCTATGGATTAAGGGTTATGATCCTGAGCGTGTTCGTGGCCGAAGGCCGCAGGGCCTCGAATGTACAACAGCACCTTTCATAAAATAAAGTTCTTTTTAATTACTCAATTGTTATCCAAAATGTCTCTATCGATTAGTAATGTTTCTTCTTTGGGATATTGTACAAAAATTTCTTCTGTCCGTATTTCGAATTGTCGGCTTTTTGATTTGTCGGTGTTATGAGTTGTCGGTGTTTTAATTTGTCGGCGTTTTGATTTGTCCTTGTTTTGATTTGTCGGCGATTTGATTTGTCGGTGTTTTAATTTGTCGGTGTTTTGATATGTCGGTATTTTGATTGTCGGAATTATAAATTTCGAGATTTTGATTGTCGGTATTACGTTATACACCCATTTTATTGAGTCTGTGTGATTTGTCGGTATTTTGATTTTTCGGTGTTTTGATTTTTCGGTATTTTGATTTGTCGCTGTTTTTACATTTAGAATCCCGACAGTTAAAATATCGACAAATCAAAACTCCGACAAATCAAATCGCCGACAAATCAAAACACCGACAAATCAAAATACCGACAAATCAAAACACCGACAAATCACAATACCGACAAATCAAGGTGGCGTTGTTCGTTCGAGGCCCTGCGGCCTTCAACTTTCGGCCTTTGACCACCAACACGCTCAGAATCATAGCCCTTAGTCCGTAGAATTCTCTTTCTGTGCTTCGATAGAAATAAGGGCGGACAAGATAAAATATTTTTCATATGTCGGCATTTTGGTTTGTCGGTATTTTGATGTGTCGGCATTTTGAACTTCGGTATTTTAAGTGTATCCCATATTTTGGGGCTCAAAATCTTTTTTATATTCTTTCAATCCGACATAACGGAGTAATTATTCAGGGATATTGTGGAATCCAAGGCAGAATTGCTTAGCTGTCAGAATTGCAAACCAATTCTGATTTTCAATGGTGTAACAGAATCTGATCGGATTTTCGTCTTTTCGAACACACGCAAAACCAATATTCGAATCGGCTGTTTACTAATGTGATAAAACCTGCAAATGAATACATTTGGAAGCAATCCTATTAAAGTTTTTAATGAGTTCCGAATTAATGAAAGATTTTACGAGATAACATTTATCGAATGATTAAAGACGCATTTGGATGTTAAGTTACGTTTATTACGTTTTGTAAATCTTCTTTAAGGGGGAACCTGCTTTAAAAGCTTCAAAAAATTGAATTTTTTTTTTGCTTAAATCTCTTTAAAAATTATTTAAATATAAAATAGAATATTTCCCCAAAGTAATAGATGGGAATTCGAAAAGTTGTCGAAGCTAGAAGGGAAATAGTGACCGAGCGTCTAGCAGATACACACATACATATATGCATAGTACATATGTATGAGCGCTTGGGCAGAAAGCGAAAACTTTGGCGCGCGATTTCTCGGTTTTTCAGTTCTACGATTTTTCTTAATTGACGGGCATGACAGAAAAAAACCAAACGTCGTATGAAATTGGGGCAAATTTTTGGCATTAAATTATATTCTATTTAAACTAAAAGAACTAAGAAAAGTTAGGTGTGAACATATGTTAAAGTAAAATTTTTCTGGTCAAAAACCACTTTTTTTTATTTTAGAATTTTTAATTTTTTTTTAGTTTTATTAGTTTAACTTGAACATAATTTATTAAAAACTATGATATTTCCGATAGAAATCGCGACCTACGTCTTGCCCGGCATATGCATATGCGAAAAGCATCTGGCAATTGCTTCCCAAAGGCAAGCCTTTAAAGGTTTCGTATAAAAAAATTTGCGGATGATGTTTAAATATATAACTATAAACAGTAGAAACTTTGCTTTAATCAATTATTTCTTTCCCTCCCAAAAAAAACTCAAAAATTCGATTTTTTTTAAGCCTCTAAAGCAGCCTTTCATTTAAATATCCGGATTTTTTCCAAAACTCAGTAATTAAGACATTTCGTGTTTTATTCTTATGTTTTCTCCTATAGAAATAAAGATAAATCAATTCGCAACAATAAAATAACTTGATTTCTTAACTTACATTTCAGATCTGTGTCGACTATCTTCTTGATTTGTTGCTGACAGCAAAATCGATAAAATTGGTTTCCGTGACACCCAAAACCGATACAAATTCTGTTTCGAATATCAAACCAATAATATCTAAATTCGTGACACCTACTGCTTTTTTTGATCGGTTTCAATTCTGATTCCGACAACTATCAGATTCCACAACACCCCTGATTATAATTTTTAATTTAGTGAGGTTTACAGAATAAAAAAAAATTTTTAATTCAAATGTTATATCAATTTTTGATTCGGATTGTGAAATTAAATTATGTTTTAATTTATTTTTTAATTCCGTGTTTGTGACTAACAATCTTTTTTCTAATTTTCAGTATACTTTTCTCTATTTTTAACCCGTATTTTATTAAATCCCGACTTCAGATGTATAATAGAAACTTAGTTTATGTCTAGAAAATTGTATACCGAAGTTTTGTTTATAAACTATTTTGCTGTTGGTGTAATTAATACATAACATTTTTTATTGTGGTCAAATGAGCCTCAGCCTATCACACCAGAGATCATATGTGTGAACTAGAAGAAATGATCCAGAAATTAGCCGATATGATGCTCCATCAACAATTCCATGCGGGAATTGCTAAGCTCAATCGCGAAGTCGACTTGACTAATGACGAAAGAGGTAACAACCTTAAAGATGCTAGACCGAAATCAACAACGGAGGAAGACTGGGTCACGGTCCAGCGTAGGGCAGAGAAGAAAAAGAATAAGAAGAACGTAGGCACGATGCATCGCCTTCGACCCGATGCCATCTTAATCGCAAAAACTGGCGAAATGACGTAGGCTGACATTCTTTAAAAGGTTAAAATGGATGGACACTACAGGAGCTTGGAAAAAATGTCTCAAGAATAAAAAAGACAGCCTTAGGAGAGATTCTGCTTGAACTTAAAAAAGAACAAACAGGAAGCACCGAAGGATACAGAGAGGAGATAAGTAGAATTTTGAGCGATCAGGCACAATAAAAACTCTGTAGCAAGAAACGACAGCTGAGGTTCGGGAGCTGGACGATATCACCACACAAGAGGACATAGCAGAAGCAATATGCTCGGAAGTTAAAGAACTTAGCCTCTTTAACGTAGCTTCGGTAAAAACGATCAGAGCGGCCTACGCGGGCACCCAAATAGGAGTGCTAAATCTACTCGCGCAAGAAGCAAAATATTTACTGCAGGCCCAAAAGAATAAGATTGGCTGGACAATCTGCAGAATAAGGGAGAAGGCTCAATTGAAGAAGTGTTTTAGGCGCCTGGAATATGGGCATGTGGCAAAGGCGTGCAGCTATTTGGAGGACAGCAGCAAGTGCTGCATTAAATGTGGAGAGGAGAGTCACTTTGCAAAAACCTGTATTAATAAACACTTCTGCATTGGGTGCAAAAAGAATGGGAAGACAAACACCGAACATCAAATAGGTAGCCGAAGATGCCCTATTTACATACTTAGCAGCGTGCAGTAAAAACATAAAGTGAAAATCCTGCAAATAAATCTGAAGCACTGCGAGGCGGCTCAAACGGTATACGAAAATAATATTGACGTAACAATAATTTGTGAACAATACAAAAATAAAAGCAATGACAAGTGGATCTCAGATACCACAAAAAAGGTAGGGCCTTTTCATATTAAGGTGTCCAAACTAAGGTTCCTCACACTAATAAAGGGCTGCGTGGCTGTTTTTGTCTGTTTTATAACAAAAGCAGTGTATCTCGAGCTATATACTAATCTGACAAAAGAGGCGTTCCACGCGGTATTTGCAAGCTTCGTCGGACGACGCGGTCAATGTTGCCAACTCAGTGGTTTTACCACTAAAACTAGTGGTTTTACTTTCCCTCTAGTGGGCAAAAAACTTTTTTAGTGGCTGGTGGTTTTTGTAGTGGTAAATAACCTCTGACGGTAAATACAAAAAATTAATAATATATATTGTATATATTGTTCACAATTGCTTCCCCCATAAGATATTTTAGTTCTATTTTAAGCTTTTAAAGAGCTACGAATAAGACAAATAAAGATAGCCTGTTATATCTCAAGGTGGACCCTTTTTAACAACTACATTCCACTATACTCAATTGTTTGATATACTCATACGTTCTCTTTTATCTTGTTCGCTCTTTATTTCTTCGTAACAGAATAAATCTTCATTTTTTAAATCTTTTAAAGTGAAAATTTACTTGTAATATACTCCATCATTAATATACTCATACGAGTTTAACAATGTTTAGTAAACGACAGTATTTTCAAAAATTTAGAGATTTCTGGCTTAAAGACCCTATTTTAAAAGATTGGTTACAAGTTGTAGAAGATAATGACAGCAATAAAGTAGCTAAGTGTAGGTTATGCGGTGTAAGGTTGCAGAATCACTATGCAGATTTAAAAAGTCATACTATACAACGACCAAAAAACATCAAGAACATGCTAAGGTAAATCAAAATAAGATTATTTTTTATTACTCACTTTTTCTTTAAATAACAATTTTAATAAAGTTATAGTTTTATACATAATACATTATATACATCATTTACAGATTATCACGGTTCATCCAAAACTTCCATTCAAACCAATAGATACTAAAGTATCAAAAACAAAAGAGGCTCAGGTTTCATTGTTTGCAGCCATGAACACGAGCGTATGTGTAATTGATCATTTAGGGCAGGCTATTAATCACTCTTTTACCAATGAAGAGGATAAAATAAAGTTACATCGAACAAAGTGTTCAAATATCATCATGAATGTTTAGGCACCACATTTCTCTGATCTACTAAAAGAAGGTTTGAAAGGTCAACCTTACAGTATTCTAATTGATGAATCAACCGATATTGATGTTATGAAAAACCTAGGAATTGTAATAATCTATTACAGTAATCATTTCGAGAAGGTCGTATCTACATATTTAGATTTAGTAACGTTAAATGAGCCCCTGATTTTGAAAGTGGTATAAGTCAAAAATTTTAAAAATCTACTTTATCAGCTATTACTTATCAAATCTTAATAAAATAACATAATCTGAAGAGATTAGCAGCATGCCATGCAAATTAACTTTTTAAAATGTGTTTATTTTTTAGTTGTTAACTGAAATACAGATATTGTTCGTTTTGATAGTGGTATAAGTCAGTGTGTTCACAAAGTAATTTTGTCATGTCTTCAGATAGTGGTTCAGGTATGATGAAGTAAAACTTTTAATGTAAAAACCTACTATTGAAAGTTAATTGTAGACATTTTACGGCGAATAAATAAGTAATGCTCCCAAGAAATGGAAACGAATATGATATCGTCTTCTGATGAATCAGCTCATAGTTTAAAAGTGAATTCGGAACCCTTACAAATGGAGAAAGCAAAATGAAATCAAGAAAGAGGTCACGCAATCAACAGATTTATGCACAAAATATAAGAAAACTGAAGAGAAATCGTGGAGAGGAATATGAAACAAAAAACTCCAAGTCCGTGAATGCTAAACTTTTCGAAAATATAGATTGTCTTTGTTCCAAAAAGAGTTTAAATGGAATCGGATATGAAGACAGGAAAGCTAGTTATGATTATTTTTGGAATTTAGCAAGTTTCGAAAAACAGAATATGTTTCTGTATAGTTTGATTAAAAAACAATCAATAAAACAAAAACGCCCCAGAAATCACAAAGGATATATGAGAAAATGGAGCCTTAAGTTTAATCTATGTGTATGTATGAGTTCGGAAGTTTCTGTTTGCAAAAATTTTTTTTGGATACTTTCAAAATATCTAATGGAAGATTATTCTTCTTATCTTAAATTCTGAAACACCTGGAATGGATGGTCGTGGCAAAATGGCTAGTTCATCTAGAAAAACAGATGAAGAAAAAATTAAAGTAGTACGAGATCATATTCCAGCAAGTGAGAGCCATTACACGCAATCACATCAAACTTCAGGTCAAAAGTATCTAAGTGCTGACTTAGATATTCGAAAAATGTGTGGGCAATATTTGGAAAAATGTGATGAAAATAATACATCATGTGTAAAGGAGTGGACTTCTAGAAAAACATTTAATACTGAGTTCAACCTAAATTTTACTATTTTACATACTCCTCGTAAAGACACGTTCCAAAAGTGTGATTCTATAAAACTTAAAATTAAAGCATCCAGTAATGAAGACAAGAAGTTTCATCTTATGGAAATTCATGATTCACATCTTAAAAGTGCCAAACAGGCTAGAAAAAGTTTAACAGATGACATACAAAAAACAAAAGATAACCCGAGTGAAAATTACGGATTCACATTTGACCTACAGAAAGCGCTTCCTTATCCAAAACTTTCTGTTTCGGTAGCTTACTATAAGCGCAACATGTATGTATACAATTTAGGGTTTCATAATTTCCACAATGGAAATGCTAAAATGCATGCATGGGATGAAACAATCGCTTCAAGAGGATCACAGCAAAATAATAGCTTACAGTGATGCCTGCTCAGGACAAAATCGAAACATTAACATAGCTTTAATATGGTTAAAAATTGTTCAGTCATCTGATAATAATGTTGAAACAAATGATCATAAATTTATGGTATCGGGCCATTCTTTTTTGACAAATGATCGCGATTTTGGTTTTATAGAAACTAAAATTAAAAAATCGAATTATTTATACATCTCTGAGCCTTATTATAATTTAATAAAATCATACAAGATAAGAAACCCATTTTCGGTAGTACATATGGATCAAAAAGATTTTATTTCTACAAGACAACTAAAGAACCAACGAATAATAGAAAGAAAAACACCAATGGAGAAGCTTTGCCTTGGTTAAAAATACAATATAATATATCGATATTCTAAAAAATGCCCCATATAAGATGTTTTATAAAACTTCCTTGGATGACAACTCCGAATTCAAAGTATTAGACCTCTCACCTAAAAAAGGAAGACCTAAAATATACGGAAATATTGATTTACTTCCATTATACACAACCATTAGACCAATAACAAAAGAAAAGCGTAAAGATATGATAGATCTACTACCCTATATTCCACCAAATTTTCACAAACACTTTATTTCCCTAAACACTAATGAATAATTTACTTAGTCACAATGAAATGAGTTTGAATAAATGTTAATTACTAATCAAATTGTTTCATTTGTGGTATAAGTCATTTATAAAGTCATGCAGTTAATTTTGAAAGTGGTACAAGTCATTTAAACCTTTCAAAACCACATTTTCTTTTAAAAATGGCTATAAATTTCACAATCATAATAAATACTTGTTTGTTGGGACTACTCTACTGTCGAAAAATCATAATCCATAATGCAAGAATATTTTTTAATCCTTTAAAATGACTTATACCACTTTCAAAATCATGGGCACAAATGACTGTGATGCTAATAGTATTGTTTCTGCAATTAAAGACGTTCTTCAGCGGTTTGAATTACAATTAATAAATATGATGGGTATTGAAACCGACAATGCATCAGTTATTACTTGTGTACATGAAGGTGTTTACGCGAAATTAAAAAGAGAGGTCCCTCATTTGATTTTAGTCCGTTGTATATGTCATTCACTACAATTAGCCGCCTCTAGTGCTGCCAAACAGTTTTTATCACGAAATCTAGAGTATACTCGTATAATTAGTGAAACTTACAATTGGTTCTCCCGATCTGGGTCAAGACAAGCTAAATAAAAGGTTTGTATAAAGCAATAAATAATGGAAAAGATCCACTGAAGATCGTGCAGTTCTCTCAAACTAGGTGGTTATCAATTGAATCAGCTGTCTCACGGATATATAACCAGCGGCTGGAGCTAAAAACTCATTTTTCAATTGCTAAATTAGACGAAAGATGTTACACGGCAGAAGTCTTGCATGGGATGTATAACGATGACATTAACTTTGCGTTTCTTGCTTTTCTTTATCCAATACTTACTGAACTAAATAGGGTTAATAAATTATTTGAGTCGAATGATGCAGATCCAACAAAACTAAGTGACTAGTTGGCGAATTTAATTAAGTTACTTGTTAATAAGATCAAACTGCCTACCCAAAGAGTGAATCTTTTTACTCAAAACATAAATGATTTCATTGATCCAACATGTAATTTATGGTATAGATTTAATACTGCTATGACAAAATTAAAAGGACAGGGACTAAAACAGAGTGACGAGAAAGCAATTCGTCAAAGATGCATAACATTTATTGTGAATTTAATTAATGAAGTTAAAGTTCGATTACCTAATAATGCCGGCATAATGATCATGATCAAAAGAATTAGTGTTGATAGTGCACTAAACCCTAACAAATAACCTATTACTGATTTAATCAAATATTTTTATCACAATAAGAGTGAAGACTTGATTGCACAAATAGACGACCAATGGTATCAAATTCATACCTTAAAGTGGAATGAATCTAAAGATACTAAAAAGTTTTGGCATGAAGTTTTGGCCTTTAAGGATGCTCAAGGACAAAGAAGATTCAAAAAATTGGCTATTTTGCTATGTCAATTTTGATATTACCTCACTCTAATGCTGACGTCGAGAGACTTTTTAGTAATATGAACATAATCAAAAGTAAAAAGCGTAATAAGATGGATCAACCAATGTTGGATCACTGCTGATGGTGCGAGAGACTTTTTAGTAATATGAACATAATCAAAAGTAAAAAGCGTAATAAGATGGATCTACCAATGTTGAGATCACTGCTGATGGTGCGAGCTGGTTTATCTTTAGCTGGAAAATGCTGTTACGATTATGAGATACCAGATAAAGTCGTTCGGCAAATTGGAACTAAAGATGCTTATCGTTCTCAAGAAAATGAGCTTGAAAATATTGTCGATAGTTCTTCAGAAGAAGAAAACAATTTTAATCTTTAATTACGAAAATAATAAATAAAAAAAATTTAATCTCTGTTATTTGTTTAATAGATAGAAATAATTTAATATATTCATTGTATTTTTATCATTTTAAAAGTATAAACTTTTAAATTAGTTTGCGAATAATAATAATTATTTATTTAAAATACCTTAAATTTCAATTTTATGACTTTTCTTTCCTTTTCGTTTAAATATTTAAATTAGTTAGTTCAGCTTGGAGACAGCGCTGGTGGTTTTTTAGTGGGTTTAGAGTCGACACTAGTGGTCCCTGGAAAAATATTCTGGCAACACTGGACGCGGTTTTCCGTCAAAACTTATGAGCGACAACAGAAAGACTTTTATAGGGGCTCACAGAAGAACAGTTTGTGGATTTCATTTAGCAAGTTTCCCCTGAGATCGTACAAAAGTACGCTCCCCAAGGCATTAGTTGGCCATTTATCCCCCCAAGCGCTCCTCATATGGGTGGGAATCCGCAGTAAAAAGTTTGTAAATTTAATTACAAAGAATTCACAATGTTACTAATTCGCATTGAAGCCGTACTCAATATACGGCACCAAGGCACTTTCTCAAAGGAACACCCATTCTGGCCACACCTGAGCCAAATTCTCCATAATTTCAGTCGGCGATAGAAAGAAGATTATTTAAAAGACCTCCACAACAGGTGTCGATGGAAAACATCAGAAAATGCACTTAAGCTTGGAGATTGTGTCCTAATTGATGATGATTGTCTCCCCCCTACCGAGTGGCGGCTTGGACACCTAGAAAAGCCTTACTATTGCTCCGATGGTCATATCCGAGTAGTCAATCTTCCGATAATAGCTAAACGTTGTCAAAAATCGTTAAAACAACCGCCTAAATAAAAAAAAATAATAATAAAACAATATAACTAAGTTACATTCGGGCCATATACTGTGCCGCCACCGACTTCGGCTTCGCAGCCGCCCCCCGCCCGATGCCCGCTCTGTTTGCGTCCACACCGGTTGCAGCACTGTCCTATTTTTAAGGGAATGACGCCGAACCAACGTCAGCAGGTGGCTCAGGCACGTGGACACTGTTTGAATTGTTTAGCCAAACTCATGTCACGCAGAAGTGCGTATCTGGCACCATGTGCCAGCTCTGTGAACGCCCGCATCATACGCTGCTACATCGAAATCCAAGATGCGTCCATCTGCGCTCCGCAGCCGTGATGTAGGTCGATATACGTAACCAAACCGAGCAGCACGAACCCGTCGCTGAGAAGTCCTCGCAGCACCTCGTGCCTGGCGTGACAAACCTCAGCAACGTGGTCGCTACTTTGCAACAGCTACAGCTCCTAAGCTCACTATTCGCTAGGAGGGCCGGGATGGCCAAATGAGTCTCAACGTACCACACCAGCACACAACCCTACATAGATGCACAACACCGACGCACCGCATTCATCATTTCACAACACACATTCCAGATCACTTCACCACACATCATCCACAATGTCATCGCTAAGCAGATATCGCAGCTGGCCAACACCCCACACCAAACAATATCAAAAAGGAAAAACGAGTAGTGGACCGGCCTCTTTCTATATCACGATCGCGGAAACAACGACCGGGCGCTCGACATTTTCTTTATTGGATATTTAAAAAAAAAAATTATTAAAGTTGTGCTTCTTTATAATTATGTAACTAGAGGACCCGTCCACGCTTCACAGTGGCTGATACATGGATAATAGTACTACTACCATCTATATGATTTCTATTAGTTGGATTATAACTATTAGTTAATGAGATATAGCATTTTTGTGAAGCAACTTGTGTTAGTTTACAAAAAAATGGATCATAAAGCATTTCGGGTGTTAATAAAGCATTGCTTTTTGGGGGAAAATACTGTTGAATTTGGGCTCAGGGAAATCCACCGAAGAAAAGATATAAGAGGCGAAAGCTCGGTGCAAAGAGGGTGCCTCGCAAATTCATAATCCAACAGAAACAACAAATAACTGATTCTGAGAAGTGTTTGAGAGCTCTTTAAACGCCCTGTAGTTCGGTACCATCGGGGAAGAGCTAACGATATGACTAATTCCTAATCATTAGAACCAGTTCCAGCCCGATTACTCGCAATGTTATTTAACTAACGATTTTTATGTCCTACGAGGGTAATCGAGCGGTGCGACGCTGCATTACCAGTCATTGGTGAAATGACTAGTTCCAAAATCGTAAGTGAATCGCTAATACAGAATCGCTAACGTTTTCATTAATTCAAAATGGCTAGTGATTTGACTGATTCCAAATCGTTAGTGATTTCGTTAATTCGAAATTACAGGTGGTTTGACTGATTCAAAATCGTTAGCGATTTCATTAATTCTAACTCGCTAGCGATTCTACTGGTTTAATTTTACGAAAATAAAAGACATTTTTATGAAATTCAAAGCAATAGATTTATTAAATTCAATTATACATATGTATTTTTTAATTTATTTTCTTACTTAGTAGTTTTAAAATATGTACTATCTTACATTATATTGTTATTTATTAATCATTTTTTTTCTTCATTTACCAAATGATTTTTTTTTATTACGCGTTTTTTTTGACGCTGAAGGGCTTGGCGCAGTTGATTTTCTGGCGATCCAGCGTCTATCCCGGTAGGAATGGACTCTAAAATAATTAAAATATATTTGTTATTAAATGTTTTAATTAAAAAGCTTGTCCTGTTCTTACCAATAAGGGCGTCGAAAAAATTTGTAAAGCCTTTGAGCGAATCTTTGCCCAACACTCCATTAATATTGTACTGCATGGCCAATTCGTCTGTTATAATATTCTTCAGGTTTTTCACCACTCCAGAACCCTGGAGAATTT
Organism: Bactrocera neohumeralis; assembly: GCF_024586455.1. Lineage (NCBI taxonomy): Eukaryota > Metazoa > Arthropoda > Insecta > Diptera > Tephritidae > Bactrocera > Bactrocera neohumeralis. The sequence goes on from NC_065921.1 coordinate 47,396,637, forward strand.
GAGTCATACATTTGATCTGCAAGAAAGTAAAGGGTTGAAACGGTAAAAATAAAAAAAAAATCGAAATTTACTGAAACGTATTTAAAATAAGGAAATCGAAAGAAAAAATATTACTTACCTAGTTCTTCTTTCCGCGAACTTCTATATTTTCATTAATTCGGCCCAAATCTGTTTTGTTTTTAATTGGAAATTCTCTCATTATCGATGAGTCGTCGGTGCGTTCTTTCAGAAGCTCCTGAATGAGGACTTTCTGTTGCGCTTCTTCTTCTAGGAGCACTTGGTACTGTGCAGAAATTTGGCTCATTTTTCTTTCCATTAGTTCTAGAAATAAAAAATATATATGAATGAAAAGAGGAATATACTTGTTGGCAGCTTATACTTTACCTTCGAAGAAAGCCTTTAAAGCTTCCTTATCTTCGCATTTATTTTTCTGTATATACTTGATTGTAGCAAGTCTTTTTAATTCGTTTTGGGTTCGGTCTCCTACCTACAATTTTCTTAGCTACCTTCATTTGTTTTTATTTTTTATTATTATAACTTCTTTATTATTATTATTTGTTTTATTTCACTTTCAAAATTTTTTAACGTTAATATTATATTGATTGATTATTATGGTATTAATGTATACCTTATAAATTACTTTACACTTCACTTTTTTTATTTTTTATTCGACTTTAATTTTTTCACTAACAACACTAAAATAAATTATTTTTATTTAAGGAATGTCTGTTCTTTATTGAACTTTTTCGACTGCTCTTCAACTACAATTGACACTCAAGATCTAAACAATTTAGTGTAAAAATGACAACGGCCGACTGAGCGATCGATCGAACTACAATTCCTGCGAATTTCTGCAGGATTAGTACGGGACACTAAATTTATGTTGAATTTTGATCTGCTCGCACATTGTTGTTATTGAAATTTCATATACGCATTGAGTTTCGCTTTTTAGGGGTGGGTTTTTTTCAGATTCGATGCCTCGTTGCATTACAAATCATTAGCGAAAAGACTAACTAGGGGTAATGCATGAAATCGCTAGTAGAATTCGCGCTCTGGTAATCGCTTGACACCAGCCGAACTACAGGGCGTAAACTGAATTTTTGCGTCGGTGTGTGACAATAGAAACATACATAGCTCCATCATTTCCCACTGAAGTTCAATCGACAGTCTAGTGAACTGCACATGATGAACCGGTTCTCAGGCATGGAAAGACGAAAAAGTCGGCTGGAAAGGTTATGACATGACTGATGTTTTGGGATGCACGTGGTATAATACATACTCAACAATTGATTACTGAGCCAGTTATAATCTATTTCACTGCGTATTTGGTTGCAGTTCCTTTCAACTATTCCAAATACTTAGCAATTGTATGTATGTATGTATTATTTTTTAGGAAGAATCTGTTTATAATTGTACGCATTTATTCAAATGATTCCTACAAATATGAATTTTGAACAAATGCTTATGATTTGAAATATAATTGTGTATTTATGAGTTATATTAAATTTTAACATAAAGAGATAAAAAGTATCCTATGTCCTTACCCTGGTTCAAAGCTACCTCTCCACCAATTTTCAGCCAAATCGGTTCAGCCGTTCTTGAGTTATAAATGGTGTAACTAACACAACTTTATTTTATATATATATATTAATTATAATAATAATAAATAATTTATTGTATGATACCTTCGCCGGAAAACGAAAAAAGGTAGTTTTTTTTATTTACGGATAGTGATATATATGTATATAAATTGTTCACATTGCCCTACACACATACCTGATCGGTAAAATTATCCGTGTGGAACAGCACTTTGACATAGTTGGTCTCACTGATGAAAGTCTGCGGCTGCTCGGCCTCGCCACAAAACATGCCGGGCTCACGGCGATTGGATACATCAGTCTTCGCATTGCCATCCACAATCTGGTGCGAAAAGAAATACACAAATATTTAAGTACATTCATAGAAGTAAACACGGAATAAAAAACGAAAATGTTTATCCTTCTTACTTTGGCATATGCAATTTTCAGTAATTTCATTCACATCCACTTTGTATTGCTCTGCCTTTGCAATTGAATGCATATCGTGGAAAACATATCAATAATGCTTTTACTGGTTGCTTGTTGTTGTAGCTATTTTTGTTACCTTTAAGGCGCTCTAGAGTAAGCTAATAGTATAAAGCATACGCAACTATATTTAAGTATTTTTTCACTCTCATTTGTTATAATTTAAGTAGTCGGTCCCAAATAAAAAGAAATAAATGAAAAACCAAAAAAAAAAAAATTATAGTGACTACTAAATACTCAACCCAAAGTACTACATAGTGACAAAGTAAAGCCACAAAAATTGAAAAATAAACTTTATTCTACCAACAGGCGCCCATAGAGTGAGTATAGAATTGCATCACCCAAATGCGCTTCAAGTGCTTTTCACTTCTGGTCGCTCCCATAAAGCTGAGTAATCATAAATTACAGAATGCTGTATTTTTTCAAAAAGGACGTAGCGTCCAATACGCTTGTCCGCGTCCATAAATCAAATTTTTCCAAGTGGTGGTAGTAGCTTTCCAAAAGTGGCGCATGCATATGAACTACTTGAATTTACTGCATGCTTTCAGACAGCGCAAATACCAAAAAAAATTTGGTTCAAAAAATAAAGGTTGTTGCGTTTGTAAATATATACATATGTATATCAAAAAACTCCACAAACAATATATTTACTTGAGTGAAAATATTTGCTAACGCCAGTTTTAATATTGGCTCGACATGCAAAAGTACGCCATAAATTGCGTGGAGTGCTCGGCAGCGTCTCTAACCACCGCTCTTATACTCCCTTTTACTCTTAATACAATATGTTTTTTCCAGTCTTTTCTCGCCACACACAAAACGCCACACTCACCTGTAAATAGCCGCCCTCGCAGTGTGTAGCATTCAGCAGTGTGCCAACTTTAAATTTTTTAAAACGCAACCGCAACACAAAGTCCCGCGGTGCACCTTTTAGCGTACGGAAACGGTACCAACAAGTTAACGGCCGGCCTACATTCAGGCTATTCACCTCCGGCGAACTGACATCCTCGAAGATGTCCACCGTTTTATTGCACTGATCCTTGGTGAGGTCCGCTGCGCCGCTACCTGCAATGAGGTGTAAGAAAAGTGTAAATAAAGTTGAATTCCAGGAAGTATGTGAAGAAAAGTAAACATGTAGGCACTCGTATATAATAAAAATTGGGAAATTAAGGTAAGGTTGACATACTTTTCGTCGCATTAAAAGAAGTAATTGAGTATATTCAAAATTTAGTTCTCAAGAGACTCCAGAAGAAATAGGTGCATGAATTTAACATACTTTACGTTTGTCTCTGCACTATTTAAATTAAAACAAATAATATATATCATATTTGTAGTTTTAACAGATCCTTTCATATTATTAAACGAGACTAGTCTTCAGTGGAATAAATGTTTTTCAACGTTTTCCGAAATAATTTACTTTTAAGACGCTGGACAACTTATAGTAGATTATTTGTAGATTGGCATCGCTTTCGTCTGATTGTGACTCACGAAGAATTATTTGCAATATGTTCAGCAATGTTTATTTGAAGTGCAAAGAAATAACGTACGTACAAAATGCATATACTTACATTAGACTAAAGATACTCATAAAATTATATATTATTTTTGAAGTTATTGAAGCTTAAAGTCTTTAAATTATATGCAATCGTCACGGGCCACGAGATCAAAATCCATCTCAAATTTTATAGCTTTGTAGCGCTCTCCAATAATTTCTCAAAATATACTACTATTTGCATGCGTTCATTTGCAAAACTAATTAATTTTTTACCTATTAAAAAACATTTATTAAAACTCTATTCCATAACCAACTCATATACATGTATATAGGGTGATCCGTTTCAAGAAATCCGTTTTTTAAAGAAAAAAAAAAGAAACTTCAAATTTTATGGAATATTATTATCATTCGAACATCCTTTAGCACCTATTTTTTGAAAATTCTCTTTCAAATATTGGCCGCGGCTACGTCTCAGATGGTCCATTCATTGAGTTCAATTTTCGATGACTCGTTCTAGCATTTCGACTGGTAACTGGCGAATGATACGCGTAATCTTTTGCTCGAAGACCTGAATCGTTACGTTCTCACTTGCATCATTTTTGAAGAAATCTAGACCCATGATTACACCGGGCCACAAACCACCACAAACGTTTTTTTTTTCTGGATGAAATTAAGCCAGAAATGGGATTCATTGCTGAACAAATTGTGGCTCCAAACAGTCGGATCTTCTTGGAACTTTTCAAGAGCCCATAGAGTGAAGCGTTGTCGTTTGTGAAGGTCGACTGGCTTCAGTTCTTGCATAAGCTGTAATTTGTACTCTTTAAATTTAAGACCTCTACGTAAAATGCGATAAGACGTTCCATACGGCAGTCTTACTTGCTGCGAACGTCGCCGAATGTACTCTCTACGGTCTTCGAGTACACTCTTAGCTACGGCTGTTAATTTTCCTCACTGCGTGCTGGACGTAATCTATTCGGTCAAAAATTATCCAATCATGAATCCTGGGTTTGAAGATGGGTGATGATGTTGCGAATAGTTCCCTCCATAACCCGATTATGTTGACCATAAGTTGAGCGAAGCGCGCGAAACACATTCTTTACAGAACGTGAATTTTCGGAATGCAGTTGAACGATACATGACATAGTTCAGCGAATTAAAAGACAGCGGCTACGCTGGCTAGGTCATGTTGTCCGGATGGATGAAAACACTCCAGCTCTGAAAGTATTCGACGCAGTACCCGCCGGGGGAAGCAGAGGAAGAGGAAGACCTCCACTCCGTTGGAAGGACCAAGTGGAGAAGGACCTCGCTACGCTTGGAATATCCAATTGGCGCAACGTAGCGAAAAGAAGAAACGACGGGCGCGCTGTTGTTAACTCGGCTATAATCGCGTAAGCGGTGTCTACGCCAATTAAGAAGAAGAAGAAGTTGAACGATTTATAAACATTATTCAGTCAACTTTCGAAGCAGAAATAAAAAAGATAGCCACAAGATTTTCTATAAATGGCAAACATTTTTTAACAAAAACTTTTCTTATTAAAACCTAACCCATTTGTCACCCAACATGCCAACACAATCGAAACTACTTTCAAAAATCGCTGCATACTTTTGACCGCATTGTCCGCTTTTCTTGATTGTCATTTTCATTACTAAACGAGCGGTGGAGCATGTTGTGTGGCGCGCAAACTACTGTTAGCTCCAACCGTCCAATTCAGTTTGTCAGAATATGCATGATATCATTATTTAAATTAATTTAAAATTTTTTCAGGCGTTCAACACAGCGCTTATGCAATTCAGCGCCATTACAGGCACTCAACAGGTCGTGTGTAGCATACCAAATTGTTGGCTATTTTCTGTTGTTGTATGTTCCTTTTTTTCGCCGCTGATGAACTTCATCACTGTCCTTAATTTAATTTGTGACTTTTAAATGATCAGAAAACATAGTGCTGAATTTGTAATTCACGTTGCATTCTTTTTTGTGAGTTTTTGCCACAAAAACCCCGCGACGTGTACACAAACTGCTAGCAGCATTCCACAATTCCACCGCGGTCCATGTATTGAAACTCCAGTGTATAACACTCAATCGATTGAGTTAGCGAGTGGTGTCGTTATGTCGCAGTGCCGTTTTATATGGCACAAAGAAATATCGCAATTGTTAACAGCAGAAGAAGTAGTCGCTTCCTATTTCTTTTCCTCCCTCCTCCTCCTCCGATCTCCCTCTCACACACTTTCAAGAGCATTAAGTCGCCTGCCCTTCAAAATTTAAAAGAGCTGAGTGATTTTTTTCACAGTTCGCTTTGCCATCTCTAGAAATTAAAAAAGCGCAACGCAGCGACAAGGGCAAGAAAAAGCGTGCTATGAGCATAAAAATGTGTCAACCAGTGGAAATATCTTACGAGTTTATTACTTGGCGATTTCTTTTGGTTAGAGAGTGAAGAACTGGATTAAATGAGAAAATTGATTTTAAACGATTCTTAAACATGACTTTAAAGTTGGTATTCTATGCCCTAAACTCTTGATTTCGAAATATTTATTACTAACCCTAATTAAATAAATATACTCTCTGCCACTTTTTGTTCTTCTTTGGTCATTTATCGAAATGATCTCAAAATAAACGTCAAATTTCTCCCGAATATTTACGTATTACCTTTGCTTTCACGGAACTCTCACAATTTCCTATCAGAGAAGCTGATGCTTGCTCGATAATATGGGTCCGTTCCGTTCATGGTGCCTTTTGGCCATCAGGTAAAGTTAGGTTAAACGGCTGAACCCTCAGGATCGTGAGATATCACACTTAGACTATTACGTACAGGCTTTGTGAAGTGAGACGGAAAAATCCTGTAGTTGGATATCAACTATCGGTAAAACACCTGATCGTTTCACAAATCTGCTTAGATGTTTATTTTTATTTCCGCCTGCTTGTCTAAAGCTGTTTTTGCCTACCTATGGAAAAATTGGGTAATTCGAGATAGAAATGTTGAGATGATTCTACCAGCAGCTGATGCAGCCGGCACACAGTAAGATGTTCCATCTTGTCGCATGAGTCCCGATCGGACAAAGTTCAGTTAGAACGCTTATAATTTGCGAAAGGTGGATCTTGCCAAGGGCGAAGAGTTCACTAGATCTCTTACAATTTACCCTAGGGCATAAAGGCCTTGCGACTACACAGCTGCTAGTAGTTGACTAATGTTTGCTGAACGGATCTGAGGCCCAACAGTCCAGTAGTAAATTACAAGAGGCCAATGGAACCTCTCATTCCGTAGTGGATGAGATTTGACTCTCTGTCCTTACAGCTTCTTGCAATACCACTGTTATTAGTCACCCAAACAAGACTAATCATATAATAACTCCACGCTACAGAAAAGAGTATAGACATCCCTTCATTAGTATTAATTACGCATTAAGGAACCCAGGGCTAATATTGCTGCCCTAATTTCAGAGTAAATATTTGCCACAATAGGCTTGAGCTGATAATAGATTCCCGACAGTTTACTCCTTCACCAACCCTTCCCCAAGTTTTGATCGATTAGTATTACAGCTCACCGCCCCTATTGAGATTTAACGCTGAAATTTAATGATGTAAACCCCAGTTTGCTCTTAGCTCTATGTACTTCATATAATGACTTTCAATTCTCTGATTATTTGGTTATAACTTAGAACTTACTTACTTGTTAATCGCTTCAAATAAAAGACATCAGACAGCTTTTCCTTTAAGTAATTTCCAACGGCATGAAGAAGCTCTAAATAATATTACTTTCTTCGACGATCGGCTTAACGTCTGCCAAAGTATGCGTATTGTCTAATATTTTGCATCGCTAATATACTTACATTCGCATAAATAGCAGACAAGAAACATTCAAACAACTAAAGCGAATGCTGTGCACAGAAAACTGGAAAGTATGCTTAAGAACCTTAAGACCTGAAAAAGGCAACTAGATTCGAAAAACTTTGCATTTCCCACTAAGCATTACAACATATTTACATTTCGAAATCGTGGAGAATATGTACGGGCGCGTTGCAAAATTATACTGTTGCCAATTTGCAAATTGTTTGCGAACAGGAGCAAAATACAAGCCACACGCATCAATAGATTTCTGTACCCAAAAAATAAGGTGACATTGTATTTATTTTGAAAATTCGTTATTTATTCTTCCAAATCAATTTCATCCCCTTCAAAGTAATCCCCTCCCGATGCAATGCACTTATGCCAACGGATTTTCCAATCTTCGAAACACTGGTTTGTAGTCACTTTTCTCTATCGTATAAAAACGGTGTCCCCGGAGCGGTCTTTTGAGCGTGGTGAGCAGCCAGCAGTCGCACGGCGCCGGATCAGGTGAATACGGTGGTTGCGGAACGATATGGGTTGAGTTTTTGGCGAAATGATCACGAATTACGAGGCAGTATGGGATGGTGCATTATCGTGGTGTAAAAACCAAGAATTGTCTTTCCACAATTCCGGCCTTTTTAGGCGGATAGCGTTACACAAACGACGCATAATATTCAAATAATATCCCTTGTTGACTGTTTGACTGGTTGGAAGGAATTCATAATGCACAACACCACGATAATCGAAGAAAACAGTCGACATGACCTTGATTTTTGAGCAACTTTGCCGCGATTTTTTCGGTCTCTGCTCCTCGGGTTTCCATATGTTGACGCGATGAATACAGATAGTCAAGGGTGGACTCTAACCCTCTTCTTCTTCTTAATTGGCGTAGACACCGCTTACGCGATTATAGCCGAGTTAACAACAGCGCGCCAGTCGTTTCCTCTTTTCGCTACGTGGCGCCAATTGGATATTCCAAGCGAAGTCAGGTCCTTCTCCACTTGGTCCTTCCAACGGAGTGCAGGTCTTCCTCTTCCTCTGCTTCCCCCGGCGCGTACTGCGTTGAATACTTTCAGAGCTGGAGTATTTTCATCCATCCGGACAACATGTCCTAGCCAGCGTAGACGCTGTCTTTTAATTCGCTGAACTATGTCGATGTCGTCGTATATCTCGTACAGCTCATCGTTCCATCGAATGCGATATTCACCGTGGCCAATGCGCAAAGGACCATAAATCTTTCGCAGAATTTTTCTCTCGAAAACTCGTAACGTCGACTCATCGGTTGTTGTCATCGCCCAAGCCTCTGCACCATACAGCAGCACGGGAATTATGAGCGGCTTATAGAGTTTAGCTTTTGTTCGTCGAGAGAGGACTTTACTTTTCAATTGCCTACTCAGTCCGAAGTAGCACCTGTTGGCAAGAGCAATCCTGCGTTGGATTTCCAGGCTGACATTGTTGATGGTGTTAATACTGGTTCCTAAATAGACGAAATTATCTACATCTTCAAAGTTATGACTGTCAACAGTGACGTGAGAGCCAAGTCGCGAGTGGGACGACTGTTTGTTTGATGACAGGAGATATTTCGTTTTGCCCTCGCCAGACCCATTTTCTGTGCTTCCTTGTCCAGCCTGGAGAAAGCAGAACTAACGGCGCGGGTGCTGAGGCCGATGATATCATATGGTACCTTCTCTATTTAGTTCTGCAGATCGAACTATTTTCTCCAGAAGCAGGTTGAAGAAGTCGCACGATACAGAGTCGCCTTGTCTGAAACCTCGTTTGGGATCGAACGGTTTGCAGAGGTCAGATCCTGACGGAGCTTTTCGTGTTGCTCAACGTCAGTTTACACAGCCGTATTAGTTTTGCGGGGATACCAAATTCAGACATCGCGGCATAAAGGCAGCTCCTTTTCGTGCTGTCGAAAGCAGCTTTGAAATCGACGAAGAGGTGGTGTGTGTCGATTCTTCTTTCACGGGTCTTTTCCAAGATTTGGCGCATGGTGAATATCTGGTCGGTTGTTGATTTTCCAGGTCTGAAGCCACACTGATAAGGTCCAATCAGTTTGTTGACGGTGGGCTTTAATCTTTCACATAATACGCTCGATAGAACCTTATATGCGATGTTGAGGAGGCTAATCCCACGGTAGTTGGCCCAGATTGTGGGGTCACCTTTTTTATGGATTGGGCATAGCACACCTAAATTCCAATCGTTGGGCATGCTTTCATCCGACCATATTTTACAAAGAAGCTGATGCATGCTCCTTACCAGTTCTTCGCCACCGTGTTTGAATAGCTCGGCCGGCAATCCGTCGGCACCTGCCGCTTTGTTGTTCTTCAGGCGGGCAATTGCTATTCGAACCTCTTCATGGTCGGGCAGTGGAACGTCTGCTCCATCGTCATCGATTGGGGAATCGGGTTCGCCTTCTCCTGGCGTTGTGCGTTCACTGCCATTCAGCAGGGTGGAGAAGTGTTCAATCCATAATTTAAGTATGCTCTGGTCATCGGTCACTAGATCACCATTGGGGGTTCTACAAGAGTATACTCCGGTCTTGAAACCTTCTGTAAGCCGCCACATTTTTTCGTAGAATTTTCGAGCATTACCCCTGTCGGCCAGCTCATCAAGCTCTTCGTACTCACGCATTTCAGCCTCTTTCTTTTTCTGTCTACAAATGCGTCTCGCTTCCCTTTTCAACTCTCGGTATCTATCCCATCCCGCACGTGTTGTGATCGATCGTAACGTTGCGAGGTAGGCAGCCTGTTTTCTCTCCGCTGCGACACGGCACTCCTCGTCGTACCAGCTGTTCTTTTTGCACTTTCCAAAAACCAATGGCTTCGGTTGCAGCTGTACGTAAGGAATTTGAAATGCCGTCCCACAGTTCCCTTATACCGAGTTGTTGACGAGTGCTCTCAGAGAGCAGGAGTGTAAGCCGAGTAGAAAATCGTTCGGCTGTCTGTTGTGATTGCAGCTTCTCGACGTCGAACCTTCCTTGTGTTTGTTGGCGTGCGTTTTTTGATGCACAGAGGCGGGTGCGAATCTTGGCTGCAACAAGATAGTGGTTCGAGTCGATGTTAGGACCTCGGAGCGCACGCACATCTAAAACAATGGAGACGTGTCTTCCGTCTATCACAATATGATCGATCTGGTTGGTAGTTTTTCGATCCGGAGACAACCAGGTAGCTTGATGAATCTTTTTATGCTAGAATCAGCCTCAACCCATTTGGGGAAGTTTCGTCTTGGAGGCTGAATTTACCGACCGTAGTGCCAAAGATACCTTCTTTGCCCACTCTGGCGTTAAAGTCGCCAAGCACGATTTTGACATCGTGGCGGGGGCAGCTCTCACAAAAGCGCTCCAAGCGCTCATAGAAGGCACCTCGGTGAAAGAAACACTTAATTTTACGGAAGAAATGGCAGAAGGAAGCTGCACCAAGGCTTTTTTAAAAATTGAAAATGGGCGTGGCGTCGCCCACTTATGGACCAAAAACCATATCTCAGGAACTACTCAATCGATTACAATGAAATTCGGTATATAATATTTTATGAACACCCTGATGACATGTACGAAATATGGGTGAAATCGGTTAACAACCAAGCCTTCTTCCAATATAACGCTATTTTGAATTCCATCTGATGTCTTCTCTATATAATATGTATATACATACATTAGGAACCAACGATGATAGCGGAATAAAACTTTAAACAAATATGGTATTTGAAAAATATGTATGTAAATGACGGATAATGAAATCTCGATTATCACTTTACCATGCGAGAGTATAAAATGTTCGGTGACACCCGAACTTAGCCCTTCCTTACTTGTTTTAAAATCACATGACTATCTGAGTCACTGCACCCCTCTAAACATTAGAAATTCTGCTTCCACACCGTTAAATAACGTCACTTAAAAGTAATTGAATATTTGTGCAACTATTCCGCGAGCTAAATGCCAAAACGAAGAAAATAGTGAAATACAAATTAAATAAATCCGCAGCTTATACAAAGTAAACCGTTTCAATTTCATTCAAACATACCTACATATATACATATGTATTTTTCGCGATAAATAAATTGCATCCATTACCTTTAAAGCGCATTTAGGTATGGAACGTTCCAGCAGCGACGGTCAGTAACGCATTTCTGTGCCGGCTTAACGAAAGCAACAAAACGGACAACTGTAGAGCAGCAACGGCAGCAAAGCCAGTAGTAATAACAAAAATAGCAAGTAGAAAATTGTTTACCACTACTACCCCGGTATTATCTGCCACTTAAGCCGCTGTTGTGGCAGGCTTTTGTGTGCGGCAAGCGCTCTTGACGCTGCAAAACAATGCAATGGCGATGAAAATGCCATCTGGGTATGTGCCTAGTCAACTCAATTTGAATTTTTAGAATTTTGTGAAATGTTTTTTTCTGTATGTGTTAGTGCGTGTGTACCGCCCTTTGTGAATATTTCTAAATCGTTACACAATCGCACATTGCGACTATTTTTAATGCCAAAGTAAGCGAGAGAACCGGCGAGGGACTAAAACTCGACATGAACTTTTATAACCAAATCCCACAAACCGAAATGGAATTAAAATAAAACTAAGTAAATTCATTTGAGTAGCACTTGCAGCATCCAATAGTGAATTGAATGTGTGTGAGAATGGCGGTGGGAAGTACACGTACACTTGGAAGGATATAAGGTTATATGTGTAGTATGTGTGAATATACATATGTGTACCTATTTTTTTTTTTTTTTTTTTTTGTTTTCGGAGGGGGAATCTTCTAAAGATACTGCCAAGGTGAGACTGGTAGCATGCACGATTCATATTGTTCGCTAGAGTACACCTCTTTCGGGACCACGCCCAGACAGTGTTAAAACACTATGTTGGACTTGCGAAACAGTATGCCTACGTACTAAACCCTTAACTCCGGCTGCTGTAGCTTGTATTCGGACCTGCGGGACCGCCGTTAAGCACTACTTCGCAGGACCAAGCTGGGCGATAACTGCCTCTTCAATACCTACCTCCAGGGTTATTCATGTGGTCTTATGCTTCTGCGCTGCCTTTCTTTTATTCTGAGTTCTTGGAGCGCTATTGCAGTCCACTCTTTCATTTTAACCCACACCAGTTGTGATCGCAGCATGTGACTAACTATGCTGTCGGGCGTCATCCTTTCATTTGTTAAGTTTTCTATGGTCTCTCTCTCCACTGCAAACCTCGTGCAGAAGAAAAAGATGTGCTCTGCGTTTTCTGCGGCATTTCCACAGAACGAACAGTGTGTTTCGTCATCATGGCCAAATCTGTGCAGGTATTCCCTGAAACAGCCATGGCCCGATAAGAACTGCGTTAAGTAGAAATCTGTCTCCCCGTGTTGTCTGTCAATCCAGGCCGGCACATTCTTAATAAGCCTGTATGTCCATCTTCCTTTGTCTGCCGCGTCCCATTGCTTTTGCCACTCCTCGAGACTTGTCTTCCTCTCCTTTTTGCGCTCGTCAGCCGTTAGGCGCCTATTCATGGCTTTTGTTTTACAGTAGACTCTACTTAACTCAGAGGCCATTATATCCGGTGGCATAAGACTAGATATGATAGCACTCGCCTCGTGCTACACTGTTCTAAACGCACAGGCAACTCTAAGAGCATAGCCTGGACACAGATTTGGCCATATTGACACAGGTTTTTTGACGAAGGGCTGTCCCCCATATCGGAGCTGCATACATAAGCATTGATTGGCTAACTTTAGCCAGCAAAGCTCTCCTCCTTTGACTTGGGCCACCAATGTTTGCCATGATTCTCGAAAGGACCGCAGTCACTTTAGCCGCCTTTCCACAGGCCTTTTCAATGTGCGTCTTGAAATTGAGCCTCGTATCGTTCATAACGCCAAGGTACCTCAGTGAATTTTGCGTTACAACGTTAAATCCATCAATGTTCAGTGTGACTGTTTCTAGCCTTTTCCTACTCGTGATGAGCACTGCCTCTGTTTTTTCTCCTGCCAGCTGAAGCTTAGTACTCGTAAGCCAGTCTTTGATTTTCGACACGGTCTCATTGCATATGTTTTGTATCTGGAAGAGCTCTTTAGCAACGATCGTTACGGCAATGTCGTCCGCATAGCCAATTATCTGTGCTTCTTTTGGCAGCGGTAATCGTAACACCCCGTCGTACAGCACATTCCATAATAGTGGGCCTAGTACGGAGCCTTGTGGTACTCCACCTGTCACCATGTAGGTTTTTGTGTACATATGTACGTTTGCACGCATATATGTATGTTTTTAAGTAGTTAACAGTGTCGCCATTTGCGGCGACAAAGCCGCAGTGGCGCGACTGCCGCCACCAACATAACAACTACCACCACTATAACAATAACAATTATTGCAGGCGGCGATGCTCCCTTTGTTTCTTTGCGCAGTCTGATATTGATTCAATGAAATTAAAATGTCCCCAAAAATTTACCTCAAAACAATTCACAAATTCTACTCTAGAGCCCATTCACAACTAAACTACCCCAAGTCAGTGTGAAACGCTGAGCACATAGAGCGCGACAGACGGCAAACAACATCTGTCAAATATTAAAATACACACGTTCTTAGGACACTGTTATTTTGACAGCTGCACGACTACACGACTGCAGGCCGACAGTTGTCGTTCTCGCTAACTTCAATATCCTCCTATATTTGCAAACAACAGTTGGCCGACAGTAGAGTTGACAGTAGAATGGAAGATAGAAAGAGGAGGTAGAGTGGTGATGCCACTAATATGTAAAATGTAAAATTATTCACAGCTCTAACAAACTTGACGTTATTTTACAAATAAAAGCATAAAATAGCTCTATTATATCATTTGTAATAACAATTGATAATTTAAAACAGAAATATTTACCTATTTACTTATTTTTTGCATACAAAATTTCATTTTGAACAAAATATTAAAATTTCATTGAAGTGAAAGGAATTAGTATGGCCACAACGAAATTGTGTACATGCAAAATGGACAGCTGTGTTGTCTTGTGTACATGCCGGCCATTGTTATGTTGCTGCCTTCTTACGAATGTTCACGTAGTAAGATGCACAACGCCATTTTCAGTTCACTGTCGTGCTGCTGCAGTCTGTCGCTGTCATTGTGTTCCGCACTTGAGTCTGTCTACGATACAAAATGGAAAAAATAAATTCTTATTGTTGTCACTGTAATATCCAGGAATAAAGGGATGTCCAACTTATTCCAGTGTGAGAGCGCTTCAAAATTAGCGTTTTTTATAACATTTTCCATTATGGCCAGATTGAACAAAATAATAATTTGTGGGCATTTAAATTGAAACACCCAACATTTAGTACGAATAAAAATTACTATATAGTGGTTATTTATTATATGGAGAAACTATTTAAATCTTTTTAAAGTATATTAGAACAATTGACTTTTGACTTTTCAATACTCAATAAAAGGATTTAAGCTTGTTAGCTCTCAATCATTAAATGTTTTTAATCAGCATTTTCGTAGCATTTCCATGAAGAGTGGAATAGAGCTGATCTGTTGCTTAGGCGGACTTAGACAGATAATAGCATAGAGACAGTATAGCATAAGTAAAGACGGTTATTAGTAACCCCCTGTTTATTTGATGGTTCTTTAAACATTTCGAAGGAATACTAACACAGAACAAAATTTTACTACTACATTATTTAAGAAAACAAATTTGAGGGAAATTTATGAGAATTTGACATTTTAGCGTTATGGAAGATCTCTTTTTTGTATGACAATTGATGTTGCTTTTACTTCAAATCAGGCAAGAACATATCAAACAGCTCAGTATGACATTCGTTGTTAATTTGGCACTGAATCTAAGTCCTGATAGGTGAATTTATGAGGTATTCATACTACTTGTAACATTCTATGTAAGTAGAAAGGAATGAGATCGGCCCATAAGAGGAAAAGTGGCCAAATTGCTTGTGAGGTTCGACAACCGCTATCCTTCTTCTTCTTAATTGGCGTAGACACCGCTTACGCGATTATAGCCGAGTTAACAACAGCGCGCCAGTCGTTTCCTCTTTTCGCTACGTGGCGCCAATTGGATATTCCAAGCGAAGTCAGGTCCTTCTCCACTTGGTCCTTCCAAAGGAGTGGAGGTCTTCTTCTTCCTCTGCTTCCCCGGCGGGTACTGCGTCGAATACTCACAGAGCTGGAGTGTTTTCATCCATCCGGACAACATGACCTAGCCAGCGTAGCCGCTGTCTTTTAATTCGCTGAACTATGTCAATGTCGTCGTAAATCTCGTACAGCTCATCGTTCCATCGAATGCGATATTCGCCGTGGCCAATGCGCAAAGGACCATAAATATTTCGCAGAATTTTTCTCTCGAAAACTCGTAACGCCGACTCATCGGTTGTTGTCATCGCCCAAGCCTCTGCACCATACAGCAGCACAGGAATTATGAGCGACTTATAGAGTTTAGCTTTTGTTCGTCGAGAGAGGACTTTACTTTTCAATTGCCTACTCAGTCCGAAGTAGCACCTGTTGGCAAGAGCAATCCCGCATTGGATTTCCAGGCTGACATTGTTGATGGTGTTAATACTGGTTCCTAAATAAACGCGAGTCGCGAGTGCGACGACTGTTTGTTTGATGACAGGAGATATTTCGTTTTGCCCTCGCTCACTGCCAGACCCATTTTCTGTGCTTCCTTTTCCAGCCTGGAGAAAGCAGAACTAACGGCGCGGGTGTTGAGGCCGATGATATCATATGGTACCTTCTCTATTTAGTTCTGCAGCTCGAACTATTTTCTCCAGAAGCATGTTGAAGAAGTCGCACGATAGGGAGTCGCCTTGTCTGAAACCTCGTTTTGTATCGAACGGCTCGGAGAGGTCCTTCCCGATCCTGACGGAGCTTTTGGTGTACTCAACGTCAGTTTACACAGTCGTATTAGTTTTGCGGGGATACCAAATTCAGACATCGCGGCATAAAGGCAGCTCCTTTTCGTGCTGTCGAAAGCAGCTTTGAAATCGACGAAGAGGTGGTGTGTGTCGATTCTTCTTTCACGGGTCTTTTCCAAGATTTGGCGCATGGTGAATATCTGGTCGGTTGTTGATTTTCCAGGTCTGAAGCCATACTGATAAGGTCCAATCAGTTTGTTGACGGTGGGCTTTAATCTTTCACATAATACGCTCGATAGAACCTTATATGCGATGTTGAGGAGGCTAATCCCACGGTAGTTGGCGCAGATTGTGGGGTCTCCTTTTTTATGGATTGGGCATAGCTCACTTAAATTCCAATCGTTGGGCATGCTTTCATGCATGCTTCTTATCAGTTCTTCGCCGCCGTGTTTGAATAGCTCGGCCGGCAATCCGTCGGCACCTGCCGCTTTGTTGTTCTTCAGGCGGGTAATTGCTATTCGAACCTCTTCATGGTCGGGCAATGGAACGTCTGCTCCATCGTCATCGATTGGGGAATCGGGTTCGCCTTCTCCTGGCGTTGTGCGTTCACTGCCATTCAGCAGGGTGGAGAAGTGTTCCCTCCATAATTTAAGTATGCTCTGGGCATCGGTCACTAGATCACCTTTGGGGGTTCTACAAGAGTATGCTCCGGTCTTGAAACCTTTTGTAAGCCGCCGCATTTTTTCTTAGAATTTTCGAGCATTACCCCTGTCGGCCAGCTCATCAAGCTCTTCGTACTCACGCATTTCAGCCTCTTTCTTTTTCTGTCTACAAATGCGTCTCGCTTCCCTTTTCAACTCTCGGTATCTATCCCATCCCGCACGTGTTGTGATCGATCGTAACGTTGCGAGGTAGGCAGCCTGTTTTCTCTCCACTGCGACACGGCACTCCTCGTCGTACCAGCTGTTCTTTTTGCACTTTCCAAAAACCAATGGCTTCGGTTGCAGCTGTACGTAAGGAATTTGAAATGCCGTCCCACAGTTCCCTTATACCGAGTTGTTGACGAGTGCTCTCAGAGAGCAGGAGTGCAAGCCGAGTAGGAAATCGTTCGGCTGTCTGTTGTGATTGCAGCTTCTTGACGTCGAACCTTCCTTGTGTTTGTTGGCGTGCGGTTTTTGATGCACAGAGGCGGGTGCGAATCTTGGCTGCAACAAGATAGTGGTCCGAGTCGATGTTAGGACCTCGGAGCGCACGCACATCTAAAACACTGGAGACGTGTCTTCCGGCTATCACAACATGATCGATCTGGTTGACAACCGCTATTAGCTGCGTTAAAACGTCTAATATTTATAGTACAAAAAGCCTTTTAAGAATTTTCTCTCTGTCAGAAATTTCCAATAATTGTTTCAAAGTATATTATATCTAAAGCTGAGGAAAAGTATTTTAAGTCTTAAGTTCCCTCGCCATACCTACAAGTATTTAAAAACTTTTCTCGAAAAGTGTAAATATGTATCGAAAATACAAAATTTATATAGACTATTAAAAGATTATTTTGATAATTTGATAATTGAAAAAGTTTTATACTGGTTTACATCATTAACCAACAGGAAGTAAGTGGAAATTTGAACAAGCAAGTAATGAAATTTTATATGATTATTTTAATCAAATCAAATAGTTATCAGAGCGGAGTTCGGCAATTTCTAAAGTAAATTGGCCGACTGGGAAGATACCAGTGCGAAACAAGTGAAGAAATATATTTTTTAAATATATACATATGTATGAACTTTAATTGAAGTATTTGTAGAATGAAGATAGCAGCGAAATGAAATATTACGAGTAGATGAATATGCATACTCGCTAGGCTTTGAAAAGACAAAATTCTCCTTGATTGTTCCCATTTTGAACTTAATTATTTTCAGTAAACACTATCAACCCTTTCCCCAAAACTTATGATCGGAAATGTGCTCAATATTAATTTCCGATACTCTTTTCAATGTGATAACCCTGAAAAGCTATAAAATATCGCTAGCAGAGTACAGCCTAGCAGAAAGAGTGAACGAGAAGCTGCGAGGTTCAAAGAGTCGACCCATACGACCTCTTGTATGGCCCTGTGACCACGGTAAACGAAGTGGCAAGGGTAATGTGTCTGCCTGTATTGAAATGGACCCCAAACTAGACACAATTCATGTTTAATATTTTCAATTGACTCAAAAGGATTTCCCCGGAATGGTCGTTTGAGTTTGAAAAAAGTCAGAAAACCCACGAAGCGAACACGGTGGGCGCGGCACGATATTGATTGAAATTTTGGCGAAAAACTCACGAAGAATCAATGCAGTATGCAACGGTGTATAATCGTGGTGCAAAAACCAAGACTTGTCGATACACAATTCCGGGCTCTTTTACTTATAGCATTGCGTAAACGACGCATAACACCCAAGTTATATTCCTTGTTCCTGTTTACTTTGGAGCACACCTTGTATAAGAAACTTACGGGTTAATGCTTATGCAAAGTTTACATGAGCATAACAAAACATAAATGTAGACAACCAGCAAAAGAGAGAGAGCTTTAACGTGCAGGTGTGCATAATCTGAGCAGGTTTTCATTGAGGCTCCACACCTATTTTTCACAATGAACTATCATAAGAGCTGTTATAAGTAATACTAGTAATAACCCCCGATAATCGGGGGACTCCGTTATTTAAAATGAAAAAAGTTAAAAAAAAAAATTTTTATAAAAACTCAATTTATTCAAGTACTTCATGGAAAACTACATTCGTAGTGGTTTTATTTTGGTCGTAAGTCCTAACTTTGATATCTTGAGAAGATCGTACTCGACTCAATGCGACATACAGCTGGCCATGCGTAAAACAATCCTCCTTGAGGAAAACACCAACTCTTGCTAGAGTCTGCCCTTGAGATTTGTTTATTGTTATTGCGAATGCTACAATTATTGGAAATTGGCGAAGCTTTAAAATTAAAAGGAAGTGTTGATTCGCTGGGCTGTAAATTTATACGGGGCAATAAAATTTGTTTCCCTTGTGATTCACCGGTTAAAATTTCGACCTCCAAACAATTACAATGTAGTGCTTTTACTATCAAGCGAGTCCCATTGACCAACCCTTCATATGTATTAAGATTGCGGATTAACATCACAACTGTTCCAACCTTAAGCCTTAACTCATGAGACGCTACTCCACTGAAATTAAGGGAGTTTAGAAATTCTGTAGGGAATCCGACATGCTCTTGAGGATCTTCAGAAATGACAGTATCCACGCTATAATATACCCTTTCTTCACGGGGCAACATATTTACGATTTCGCTATTTATTATCGTACAGTGATCATTTTTTGGACACAAAATTGCCCGATCCTTCAAATGGTTTTGACTAATAACACCAGACTGAGGCTGAAATACCCAATCCACTAAATTTTCATTTAGCAAAATTATTTCTTCTGGTATATTGATTTTCGACTCTGGAGAGAACTCTCGACCTTCTCCAACACGCAAAAGAAAACTGTTGTATAAGGATTCTTTAGAACGCATATTCGTTGAGAGTTTGAGACACCTAAAAAATTTCCAAAGTGAGCACCGTTTCAAACAATTACCAACTATAGCGGCGCGTGAGCTATTGGGCACCACAGGAAGAACTTGCCTGAAATTACCACCTAATAAAATAACCTTTCCATCAAAAGGTATTTCATTTTGGTGAATATCACGTAATAATCGATCTAAGCAAAAGTAGCATACTAATTCGGCGAGCATTGCGATTTTCTTCTGTGGCCCTCTGTTCCTCTTCGCGTTCAACCTGCGCCATATGCTTATACTCATTTGCCAAGGTTAATATTTGAATGCATTTCGTGGATTTCTCTCAGCAAATACCTATCGCAGTTTGAATTATGTTGTGCCCTTATATCAGTTGCTTGATCGGTGTCAAGAATAAACAGCTGGGCGTAGGAGGATCCTGAAGGATGATCTGCATGCAATGGACCTACCCTATGATATATTGATCCATGTATTCGGAAGCAATATGGTCCGCGCCCTGTAGGCTCCGCAATTTTCGCTTCGAATGATGCAAAAGCAAACGAACTATTTAGCTGCCGAATATTCTCCAAATAGTGTCCCCGCCAAGAGCTCAAATCATTTTCTAACACAGCTTTCAAAAACTCAGGTACACGTAATTCTTGAAGTTTAACTTTTCCGCCATGGCAACATGTCGTAAAGCCATTTCTTACCTAGTAACAATTTCAACCAAATATTAAGACAATAAGTATGTATATACATATATTACGAAAATAAACCAATGAAAAGTACAGGTACCTTTTCACTTCCGAAATGTTTTGCTTTACAGTGTAAACATATATTAGTCAAACCCCCAAGCGAACTATACTCCGGAAGAACTACGGAGTTTTGGGCAGCTTTGAAATAACTTGCCATAGATCCTGCATGACTACGGCTCTAATAAAACAGGTCAATTCATACACACATACATTAACAATTAAAAATTCCCTTTTATCTATAACATTCACCTCTTCTCTTCGACCTGTTAAACTCCTTTTTCGTCTAATTCGCCTTTGATTTGGCATTTTATTTTTAATAATTAATCTGAATCTGAACTGAAATTCGATGTAGTATGTATGTATTCGCTGGTAATAGCCGCCTTGACTTTTGGAAGAAAACTGAACTGACTCAAAGCTTACCTAACGCAATAACACTTCTAATCAAAATAACGCCGACAACAATATTTCTGTTAGATTTTGCACTTGCGTCTTCGCCCATACATATGTATATACATACATATGTTTGTAAGTATGTATGTGTGAATATAAAACAAAGTAGAGTGCGCCCCTGTAGTTCGGTACCATCGGGGAAGAGCTAACGATATGACTAATTCCTAATCATTAGAACCAGTTCCAGCCCGAAAAGAAAGATCACATATTCTTTATTAAGGAACAATGCAATTTTATTTTTCAACTTTTATGTAAAATTTATAAATTATAACAGAAGGAAAAAAGTAAAAAATTCGTGCGACATAACTCATTGGACTAACACTTTGAATATCGAAATAACCACTTCCAATGAATTAATTTACCGTTATCTGGCGGGAAAAGAATTTTGCAGGTACTTGCAATAATTATAATTATTATAAATCGTAGATCACACTTATTCGAGTTGTTTATTTTAATGATAACGAGTGTGTTGTGAAATATTTAAAGTAGTCCCGAATAATGCTACTAAAAATTATTTTTGATAAAAATAGTAGACAAAACACATTCAACTGAACTTAAATTATTAATTGTAAGCAAATTCACAAAAAATGTGCGGAAAAGAAACTTTACAAAAATTATTCTCTGGGGAAAACAACCGTTTTTGCTATTTTACGCAAGAACAAAGCTGAAGGAACCGTTAAAAAACTTAATATTGGAATACGTCCCAGAGTCAATTCGATAAAGTATGACTTGCGAATAGTGCGCGAGTTTATAAAATATCCTCAGATATCAACAAACAATGTTGTAGATAGCTCCCAACTAAGAGAGAGTACGCGTACAATACAACGGCGCGCCGTTGATGTAGGTCTTTTTAGCTTCCGTGCAGTGAAAAAATCTTATATTTCCAAAAAAATCGGTTAGCACCTTTGGAATTTGCGAAACTGCATATAAATTGGTCTGAAGAGCAATGGAAGTCGATATTGTTTTCAGATGAGTCCAAATTTAATTTGCAGAACTCAGATGGAATGAGAGGTATACGAAGACCAACATGAAGCGTTTAGAGCGTCGATATTTGCAGGGTGCAGTAAAGCATGGTAGGGTAATATAATGGTGTAGGAATGCTTTTCTGGTCAGGGCGTAGGACCAATTTACAGAACAGAGGGGAACATGGATGGGTTCCAATATAAAAATATACAGCAAACCCAAATGTTACCTCACGCTATCCAAAAAATGCAGCCTGATTGGCAGTTTGAACATGACAATGACCCCAGGCACACCCTCAAAGTTGTGAAGGATTGGTTTTTGGAATAATAAGTTTATGTTATAAGATAGCTTATTATTAAAAACTTATGGGAAATTGTCAAATTAAAGAGGAACAGGTCCACGGTTATAAAAACAAGCTACTTGATGTCTTAAAACGAGCCGAGAATGGAATAAATGATTCACATATTAGTAATTAAATTTCATTTATGCCTAAAAGATGTGTTGCAATCAAAAAAAATAATGGCTACTCAGTAAAATATTAATTTAAAACTAATTTATTTTCATATTTAGCTAAAGTCCAATGAGTTATGTCGCACGAATTTTTTACTTTTTTCCCTTCTGTTATAATTTATAAATCTTACATAAAAGTTGAAAAATAAAATTGCATTGTTTCTTAATATAGAATATGTGATCTTTCTTTAGCAAAATTATTCTTCTAATGCTTCTATGTAAAAAGTTATGACGGAACATGTGTGAGACTCGAGTTAGTCCAATGAGTTTTGTCCGACACTGTATATATGTATGTATGCATTTTCAAAGTGTTTAATTTAGTGTTTTGTATAATTTATTAAATACCCAAGTTAATATTTTTCAGCAGTGGCATCATTGGCAAATGTTATAAAAAATGCGAGTTTTGACAGCTCTCTCTCGAACCAAAGAGTCTCGTATCAAGTTATCTATGCTTATTGTCATTTTGCTACCGAGCAGACAACATTGTTGTTGTTAGATTTCGCACTTGCGCCTTCGCGTATGTGGGTATGTGTGTAACGAAAGCAAATGACAGAAACATTTGTAATTGTTCATTCTCTTACATACATATATGCTCTTTTCTGTAGAAGCGCTGCTTATCTTAGCTTAATGTAAAAATTGAAAAACTTTAAACGCAAATATATCAAAAGTGGTTCAATGAATTTAAAATCTGTAAAATTTGTGCAAAGTTTCAGATCGCACACTTTAATTTGATGTATTATTTGTCTCTGTACGTTTTGTAGATCTCTGGAAATAAGCGCCTTGTCTTAGAATAATATATAGATTATCTACTATACCACAACGAATTTTCACTTTTTTTTATGGATCGGACTTTTGAACCTACAAAATTGCATTATCTAAGGTATACCACAACTACTAGTAAACTAATGTTTTGAGCGTTTCTAAAATAAATCTGTTTCCAACCGTATTAACTCTTTAAACATTATGCGTAATAATTTCCATGCAATCATAGTTAATTTAGGGTGAGTTATCTACCTCTCTGACTTCAAAGAAAACTAGCATTAACATATTTATATACTTTCTAGAAAGTGCTTTTTAATCGTGTGGCTTGCAATTAGCTATTACGTTCTGCGGAGTTTTTTTCATTTTTGTTCAGCGATGAAGTTCAGATGATAGAAGAGACCTTTATACCGAGGTAAAAATTGGACAGTGAGCGTGTCACCGTTCACATTTAAGTGAAATTCGATACTAATGGACGTACTCCATCGATTTCAACCAAATTTGGTACATTATCTTGACGAACCTTGACCTCTTCTACTTCTCACGCAGTAAAATTTCAAATTTCCCATGATTCTTTCACTTTCCAGTACACAAATCAAGCGCTTATACATATATGTATCTAAGAGTGTTTTTTTTTAACCAATAATTGTTTTCAGTCCCATCATGAAATTTCCTTGGAAATACCCTAAAAAAAATTCCCTGAAAATTTGAGCCCTTAATATTAACATTAAGGACTAGACCAAGGCATGTAAAAATTTTCCATTGAAAATACACAACAATCGTGATTTTTTATTTTTACATTTCTGTAGCTCAGAGGCATTTTATGGCATCGCTTTGACTTTAGACACATATTACTCAGAATTGAACAGTCTACCAAAGTGCCCATTGCGACAAAGTCGAAACTCACACCGGCGAAGTAGTACGGGGCTCTAAACCTGATTTTTCCATGAAATTCACATTTTTTGTATATACATATCTCGTAAGTGAAAAGAGCTATAGAAAAAATGTACATGTCAAACTTGTATGAAATTTTATTTGCTACAAAAAAGCTCCGAAGTAAAAGTCGTTATCATTACTACTTCTCGAGGTATGAGGCTCTTTAAGTAAGGCTTTATGGAATTTTCATAGCTTTTTTTTAATACATACCATCAATGAAAATTCTATAAAGCCACATTTGTCGGCCAATATGGGAGTTACCATAATGAAATTGATAAAGCGCAATTTTCTAATATCAGCGTATCTTTGTGTCTTAAATGAATAAATTCGGGCAAAAGATTCCCTTAGCCCCCGTATAACTGAAAATCAGAATTTTTAAATATACTGCTAACATTTCTCTCAATATGTTTATGTTTATATTTGTAGATTTATAAAATTGCTTGAAAACAGGAACCCAAGTATACCTGAGTAATTTCAAAACAAAATATTCAGCCCTTCCTTTCCAACTTTCTATCTGACTTCAAATCATTTTGGTTGGTCGAAATGTGTGACATTTTAATGAAATTAAGTGGACATGTTTTCTTAAAAGATATAACATTTTCTTAAAGGTTTGATAATCAATATATGTATTATATCTCATTTGTTTGTACTACCCAAAAAAAACTTCAGAGACTCTATAAAGTATATACAAATTATAATTTAATAATAATTATTAGGATGACGAGCTAAGTGGATTTAGGCATATCCGTCTGTCCAGCCCTTCAGTTTTTGAGATATCGTTCTGAAATTTTACATGCGTTATTTTCTCCTAACGAAGCATATAGCAATATATACTTCGTGTGAAGAATATCTTGTATTTGTGAAGGGTTTTTTCTTTTCTTGTTTAAATATAAATTTTGCCAACAAGTGGAAATATTTAGCCAGCTTTGGTCAAAGCCAGGAAAATACTTTGAGGTGCTGCAAAACTTTACAGAAACGGAATAAATTACAATCAATTCAACTTTTGCATGTCTGAAATATTAATATTAAGATCAACTGATCTAAACAGAAATGAGATACATATATGCAATAACTATAAACTCAATTAAAGATAAATTTAATATTTCCCACACACGAGAAAGACCTCATTAAAATGATGGGAAATCTCAATTTCATTCTGGATTAATGATAATCATTATATGTAGTATATGAGATCTGCAGTAATTTTTGGTTCAAAATCGCAGATTTTCGGCATCAAACTATAGTGTATTCAATATTATAGTACTTTCATTCATATAGAATATTTTTATCCAGTTTTGGTGTTGCCGATATTTTTGAATTTCATTGAGAAACCTTACAGATTGGCCATATTTAAGGCATAAAGTGAAAGTGGCAAATAAAAAAAATTAATGCTCTAGCTTAAAACGCGCTTAATTCATATCAAAAAAGTTTACGTACACAATGATTATTTATATAAATCAAAAGTAATTAACCCCCAAAGGTGATCTGGTCACCGATGCCCAGAGCATACTAAAATTATGGAGGGAACACTTCTCCAGCCAGCTGAATGGCAGTGATCGCACAACGCCAGGAGAAGGCGAACCCGATTCCCCAATCGATGACGATGGAACATTGCCCGACCATGAAAAAGTTCGAATAGCAATTACCTGTCTGAATAACAACAAAGCGGCAGGGGCCGACGGATTGCCGGCCGAGCTATTCAAACACGCGGCGAAGAACTGATAAGGAGCATGCATCAGCTTCTTTGTAAAATGTGGTCGGACGAAAGCATGCCCAACGATTGGAATTTAAGTGTGCTCTGCCAAATCCATAAAAAATGAGACCCCACAATCTGCGCCAACTACAGTGGGATAAGCTTCCTCAACATCGCATATAAGGTTCTATCGAGCGTATTGTGTGAAAGATTAAAGCCCACCGTCAACAAACTGATTGGACCTTATCAGTGTGGCTTCAGACCTGGAAAATCAACAACCGACCAGATATTCACCATGCGCCAAATCTTGGAAAAGACCCGTGAAAGAAGAATCGACACACACCACCTCTTCGTCGATTTCAAAGCTGCTTTCGACAGCACGAAAAGGAGCTGCCTTTATGCCGCGATGTCTGAATTTGGTATCCCCGCAAAACTAATACGACTGTGTAAACTGACGTTGAGTAACACCAAAAGCTCCGTCAGGATCGGGAAGGACCTCTCCGAGCCGTTCGATACCAAACGAGGTTTCAGACAAGGCGACTCCCTATCGTGCGACTTCTTCAACATGCTTCTGGAGAAAATAGTTCGAGCTGCAGAACTAAATAGAGAAGGTACCATATGATATCATCGGCCTCAACACCCGCGCCGTTAGTTCTGCTTTCTCCAGGTTGGACAAGGAAGCACAGAAAATGGGTCTGGCAGTGAACGAGGGCAAGACGAAATATCTCCTGTCATCAAAGAAACAGTCGTCGCACTCGTGACTTGGCACTCACGTCACTGTTGACAGTCATAACTTTGAAGTTGTAGATAATTTCGTCTATTTAGAAACCAGTATTAACAACACCAACAATGTCAGCCTGGAAATCCAACGCAGGATTGCTCTTGCCAACAGGTGCTACTTCGGACTGAGTAGACAATTGAAAAGTAAAGTCCTCTCTCGACGAACAAAAGCTAAACTCTATAAGTCGCTCATAATTCCCGTCCTGCTATATGGTGCAGAGGCTTGGACGATGACGGTAACCGATGAGTCGACGTTACGAGTTTTCGAGAGAAAAATTCTGCGAAATATTTATGGTCCTTTGCGCATTGGCCACGGCAAATATCGCATTCGATGGAACGATGAGCTGTACGAGATATACAACGACATTGACATAGTTCAGCGAATTAAAAGACAGCGGCTACGCTGGCTAGGTCATGTTGTCCGGATGGACGAAAACACTCCAGCTCTGAAAGTATTCGACGCAGTAGCCGCCGGGGGAAGCAGGGGAAGAGAAAGACCTCCACTCCGTTGGAAGGACCAAGTGGAGAAGGACCTGGCTTCGCTTGGGATATACAATTGGCGCCACGTAGCGAAAAGAAGAAACGACTGGCGCGCTGTTGTTAACTCGGTAATCGCGTAAGCGGTGTCTAAGCCAATTAAGAGGAAGAAGAATTACAATAGTTTTACCAGTTTTTGGCCTACATTTTGTTGCAATTATTGTCTCTAGACGTCGACGTATGCTCCCCACTCTATTTCTAGTATTATTTCCGGATATTTTGACCCACTAAGTCGATGATCCAGTTTTTTGGCCTTATTTTGAAGAAATTCGATGTTTTCGAATACGGGTTTCCAAAAATTTGGAGATATTTGGAATAGAATTAATGTCTAATGATTGCGGGATCTATGGAGCTATTTTTATTTCCATAACAACCCTGCCCGTACAAGATACAATGTGTACTTTGGGTCGGTATGCTGTTGGAAATTGATTTTGCTGCTATTAACAGCCGATTTAAGCACACTTAAAATTTAAATTTTTATCTTAAAATGTTCAGATACAAATGTTTATCCATGTTTTCACTAATAAAGTCCAAATGTCCAACTCCAGATGCAACCATACACCCGCAAACCTTAACATTACCCCCACAGTGCTCTACCATGGGCTGCCATTACATTTTTTCCTTCCGATTCTTCATTGATTTTTCTCCACACTTTTCGTGATATTTTCAAACCACATCTGTATGTATATTAAATTTTGATTCATCGGTGAACACAATGTTTTCCCAAAACCAATACGGTTTGTGTAAATATTGTTTAGCAAACGTCGACTTCTTCTTTTTATTAACCTTACTTATGTATGGCTTACGACGTGCGATTCGTCGATGATAACCAGCACTCTTCAACACATTCCTTACTGTTTGAGGATTTATTTTTTGTGTACATTTCAAAAATGGATAAACACATGTTTCTGAACATTTTAAACAAAATAATTTAAATTTTAAGTGTGCTTAAATCGGCTGTTATTAGCAGCCATTTCTATTTACCACAGGATAACGACCGAAAAACACACAACTTATCTTGTAGTACGTGAATGGTTGTTATCGAATTAAAAATAAATACATAGGTCCCGCAACCACCAGACATTAATTCTGTTCAAAATATCTGGAACTTTTTGGAAACCCGTATTCGAAAACATCGAATTTCTTCAAAATTAGGCCAAAAAACTGGATCATCGACTTAGTGGGTCAAAATATCCGGAAATAATAATTATTATTAGAAATCGGGTGGGGAGCAATAATAGGTGTATGTAAACTTTATTGGTCCACTGTATATACACTAGAGGATCCGTCCACGCTTTACTGTGGCTTACACATACTTAGATAATACTACTACTACCATCTTTATGATTTTTATTAGTAAGATTATAACTATTCGTTAATGAGATATAGCATTTTTTTGAAGCAACTTGTGTTAGTTTACAAAAAAATGGATCATAAAGCATTTCGTGTGTTAATAAAGCATTGATTTTTGGGGGCAAATATTTTCGTGTTGAATTTATGCTCTGCACCAAGGAAATCAATCGTTGAAAAGCGATTTTCTATGTTGGAAAGAAGCGAAATGAGCACCGAGAAAATCACGCCCTAAAGACGCGAAAGCTACATATGTGCAAAGTGAATGCCTCGCAAGTTCATAATCTAACAAAAACAACGTTAAATCGTAATAAAACCGAATTTTTGCGTCGGTGTGTAACAATAGAACATGGCTCCATCATTTCCAACTGAAGTCTAGGGGACTGCACATGATGAATTGATTCTCAAGCGTGAAAAGACGAAAAAGTCGGTTGGCATTCATCGACTGATTATTGAGCCAGTTACAAGGTCTGTGGCAAAAGAAACAGAACTTTTTAAATATAACTGTTTCTGGCGGTGCCTCCTATTGGTGGGTACATGAAATAAAAAGTTCGATCTCTTGTTGACATTTCGTAAAATTTTAAGACAAGTGGATAACTACAATCGATGTTATCGATCAAAAAGTGACAGCAGCTTTTGGTCATCGGTCGTAAAATGCAAAGAACAAATATTAAATTTTGTTTTAAACTTGGGAAAACGTTTACTGAAACATTTCAAATTATGAAAAAAGTTTATGGTGATCAGTGCCTATCCCGTAGTAATGTGCATGAGTGGTTTAAGCGATTCCAAAAAGGTCGTGAGGACCTCAGTGACAATCAGAAGTCGGTCGTCTTCAGAAGTCAAAAATGAAGACAATGCTGATTTGTTTTTACGATTCCGAGGGTATTGTACACCGAGAGTTCGTCCCACCTGGCCAAAGGATTAATGCTATGTTTTACCTTGGTGTTATGAAGCGTCTTTTGTCACGCATTCGTCGTGCTCGACCACAATACCGTGAGGCAGGGGCCTAGCGCCTGTTGCACGATAATGCGCCGTGTCATCGGTCGACGCTTGTCACTGATTTTTTTACAAAAACTCTATATTAACCATTAATCACTCACCCTACTCACCAGATCTGACACCCTGTAATTTTTACCTATTTGGAAAACTTCATTTGCCCATGAAAGGACACTGGTTTCAGGACATTTCAGCTATCCAAAAGGCGACGACCGATATTCTCAAGAGCATTCCGAAAAATGACCTTAAACAATCATTTGAAATGCTAATTGACCGAGCTAAACGCTGTATCGAAGCACAAGGAAACTACTTTGAATAAAATGTATAACTTTTGAAAAATATTAATTTTTTGTTGTTTTTTTAACAGTCATGTTTCTTTTGCGACAGACCTTATAAAATCCATTGCACTGCGTATTTGGTTGCAGTTCTATTCTACTATTCCAAATATTTAGCAATTGTATATTATTATTTTTTAGGAAGGATTGAAATTGTACACATATACTTCATCGTATCCGTTTAAACATTCCTCGTTAGAGTGCTGCGATTATATACACATCGGATTGCTGCTAAATTCAAAGTGTTATAAAGAGAACCGTGTCCTCCGACGCGCTATTTATAGGCACGCTTCCGCCGCCGCGGCCGCCCTGTACCGCCGCAAACGCTACGTCTCGCAATTTTTATATCTGTTATATCTTCGAAAATATTCATTATATCATATGCAGTAAAGGGCCATACAGATCTATATTAAATCAACAATGTATTTAAGGTATTTAATTGAATAAGTATTAATGCTGTATTGGTTTAAATCGCTTCGAAAATTAGTCAATATTTGTCATAAAAAGTAAATGACAAAAAAGTGTTATTGTGGGATAACCATAAGAGATAGACATATACATAAATATATGCGGAGTTTCTGTAGACCTTTTCAATATGTGCAATACTAAGTACATTGTTTTAATACATCTTGTAGAGTTCAGCCTACGTTTGTAATGTAAGGGGAAAAAATGTGATTATTTTTTGATGACATCACATTGCAAACCTCAAAAATAACAGTATTTCTCCACTATTAAATGGTTATTACACACATAAACTTTCTTCTTCAATTACTCTATCTACTAAAAAAACCGCATCAAAAACCGTTGCGTAGTTTTAAAAATTTAAGCATACAAAGGGACAGAAAGAGTGACTTTGTTTTATACTATGTATTGATATAATTATGCATGCAGGCGTCTTGTGTGCCTGTAATTCTGGCAATTTATTCTTTAAGCTTACACCACCCAAACGAACATCTTGTCAAAC
Source organism: Bactrocera neohumeralis (assembly GCF_024586455.1). Lineage (NCBI taxonomy): Eukaryota > Metazoa > Arthropoda > Insecta > Diptera > Tephritidae > Bactrocera > Bactrocera neohumeralis. Next base: position 47,427,392 of record NC_065921.1, read on the forward strand.
ACGCGCTCGGCGTATTCCACCTGCTGACTGACTGCCTGCCCGAACCCCGGCCGGCAGTCACACTGTCACAATACAGAGAAACTTTGATAAATTAAACAGATTTATTACCACGCTGCCACTGTTGCCAGCAGCAATGCCACAGACGCTCAACCACGGCGTTCGCTGAAGAGCAGCGACTTCTTCGGGGCACAATGCCGCTTGCTGGCTGCTACTACTCCCAAATCGGCTGTCGGCTATCTACATACTTATGCACGTATCTATGTATGTATTCTTATTTCTGCGTGTCACATCAGTCGCCTGTCTGCTTGCCGATTCTCCCTTCCGGCGCTTTGTTGTTGTCCGACTGGTATTTCTCACTTTGTTTTGCTGCATTTCTTTCGAATTTCTTCGCCTTCGCCCCCCTATCGCTCACATTCGCCAGCGGCTTAGTTGACGCTGACAGTGCCACGAATGGTAGTGTTGTTGTTATTTCTATTGTCGTTCAGTTTATCGCTGCCGGCATTCTTTACTTGCCACCGAGCTCCTATCCAACAGCAGATTTTAGCATGCTGGTAACACGTCTTTTGTTTTGTTGTTGCTGCAGCTAGCGGTTTTTGCCCACATATTTCCACGCTCACACATATACATGCATAACTAGCTAAATGCTTTTTGTTGTGGCTTTAGCTTGTTATGTCTTAAATTATTCCGCTTTACAGTCGTACTCCATCTTCTGCCGCTGAATAACCGAACCGTCATCCAATGTCCCCCTTGTGGCTGTGCTTTTACATTGTGCGTGGTTACCGCACTGCTGCTTGTCTCTGCCTTCGCTTGCTGTTGGACTTCTCAAATTGGTTGTCCTCCATTACATTTTAGCTTTGTACATTTACTTCTTGTTATCATTAATGCTACTCAAAGTTGTTTTTATTGCCTCGTACACACGGTCATTGTTATTATCATTATTATTCGAACGTTGCTGTTATTATGTTTATTTTTTTAGTTTATTTCCCATTTTGGTGTGTCTTTTGTATGTGTGTGTCTGTATGCTTTTGCCATCTGTTGTCTTCTTATCTCAGTCTTGTTCCGATTATGTATTGGTGTGCTGTTTAATATCATCATTGCTGGTATACTTTATTTAGCCTCTATCCATTTATTGTGATTGGTCCAGAACTTTTTTTCTTTCAGATTTTGCTGAAATTAAGTACACTTGTGTATTTTGACCTCTTGAGCACGAAATTGATGTCCGTTTTACGATTCACTATATAACTTTTCCGGAAAATGCGAAAAACCAGCGTTGCCATATGGTAACCGTGGGTCGCCTAGGGTACAGGTTTTTTGCTCTTCCTTTTTGAAATAAAATCTTCGAAAAATCTTGTTTTATGCATTTTTATTGAAATTTTAAGTAAGAAAAAATAAATTTTATGACAATACAGTTATGGTTTGGTATGGTAGTCTGCAAAACACTTGACGCAAAGTCCAACGTTACATTTTCCACATGCTGTTCGCCCGTTAACGCTACAATTTCCACCCGCACAACGTCTACGATTTGATGGCACTACAAAGTGCCTAGTTTGATCGTACCGGAGAGTGTGTTCTACGCGACTTACATAGTTCCTGGGCATATCTGTGAGAAGTCATGGGACCAAGCGATTTGGCTTTGGTACCATAATGTCTGCAATAGTATACGGCCAGTTGTCGTCGAAATTCAAGTTGCGTCATTTTTGGTTGCTCTTTTCGATGAAGCTGCCAAGCATTTTGAATAGAAGCATCTATCAGCCAGGTAAATATGCTAGACCACCACTTTTTTCCCCTGTATGCGATGCGGTACTGGTCCAAGTTTTGATCGAAACGATCTACTCCACACATATATTTGTTATATTCAGTGATCGCACAAGGACGGGGTACGTTTATTCGGGATTTACTCTGCTTTGAATAACGTTGTGCCATTGACTTAGGATTTTCACCAAAAGTGGTAGACAATAAGCGGACAACATTATTATCTTTCCATTTCACCAAACGAATACCAGTACTTTTCATAACAATTGATTCCGAGTAACCTCTATCCATTGATTTAAAAATTTTTTTGTGCATCAGAAGACAGCTTGCAGGAATGCGGTTTTCACGGATTGTTCCCGTGGCATTATATCCACATCTTTTCAGAAAAGCTAACAAAGGATAACTAGTGAAAAGGTTGCCGAAATAAAACGAAAACGGTAACACTTTCAATAAATCAGGGAAATCGTCAACCATACTGACCAAAGGAGCAGCACATTTTCCAAACTTCGCTTCAAAATCTTCGTTTGCACGAGGATTCTTTCCTTGGTAAATTTCGAATTCACCATATAGCCCGATGGAGTGCAAAGGGACCAAACTTTATACCCAAAACGAAATGGTTTGCCCTTGATAAACTGCTTACATCCGTGTCTGCCAAAGTAGGAAATCATACTTTCGTCAAAGGATAGATTTTGTTCGGCATGAAAATGATCAATCATTTTTGCTTTTAAATGATCAGTCAATGGTCGCAATTTCCGCATTTTATCGGGATTGGCGTCGCCGTTTTTTGAAGAAGCATTAGAGTTGTCTTCGAAGTGAAGATTTTGCAAAATTTCCTGAAATCTATTTCGACGCATTGTGTTACTCACTAAGCTGTTGCGAATATCTTCATCTTGGCTCCATAAATTTCTGAAATTGGCGTGGTAATTGTATCTCGTAATGACCAATATGCCAATAAATGCTCGAAGTTCGCCGACTATTATGCTTGGGTTAGGTCTATTCTGTCCGATCGCATACATTGCACTTTGTTCGCAAATGTGTCCCAATAATTCATCATCGAAAAACTTTTCAAATTGCTGATGCGGTAGTAAATAACGACAATCCTCGTAATTAGCATCTGGGAAAATGGGAATAAGAGATGACGCATCATATTTTATCCATTGAAATGTTGTTTGTTTATTACTTTGTGGCAGTGAAACATTTGAAGATTTTGGTGTCACTCTACGTAACCGCTTTCTGTCTGGTGATGTACAATTGGATGCTGAAGGTTGACCATTAAAATCCATACTTTTATATTCTTTTTCCACAATAACGACAGGCAAATCTTCGATATTTGGAGCTAAAGAATCCAAGATAATTATTATTATGTAAATATGAAGCGATATTGTTTTCAAACATGCCTCCAATTTCATCTTCACATTCGCTTTTAAGCTGAGGGGGACAAACATTATCTGGTATTCCCCCAGATTCGTCTTCCGCATCATCTTCACCAGATATATTGCCATCCACAGGAGGTTCAATATAAATAGTAGCTGGTACATCATCTTGATCACCTGCTTCGTCAAGCTCTTCAATAAAATCAAGCATTTGTTGCAACGATAAACCTCTAAGCAAAATAAAACATATAAAAAACAAGAACATATTCAGACATTTGTTTAATAAAAGCATAAAAATACTTCGTACGCAATCCAAAATGCAAAGAAAATCACAAAAAATTAAATGAAACACGAATAAAAAACCTGTCCCCTAGGCGACCCACGGTTACCATATGGTAACGCCTAAGGTAAAATGTAAAAAAATAGTAAAAACCAACTATTTTTGACCAAACTGAATTCACATTTTATGGTTTATTTATTTAGCTATCGATTGGTATTATTAATTCTAAAGTCTGTCGAAATATTAGCATTATATAAAAGCACTTACCGACATGCCATATCGAAAAACGAGATTTTTTCACCTTTGCTTTCGTCAACTTATTCTCAGATACGATAATTACTCAAATTGAACTCCCAATAATTCAAATTTCACAATTCTGGAAAGCTGCAAATTTTTCGCATAAGAAAGCGGTTTGTAGTTTGTAGTTTTGTAGTGTAGCTTTCAAGTTATTTATGAAAATGTAACATGACATTTTGCGTTACCATATGGTAGGCGTGGGTTATTTCGCGTACTGAGCGTACATACTACTACGAGCAAGAAATAGTAAGACTTTGTTCATAATTTTAAAATTCTTAATTTATTATTCAAAATCTATTTCGTCCCCCTCAAAGTAATCCCCTTTGGCTCCATTACACTTACGTCAACGTTTGTTCTAACACTCGAAACGGTTGTTAAAGTTAATTTCCGGAATAGCCTTCAATGCACGTAGCAATTCACGTTTAATATCTTCAATTGGCTCAAAACGGTTTCCCTGGAGCGGTCGTTTCAGTTTGCTGCATAGATAGAAGTCGCACGGCATCAGACGAACGCCGGTGGTTGCGGCACTATATTGGTTGAAAATTTGGTGAAAAATTAACCAAGAATCAGTGTAGTATGCGACGGTGCATTATCGTAATGCAAGCACCAAGAGTTGTTGGCCCATAGTACCGGCCTCTTTTTACGAATAACTTCACGTAAACGACTCATAAAACTTTAATACTTAGTATAACTTATTTACAGTTTGGCCGGTATGATGAAATTCGGAGTGCCCCACTCCTCGATAATCAAAGGAAACTGTCGACATAACCTTTATTGGGCCTACTGATGGTCTGTTACTAGGTAGTAAGCATAGATCCAAGACACATCACCAGTAATAATTCATTTCATTCCTGGTAGTCAGAAATCATTGTTTCACGGGGTTAACGCGAGGCTGTTATTCAAAAAAGTTTGGTGATTTTGTAACCACTCATGCTCTCACTTCTTTTTAGTCCCAAATGATCTTTGTGAGAACTAAATATCTATACAGAATTTAGTCCACACAACCCATAAAGGCACACCCTATTGTTTACAACACAACGAGAAAACCACGCAACTTCTAGAACACTGAGACGGAAAAACCAGACGTGCAGATGAAATGACAATAAGAATGCATACGGAGCGGTAAAACCACGGATACGGAGAAATCAGACAAGCAGACGAATCAAAAACCACTGCCAACAACACACACCATTCCAGCAACATACGTTGTCCCAGCAACACACGCCACAGGCTTGGTGGAGAGTTACATGGCCAATGATCAGTCAGTCAGCACGGGATTGTGACAGCGTACACACGTTCAGCATCGGACTACGCAGTGAGCTTATCCTCTAGCTAGTCTTGGTACCCTGAATTGTGAATGCCGTCTGTTAAGGGTGAGCCTCGTAGTGAGTTGATCCTCTGCCCAACTCAACCTTTAACAATGCGGTCGTTAACGCAGTTTTCCGTGGTCCGGTATCTTTACGCGGCTAAAGTGGTTAAACAGGACATCACCAGCGTAGTCGTCGTAGTAGAGAAGCGTCAACGTGTACGCCAGGACATCGTCATCGAAGCATACAGGAGCGCCGGCATAGCCGAGCGTGGTCGTCGTAGAACGAGAGCGTCAGCGCACGAGTTACCAATATGCTGATCTCGATATTGGTGTAGGTGTCTCTGCCTTCGTTCAAATAATCCAAAATGCAGTGCTGTTTTAATTTCTTCTGTTTAGTATCAATGTTCACACTCGAATGAATCAAGAAAAACCGAAAAAATAGCCGCTTTGTGATTCTCTCTAAAAATAGCTGCTTCGCGATTCTCTCTTCTCTTCTCCTAAACTCTCTTTTAGTCCTAAACTCATAGATCTGTACAAATAGGGTAGAGAAAATAACTCACGCCGCAGGACACCGTGGTCGTAGCCGAGCGTGGTCGTCATGGTACAGAGCAGCAAGTCGTCTAGCACCCAGGAGCGGACCACACTGAACCGTTACCCTGGCAGCACTTTCTTCGGGCGACGACATTACAACGCGGGAGACAATATTTGTAACGTTAAGTAAAATTATAAGGTAAAACAAAATAAATTACGATTCGTAGAAGAGCCCCAATGTTTACAAATTTATTGTAACGAACCCTGGACACGGCGAGTATACCTCAGCAAGTTATCAGAAGCAGGGGCAGCAAAAAGCTTCGTTACATCTTTCAAAATGGTTTTAACTGATCCTTTCGATATTCCAATAAAGCCACTAAGATCTGTGACTGTTAATAGTCGATTCACCAATTCCTTTATTTTATTGGCGTATTGATAATTGATGTTAATGGTCGTCCTGGAAGTGGTTCGTCGTCAACGCATTCTCGACCCTCTTTGAATAATTTGAACCAACCAAAAACACTTGCTCCCGACAAACAATTATAACTGAAAGCATTTTCCAAAATTCTGAACATTTCGGCACCAGCAATTTTATTCCGCTCGCAAAATTTAATTGAACTTTTTTATTGAATCATTTCACTCATTGTATACATATGTATATCACCGTATGCACTTTATGTACTTCAGAAAGGCAAGCATACATATAATAAACCCTAATAATCATTTTAATGCGACATTTAGCACAGATGTCGTTGACAGTCATACCAACCCAGAAAAGAATAATTTCGACTATGGGGTTTTCCCGTGAAATTTAAATTAGAAAGTCTCACTATCGTTTGAACACAGCTGGGGTATTTCCTTGAACGATTTCACTCATTTTATGCATCAAACCATAAGGTATCCAATATACCCGATATATTTATTGGCGCTTAATTCGTATATTGGAACCAGAAAATATCAAATGAAATTTATAATTTTTTATGGGGGTGCTTGTGCTTCTATTCCGCCACCGTAGTTTTGAAATATAGGGATAATAGCATCTACCAAATTCAGTTGAAATTAGTCAATCAGATCCTGGGATATCGGTTTTTACCAATAGTTGGGCAATTCCACGTCCATTGTCTAGTCTTGGTTCTGCTTCGTATCGTAGACTTTGCCCTTTTTGTATCAAATTTGGGGTGAAAAATTTAATATCTCTGTCACAATTATTCAAAGAACTGTCACACTTTTAGTAACTCTTATATGACGAGTGGACGAGTTTAAAATACGATTTCAACCATTTGACACTGTGAAATGAGGTGCCAGAAAGAGTTTTTTGAGTTAACTTATGCGGCTCGAGAGATGTGTACATTAAACCTATTTGGGGTCGCAATTACACGCGTTTGAAAAGAATAAATACAGATGTCCTTCTCTAATGTAATTCATTGCACAAAATTCCAGATTTATAGCTGGATTTGAAGTTTAGTTATAGCACTTTAGAAGTTTTCGCTTAATTGCATTTTGTGAGCGTGACAATTAAGTCGATCTACCCCTCTTTTGGGTGCCAAGGAGCATGTGTATCAAGTTTCATCAATATCAATATAAGTCCAAGTTATCACTTGAACATACTTACGGACAGTCTGACCGACAGTCACTCGAAATTAAACTAGTCTTGTAGTCCTGGTGATACAAAGAGTTGTTACGAGCGCATAATAATATTTTCACTGCATTAGAAATAACTAACTAGTATATGGTACATGTAAAATATACATATGGTTTTATTCCTCCTGTACGATTAATAATTATTCTTCTTATTATGTTGACAAATTAAGGGCGCACAAGTTTAACAGCAGTTTGTAAGGCTACTGAATTTTTGAGTAGCCTTTTTCATTGCAAAAATTCGTTTATAGAAGGGTCATTACCTGCCGAAGGGCAACCATTATAAGAAATTTAGAATCGGAAATCGAAAGTGTTCGAACTATCTATACTTAGTACTACTGGCCGACTCTAACTAACCATCATTAGCGGTGGTGTGCAATCACTCTAAAAAAAAAACCGCAAAATAATACTTTCTAAGGCTTTGAAAACAAACTAACCGATATACATATATGAATATAATTCCTCGGGGGGATACAAGGGAACCTGTGCCTTATGGAAATCAATTGGCTTAGAATATGACAACGATTGAAAATACTGGTACATAATAGCCCTTTTAAATTTATGAACCTATTAAAATAAGATATTAAATCAAGAATCTGTAGTTTACAGAGTTCAATAAAGCAAAACCTTCTCATGCTTTAAAATTATATTTTTATTCAGAAATGTTTCGGTAAATTTATTTTCTTGTATATTTTCAAGATTTAGTTAATTTAAATTTTGACTTTTAGAAATTTTATTGAGTTGAACGTACTTTTGCAACTCGCTTATACAACAAAAAAAAAACATATTCTTTCAATTGTGTTATAGCGCACTCGCAGTAACGTGAACATCATCTAATTTGAACAACGCTTAATGTCTACGGCTTGGTAAATCAATCGAGATAAGTTCAGAAAAACCTTAACCTCTGCAATTTAAAAAAAAGCACACATAGTAGAAAACTTGCAAAAGAGAACTTGTGTAACTAGCGAAGTTATTAAATATAGTGCAGCTATGTCAGCAATGCGCTCTATCAAAAATAAGAGAGAAACTGTTGAAAATATGTAGGAAAATAACACATGCAATGGACCGCGAATATGGCAACCTTTAAAATCAGGAGAGATTTATAGAAAAACTTCTTTATTAGTTGTTCTTGCTTGAGAGAAATTTGCCAGTAAGTGGATTGATGTTCAATGAAAAGGCTTAAAGAAAACGTCTTTGGTTCAATGCTAATGACGTATAGGTCCAGCGACTTAACGCATAAAGATATTGTGTTAAATTTCTTAAAGTATTCGAAGAAAAACTCTCATCGCATTCTCATTTAGTGGATCCATTTAAGCAAAAACTTAAACAAAACATGGAGGAACTGGAGTTATGCAATTATAAAATCAAGTCTGGATTATTCCTGAAGCTTTTACAAGATAAAACAGGAGAAAACAAAAATAAACTTTTGGCTAATGGTAAGGTCAAAACTCTACGCAGTTTTAAAAACTTCACACTTCCTACAGCTAATAAATGGTCTAAATCGTCCTTACTGAAAATGCGATCAAAATAACGAAAGACATTACAACAAGTAAGGCAGAGCTAAGTTCGGTTACAACCGTTTACTCTTTAATCTTGCAGCTTGCAAGAATCAATGCCATGGAAATACATTAAGCTGCAAAACATAAACCAGGAATCGGAATCTAAGCAATTATATATTTACAGTATATATCGGGTGATTTTTTAAGAGCTTGATAACTTTTTTTTAAAAAAAAACGCATAAAATTTGCAAAATCTCATCGGTTCTTTATTTGAAACGTTAGATTGGTTCATGACATTTACTTTTTGAAGATAATTTACAGTCCAATTTTGGGCAACTTTTTCGAGCATTTCGGCCGGAATAGCCCGAATTTCTTCGTAAATGTTGTCTTCCAAAGCTGGAATAGTTGCTGGCTTATTTCTGTAGACTTTAGACTTGACGTAGCCCCACAAAAAATAGTCTAAAGGCGTTAAATCGCATGATCTTGGTGGCCAACTGCCCATGCATCCCGAAAAATGCACTGTTTGGTGTGGTTTGTACGCTGGTGGAATCATTGGACGTATTTTTTCAAAATGCTGTTGGACGCAACGTTACGGTGAATGGCGATCGCTATCGTTCGATGCTAACAAACTTTTTGTTGCCAAAAATGGAAGACATGTGGTTTCAACAAGATGGCGCTACATGCCACACAGCTCGCGATTCTATGGCCATTTTGAGGGAAAACCGGAGAACAATTCATCTCAAGAAATGGACCCGTAAGTTGGCCACCAAGATCGTTACGATTTAACGCCTTTAGACTATTTTTTGTGGGGCTGTCAAGTCTAAAGTCTACAGAAATAAGCCAGCAACTATTCCAGCTTTGGAAGACAACATTTCCGAAGAAATTCGGGCTATATTAAGTTGCCCAAAATTGGACTTTCCGAATGGACCACCTAAGACGCAGCCGCGGTCAACATTTAAATGAAATTATCTTCAAAAAGTAAATGTCATGAACCAATCTAACGTTTCAAATAAAGAACCGATAAGATTTTGCAAATTTTATGCGTTTTTTTTTTTAAAAAAGTTATCAAGCTCTTAAAAAATCACCCGATACATACATTTATAAATAACTCATAATCTGGCCAACATACGTACGTATATATGTGACCCCGCACATAGAAACCCGGCTAGTGTGTCAAAACAGGATTTTTCACGAGAGGCGTTGAAAGATATGAAGCACGTGTTCTCTCCCCCTCTTCCTCCTTGTTCGTTACTATATTAGCAGTGAAGCCGTCTGAGTGTTGTCATGGTAATCGAATGCTCATTGGTTCGTTGGCTCGTTGAAAACCGATAATCGACATTTTGACACACTAGCCGGGTTTCTATGTGCGGAGTCACATATGAAGTACATATATGGGGGTGTGGCAGCATCGACCCAATTTTCTCTATTATTGTTACTACTATTATTATTAAGATGTCAGATACCAATAAAATCTTCTCTGAGATTCATTAAGGTACCTCACATACCATTCTTCGACAGACCTTAAGTGCTCGGCTAATATTCTTGATGCTATTATGTGGCATTTGTTACGGCTCACTAAAGCTGTGCCATCCGAAACAAAAAATTGCATTAAAGAACAAGGAGAGCAATTTTATAGCAATATTTGGTATCTCAATTATCATTTTTGGTGTCCTAATGCCTTTTTCGGACTTAACTTTTTCATGATTCTGGTAACTTCAAAAGTAGAAGTCTTAATAGACACAAGCGACTCGTTAGCGGTAATGGGCAAGGTTGGCAACTTAAAGTTGTTCTTTGGGCAATTGGGTTGAAATACCTTTCCTAGGTGATTTGCAAAGCAATATGTCTTATCCTCATCACTACGTGCCCAGTTACCATTCAACTGTCTTAGAGGCATGTTGGAATCTACTTGTGGCTTGAAAGACTTTTGCGCTTTCCAAAAGGAGTTTTGCTTGCTAGAATTTGGACACAGTTTCATTATATAATTTTCAGTCTTGCGTTCTTACTCGCGTTTAAGCGCATTTTTTTAACTTTCGTGCAACAGATTTCTGTTGAAGCAGAGTTGAAGAGGAGCGATTTAACTGTCATTCACGTCTAGCTAAGTGGTATTATTGGTGATCTTTCTAAAACCAACTGAATTATTGTTTCTTTTTGGTGTTGCCAATACAGCTGCATTAGTAATTACATCGTTAAATTCTCTTATACTTTCATCAATGTCTCTTCCTGTATTTATTTTGCAATTAATATTGATGTGGCTGCTGATATATTTTCTATACTTCAACCAGTTAGTTATATGTAATATAGAGCTTTGGCTCAAAAAAATGGGCTGTTCGTATAACTTTATTAGTACAGGAGAATGATCAAATGATAAGTCTGTACATGTATCAGCTGTCATAAGCGGTTTATCTATATTTTTGACTACAGCAAATCTATTAAGTCTGGTATTTTTTTTTCTATCACTGGGCCAGAATGTCGGCTTATCAGGAGATATTATATCCAGCTTATTATGCTTATTTATAATAGTGTAGTACAGTTTTCGTCCTTTCGTGTGTTTTGCGTAGTAATCTCCACCTAAACTTAGGCTTTGACCTAGTGTTCCAAAAAAGTCTTTAAATTCGCTATCGCTAATTTTAAAACGAGGGGGACAGTATATAGCCGTAAGGTTTAAGACACAACCACGATTTTTTGGTGATATTGTTGGAGCTTGTAACTGTGGTGTGGCATGAGATTCTAGAGCATAAACGACTTCTAATCGACACTGCCGTGCCATCATGCGCTTTTCCATCCGGATGATTTGTAACATAGAGTCTAAATCTCGGTATATTGAAATTATTTCTATTTCATAGATGAGTTTCTGGTAGTATAAGCATTACATCTATATTTTTTCAGACAGAAATCTAATAATCTTTAATTTATATTGGTGTTACAACGGTGTTAGCATTCCATATACAGATATTTAGTAAGCTCAAATTAAAATCAAATTAAATAAAATTTATTAAGTAAATAAATTTTGCAGTATTTGATTTTGTGATTTTATTAAATCTTGGATCATATTTTGTATTATAGACATAAATTGTGTCATACACTGTGTAAGATTTATAGTCATAGTTTCAATACCTCCATTTAGAGGATTTTGTGGCAGTTGCATTTGAACAGTGTTGCCTTTCACCACATTTGCATAGTTTCCTTGCATATTATTATTGTTAGAAGTAATAGGATTTGAAATTTTTTCTGAGGTTGCTAGAATTTCATTACGGGGTGTTTCTAACATTTAAATCTTTATATACAGGACAACCCCTGAGTTAGCAGTGTGATTTCCTCCACAATTGCTGCATTTTTTATGACGTCCTTCGTAAGGGTGCATTTAGAAGTGGGATGTAAATCACCACATACCACACAAAGACTGCGTAGAGTGCAATATGTTTTGGTATGCCCATATTCTTGGCAGTTAGTACATTGTACCGGAACGTTTGGTAAGAATGCCTACGGCCTTGTTGGTGGGGCTGCGCTGTGCTCATGTTTTTTTGTTTATTTTATTGTTTATTTGTTATTTTATTATGTTTTTTTTAATGTTTTGATTAACACAATATATATATATATATACATAATTCAGCGTTAAGAACTTTGTCGATTTAGCCATGTCCGTCTGCTCATTTGTCGGAATCGCCGATATCGGACAGCTTAGAGGCCATATAAACTGAACGAATAAAATGAAGATCTTGAAAAAATTGTTTCATTTGACGAGATATCATTATTTAAAATTTTTCATCAATTATGTTTTAGGGTACGAATACAATATTTGAAGCAATTTGGCAGCCTTATTTTAGGGCATAAGGTATTATATAAGATGCGTTCCAAAGTAAATAGGACTTCAAAAAAAAAAACAAACACAGAACAAATTGTTTTTTCGGCAAAATCAATTTATTTTATTCAAAATAGTCTCTTTCTGCTTCAATACAGCTTTTTGCACGGTCTAAAAGCATGTCGAACGAGTGTTTCAGCTCGTTGGTCGGTATGGCCGCCAGTATGCCGGGCAAGCCTTTTGAATGGCCCCTACGTCTGCATAACGCTTTCTTTTCATGGGAAAATGTTTTTTTTAGAAAAGGAAGAAGTCGCACGGTCGGGTGAATACGGGGGTGGTTAATGGTTAAAATGTGATTTTTGGTCAAATAATCTTCCTTCGAATCTTGGATTCTGAGCAATTTTTGGCCGTCCGTCAATTTGTGCAGACAAACCGTGCACACACCTTTCGTAAGCCCAAATGTTTGGTCAAAATGCGATAAATCGATGTTTTGGAGATGTTCAATTCTATTTCCATGAATTAGAATGATGATTTCGGCTGATTTTTGATGAATTCTGGTACAGTTTTGATGGAATTTCCGGTGATCACGGATTTTGATTGGCTCACATGTTGATCGCCATTTATGTCCTCACGACTACTTTAAAAACGTTGAAACCACTCGTGCACTCTGCTACGGGATAGGGAATCATCGCCATAAACTTGTTTTAGCAACTGAAACGTTTCGGTAAAAGTTTTACCAATTTTAAAACAAAATTCAATATTGGCTCTTTGTTCGAAGCTCATTTTCGCAACCATAATTCAAACATACTGACACTTAAAACGCAATAACTTCACTTCCAATCAATGAAATGTCATGAAGTTCTCACTGGACAGTCGATAAAGAAAGCAGTTTGTAACGCCCATATGATGGCGCCACCAGATTCAAAAAGTCCTGGAACGCACCTTGTAGTTATGGATTATGGTAAATGTTTTTTGTTCGCGCCATAATTCGCATTACAGCGCCTACACCGAGGAAATATAAAAAAGTGGAACAAAGGACTGTTATAAAATAATTGGTTTATAAATTCTTGCTCTGCATTTTACAACTTTCAGATCCTCTTAACACGCTCTCTTGCTTCTAGGTAGACAATGTTACACTAATCTCATGCCTCACTTACTTATTGGCTCACAAAATCATTAAATGATGTAAATTAGCAGCCACAGATTTCCAGCTGTGCACCATAACAATAAAAAATTTAATTAATAGTACGTTTTACTGAGCTTAACTCTGAACTTGGTTAATGTCGCCATCGTAAATGGCTGCTATAGACATTCGCGAGACCTTTTGTTTGTCCGCATTGTTGTTGTCTGTCTTACAACACTAATGCTGAAGTTATAAAGTATTTAAGAAAATTATGTGTTTACCATGTCAGTGGCAGAGCTTTAGCTATTTTCTTGCTTTGTGAGTTTTATTGCTTGCTTGTATTAAGTGTGCTTTCACATATACTTATATGGATGTGTAAACACTTAAATATATTAATGAGAATGTGTGTGTTTTGTAATTTGTTTACGCTTTGCAAATGTGGTAAAGGGAAAATATTTAATGCTTATTAAGATTTGTCAGCATCGCTTGTCTGCGTTGGTATGTGTGTGAAGCTCTAGTATTCCAGTGCAACATATTTCTCATTAAATAGCATTAAATTCATTATCCTGTTGTAAGGACTTGTATTATAAATGTATGTATTTGTTTATCTTTGCATATTTGCAAAATAAATTGTATGGGCTTTAAGTTTAAATAATTCAAAGAAAGTAATTCAATACTATACACAGAAGCCGAAGCAGAAGATTAGATATTTATTATTCTACTCTGTAAGCTTTGTATTAAAGTTCTTAGGTTGCTTAATTTTCATTAGAATAATAACCACCTTTGTTTATGTTAGACTAAAATATAAAATATGTGGAGCTTTCATCAAATACTTCGAGAAATACTTAAATGGTGTTTGTATATTCTTCGCCTCAATCTCTTCAAACATTCTATATTTTATAGGTTACGAGAAATATCATTGATTTTTGAAAGTCTGATAAGATAGATATACGGAAAAAAAGATAATGGGGCTTTTAGAATCTTTCTGAAGACATTCAATAACTTTTTTAAATAGTCATAGTTATATACCAGTTCCTATATTTTCAGCTGTCAATTTTCAGGGATATACTATTAAGAACCATTTTTAGAATACAACAACTATCCCAATGCAAAAGTAGACTTTATAATTCTAGAGCTTGTCTTCCGTTAGTAAGTCTCAGTGCACATTTTGTCAATATACTCCCATTTTCAATATGACGGGTGTTTTTTAGACGTGTGGTTTTCAATGACGCAATAGCTTTTTTGAAGTTGGTCATTTGTAAGCTGTTTCTTGATTTATACCTAAATTGGTTCGCCATTTCCTTATAAGAACACTTACTCCGGTCGAACTTTATTACCAAAATAATTGTTCGACCTGTGCCCATCCACCACATGAAGGAAGCTTTTGATGAGCGCATTGTCCCATGTGCGATGTGGCCTCCAAGATTGTGCGATTTAATACAGCTGGACTATTCTTTGTGGGGTTATGTGAAGTCGCTTGTCTACTGACTGGCCTGCCGAACAAACCTGAGCTTTTTGACGCCTTCGAAGAGAATATTCGGCAAATTGTTAACATACGTACATACGTCACTAATTGCAGCAAAAAGTGATCGTAAATTAGCCTCTCGGCTTACTAGAACCAGCCGCGATAATCACTTGCAATAGGTTTCAAAGCATAAATTGAATCCTTTGATATAACAATAAATTATATTCGTTTTATCACTTTCCTATAACCAAATTTCAAAGAAAAGCATCTTTTATAAGTAATTTTCAAGCAGCAAACCTTTTAAAATCGCAAACTTTAAAATATTATATAATTATTTACAATTAACGCAAATAAGTTTAAAGAGCCCAAACTTAAAACAAAGTAAACATACTTATATACAATAGCCACATACTTAGATTATATAACTAAAGCCTAACGTCAAAAAACTAATTGGACGTTATCAGTGTGGCTTTCAGCTTGGAAAATCAATAACGGACCAGATATTCACCATGCGCCAAATCTTGGAAAAGCCCCGTGAAAGGAGAATCGACCTCTTCGTCGATTTCAAAGCTGCTTTTGACAGCACGAAAAGGAGATGCCTTTATGCCGCGATGTCTGAATTTGGTACGCCCGCAAAACTAGTACGGCTGTGTAAACTGACGTTGACCAATACCAAAAAGCGGGAAGGACCTCTCCGAGCCGTTCGATACCAAATGAGATTTTAGACAAACCGACTCCCTATCTTCAGTCTACTACTGGAAAAAATAATTCGAGCCGCAGAGCTTAATCGAGAAGATACAATCTTCTAAAGGAGTGTACATCTGCTGGCGTATGCCGATGATATTGATATCATTGGCCTCAACATCAGCGCCGTTGGTTCTGCCTTTTACAGACTGCATAGGGAATCGAAGCAAATGGTCTGGTAGTGAACGACGGCAAGACGCAAGATGGCAAAATATTATATTGCTTTCGATTTAATATCAGTTATCAAATTATTTCTCAATCAGGTGGCAACTCAACAAAATAGTCAACTAAAAATTAAGGAAAACTTACCCAGAGTATAATTATATAATTATTTATGATACTTTAGGCGATTTCATATTCATTTTTTATATCGTATGACAACGTCATAACGTGATATTTTGTTAATAATTATTTTTTAATATCACAATTTACTTAATTAAAAGTTGGCATCACATGCAACCCGGCGAGTTGACAAGAGATAATCACTGGAACATCTCTTATGCCTTCGTTCAGCACTATCTCGAACTCGCCTCAAGTACTTAGGAGCTTTGGAGTTCAAAGAACTGGACGGAATACGCGTAATTATCAAGTCGCTCTTAAGGTTCGTTCTGTCTGACGAAAACTTCACCTCAAAATAAACTGAACCTCTATCTGATTTACTAAGGACCAATAGGTCTATGTATGGCATGATAGCTGGCCTAACCTAATTACAAATTTTATTTTTTTTTTTAATTTTTGGATTATATAAGGAGTTTTTTTTTGAAATGTGGGAACTCCATTTACGACTATAATTAAATGTATGAAAATATTTAACCAAAAATTATTTAAATTTTCTCAAAATTTATTTATAGTCTTGAGGCACCCCCCTAAATTCGTTACTTCTTTTTTAAGTCTCTCTATTTTGAGAAATATTTACGTGATCGGGTGAATTTTACCACAGAGCACCTTCCAATTACCTACTTAAGAAGAGCTAAGGTGTAATCTTAGGAGAATATTATCTTATAAGTAAGTAGATTGAGTTCTTTTAAACCGCCTACTCTCAAACTTTGTTGTTGTCACAATTCTTTCAACAATTTGCAGGTTTTACGAATTTGAAAGCCTTTTGCTTCTGTAACCAAGTGCTGCCTTGTGCTTCCACACAAAACAAACAAGACTTTTCTTTCATTCCTGCATGTGTGTGTCTATTTACACAAGAATCTTGATCAGAAAATTTTCTCTTTGCTTTTCAAATATCTTTGCTGCCAAAAACAAACAGAAAGTTTTAGCACAACTGGCAAAGTTAAGTGACAAAGCAGTCTTGCTAAGCAGCAGAGTAATGTTGTTTAGTTTACCTAATGTTTGTTAGCTTGCACTGAAGCGTAGCAAAGGCAGCAACAACTCCAATATCTACTCAAGTGGGAAGAACATGGATTGTAAAAATTTAGGTTTATTTTTAATTAATGCGAAACACCAACTCAATTACAAGCACGAGTGGTTATATGGAATGTATGAGTGTAAGCATGTTTATGTCGACATAATATCAGCATAAATGTTTACACAATCTGACAGAGCGGAAGATTCGGGTTTCCTTACGATTATCTTAGAAAGGGAGGTATGTACGTATGTATGTAAAAAGTGGATTATTTCTTCCCTACTTTCAATATTCAAAAAAGCCCCGCTTGAGGATAATTAAGTATATTTCAGGTTCTTATCTTCTGAGCTTTCAGAAAAGCCAGATCTGTCATATACTGTCAAATACACTGTTATTCTTCCTTGTACCCCTGTATCGATGTACAGCAAACGAAACTGACTCTGATGATTAGTAAATATTTTTTCCTTAAAATGTATGGGTTGTGTTCAATAATTGCAACCTGAAAGCCTCTGCATTCTAATACCTTTATTTTACCTTTTCTTATTCGCAAAAAGCGTTTTCGCATCGCTATACTTCTTTTTGTGTTAGTCTCATATTTATTGAGAAATTTTATGAACGGACTTAATCTCCAAATTAATAAATTATTTTAGAACAGCTATGAAACTTACTTAATCGCACGCAAGAAGAAGAATAAATGAAAAAAATGTGCACTCATTGTATCAACTCGTATTATTTATGACCGAAATTATGTGTTAATTACCTGCAAAGAGAAAAATATAAAATACAAAGCCATTAATTATATGCATACTTCTAGGCTGACAAAAAAATAAAACTGAAGAGTGTTTAATTAAAATAAAGTGAAACATTATTTTAAAAAAAGTGATTTGTTGTTTTTTTTTTATATTTTTTTTTGGAAAATAATGCGTTAAAAGTGTTTGCCTTCTGAAACGGTTATGGGGATACTTGAGAATTATACATTATTGAGTCCAACACATACCAAGTGCCGATTGGAACGCTGTTTTTCATGGACAACTCTTTGTTAGAGAGTGCAGAAATAATTCCTCGCAGTGGTATATCATAAAAATGGTGTCAAACGTCAGTTGAAATTCATGCGGGAAAATGCGAGCGAGTTTTATAAACTTTATTAACGAATGTTAAAAGAGTAGAAGCCACTTTTTCTGATTCTCTAAGTATCAGTCGATTAAAAATATTTAATAAAATTAGTTCTGCCATTGCAGAGACACAAAATGACCTTTAAAAAATTAAAAAAATAATGCAAAATTGACAGTAATTTGCCCAATAAAAGACAAAAATTGCGCCAGAACGCTGTACAACCGACTGTCGTTGGAAATGTTTGTATTTAGCAGATTCAAAGCTATTCTATTTTAAGATCACAACGAATAATTCGAGTTAGATTCATAAGTGATTTAGATCCTTACTCATAATAAAAAATAAGATTCCTTTATAACGGGTGATCGAAGTAGAGGTACTTTTTTATTTCAGCCAGAAGAATCAACGGTTTAGTGTGGTTTGTGGAGCGATGATGCCCATCGATCCATATTTATTCAAAAATGATGCCGGTGAGAACCTAGCCGTCAATGGCGAGCGCTATCGCATCATAATAACCGACTATTTGATGTTTGAAATTGAAGCTCGTAATCTTGGCGACATTTGGTTTCAACAAGACGACGCCACTTCCCACACATTGCATCAATCAATGGAATTATTGAGAGAACTCTTCGGTGAGCAAATAATTGGCCACCAACATCGTGTGATATCACACCGTTAGACTTTCCTGTGAGGATATGTAAAGTCTAAAGTATATGTGGACAATTCCATTTTGATTCAAGCCTTGAAGTAAAACATCTCAAAAATAAATACCACAGAATGTTCTTTGGAATGATAATAAATATCCCCCCTTAAATTTGAAGTTTCTGTGTTTTTTCGTTAAAAAAGTAGGTATATTGTCAAAAGCGTACTCAATATTTTACAAACAGTCCGAATAAAATTACTCAATCCATATTTAAGAAATAAATTCGCAAAAAAAGATTTTTTACCTTGAAACCCTAACCCCTCCCTTAAGATCTAAGAAGTTATAATTTTTATAAAAGGTTGTCTAAACGACAAAAAATCTTTGTGGTTAATATTGAGCTACTAGTTTCTATTTTTAAGCTTGTGTGTTAACTCAAAAACATCTCTTCATGAGTATAATTTCAAAACACTTCCAAATTAAACACCAAAAGCTTACCACTATTTTATGCAATTTATTGATTTAATTTACATTTTTCTATTGAAGGAACATTAACATTTTTGTAAATCCACAATACAAAAGCATCTTTCACACATGCACAGAACAGCTTACAAACACTGTGCCTATCCTCATCATTCAATTGTTGCTGGCTGTTGTTATTGTTTTTTACAGCACCCCTTGTGTGCTGTCATCTTGGAAATTTTAAAATTTATATTACATTGTGGCATTTAACATTTAAATGTCAAGTGTTCACTTCGCTGCCACATACATTGAAAATGTAGAATGTCACAAGTGACAAGAGCAACGGCAAATATGCAAACACCTGCATTATGGTGGTACTTAAGAAATCTGAACACGAATTCGTTAGTCCAAGAGAGGCAGTTGTTACCTTATAGGGAACGATAAAATATTTGGATTTCAGGCTCAAGTGCAGGTGGATATGGTGTGTAGCAGAAGATCGAAAGTTTAGATTTATAATTTGAGATCGAAAATATATATATTATTTTCAACAAATATCTTCCATGTATATAGTAACCAAAATTATTATAATAAAGAAATTGGTATAAAATTTAATTCCAATTAAGGAAGGTAAGGCTATTTTTGTTATTTAAGCAAGTACTTAACACACCCTACACCTCTCTCGAATGGATGCACAAATATATATTTTATTTTCTCTTGTTCCTTATTTACTAAGGTTTTAGGGTTTGAAAAATCTACTCAAAATCTGTTCCATACCAAAAGTCCACCCTAACCTATATACATATTTACACACTTGTTCGAAGTTGCAAGCAAAAAAGGCGCAGTCACATGTGTAATGAATTTTGCATTTTGAAGAGCACACGGTGCTCTGTGTGTATGTATTGTAAATCCCTTCGCACACACGACCATTGACTCACAGCAGCTAAAAACACCGATTTCGCACGCCGTGCCGCTGGTATTAACGGTAACAGAAAACCTCGGTTGTTGAATTAATTGTTTCGTTTTCTCTTGTTATTTTACGATTTTATCTACTCTTTGGTTGTTTTTGCTTATTTTGTGCTATCTATTTTTTTAATCGTACACGTGCTTTCATTTGTTTCTATTATTGTGCGCATTTCATTGCTGTTAGTTGCCTTTGGTATTACAGTTGCCATTGCTGTGCAGTTGTGTTGTGCATGCGTGTGTATGTGCGTCTGTGCGCTCTTATTTTTGTTAGCTGCTAAATTTTTTTGCATACGCAAATACATTTTGGCAACAATATCATTGCGTATTCACACATACACACACACGCCCAAGCATATACATATTACCTACATTTTCCTATCCGCCGCTATTGCTTGCTTTCAAGCGCTTATTCCTCTATATGCGACTTTGTTCTTATATTTTTCCAAGTTTCTTTTACATCTTATATCGCTTTTCTCTTACAACAAAAATAATATATCAGATTCTTCATATTTGCCTGCTCGTCAACTGTTTTGTCACTTAATTTTTACATCATTTTTACTTTGTGTGTATTTATCGTGCACTCACACAGTTTTCTCTTAGGAACTTTTATTAATGGCCGATAGGAAAAAACCGTCAGAGAAATGTGAGGTTATGTCAGATAGTAATAGTTGCGAAATAAGACAAAATAAACCTAGAACCAGGTCGTAAAGAAATCAGCTTCAAAATTAACCAGCATAATCTTCCCATCAGATATTGAACACATTAAGGGTGGCGTAACCGGTAGTAAATGAACGTCTCTACCATTTTTATTATAATATAAATATTAGAATTATTTCGACTTCGCAAATACTATTTTTGGCATTCCATTTTGAATAAATTTACAACAAAGCTCTTTTCAGTACAGAAAAGCAGTGTTATATTCATCATTTCCCTACTCGCTATTTTTGCACTCTCTAATTAAAAAATTGTTAATGCAGTTGCTAAGTTATCGAGTTGAATTCGTACAAGATAGTATGCGGAAAGGTCTTTAATGTGGATTAATGTGGAAATATTATAAATTTTACTACTGCGAATGTTTCAAATGACAAACTACACTGGTCGACACTGTTTTTGTCACACAGATTTTGTGATGACTTGTAGTTATGTTGGTGTATCCTCATTAACAATATATAATAATATTGTTTTAATCACGCCCAGTGTTTTGTGACAGCTACTTATTCATTTCTGACCTCATAATCGGTATTTTAATTTCGGTATTCTTTAACTAAATCTTTACGACTATTGCATTCGACTAACTTATATATGTACATTATAAACATCCCACCAAAGTGTTCCACTGACCCCGATAATTTTTTATGTAAGTGGAGAATTAACTTTCAAATCTCAGCATCGTAATTTCACGTCATTAGCTGAATAGTGCTATTTAGACTATTTTGTAGTGTAGGACTGCTGCATGATTGGGCTAAACAAGAACCTAGACATATGTATGTCATTTGATTTACCAATGATTTAAACTGAACCAAAGGCATTAAAACCAAGTATAAACACACTACTCACTATCCAAACTTGTCTTCGGTCAACCGACCCACCCTACGTAGTGCCGAAGTTTCAAAATCGATCAGAAATTAAAAATTTTCCTTCGAAATGACAAATAAGCAAGGCAAAAATTGAAGAGTGAATATTTTTAGATTCACACGGAAATTGATAAAGTATAATCTTTTTGATAAGAAATTGAATGATCAGGAAAAAAGAATTGTTTTGTGAACACTGTCCAAAATTTTCTAGGAAACCATAATTCGGAAAATTCCAAAGACTTAATAAATGAACATATAATGTCATATAAAAATTTTACTGGACTCCAGTCAGACTTCTTTTTGGCAAATTTGGCTGCTGTGAGTAACGAACAAGACAACAGGGTCTATAAGGACCTTGGCTGCCTATTTAACTATTGAGCATCTGGTAGAGCTTGAGTGATTGTGTACTCTTCTACCGTTAGGAAATCAAAGCTATATAGACCAGAAAATATGCAGGATATTAGAATAATAGCAGTTTGTCATCAGAAAACTAGATCGAGGTAAATTTAGCCCACTCCTTCATACGAAAATGTTGTAACCTCTATGGAATATAATTCAGACTTCTTTTAAGATTATATTGAATATTTGCCTCCCTTTTTGTGTTTTTTGCAAAGTCTTAAAAATGGAAAAATAATTTATATAAATTAAAATATTTGCCACTGCCCAAAAAATATAATTCATATTAATTCCGAGTTCTTTAAGAGCAACTCAAGGAAAATCTAAACGGTCATCAAGAAGTGAAGACAAAAAAAGCACATAAAAAATAAAAGGAAAAACTCTTACACATTACAAGAAAATAATATATCGAATATATTAGCAAAGATTTTAAACTGTGTCTTGATAGTTTTGTTAATACAATACTTAGAGCGGTAAGTGATGAAGGCATGCAGCAGCAATCACTTCAAGTTATATCCGCCCGAAAATATGCAAATTATTTGCTGTGTAAAAGTTTGTTATCAGGCTTTTACTTGCCGGGAAATAGCAAAACAAAACAAGTACAACAAGAATAACAAGCGCAAAGTGAAATACAAAAAAAAGTTGCAGAAAAACTCTAGCTACGAGTCGAGTAAAGTCAAGTCAAGTCAACCAAGTAAACTCAACAATATGTCGAAAGCATAAATAATAACTTGGTACAGTTATACCATGTTCAGACCGACACTTAATGACACGATTTCGGCTGTTGAATGGATTATCCCACTAATCTTAAAAATTTATCAAGATTTCGCCATACAAAAATGACAGTTCCAAATCACTTCATTGAAATGATTTGAAACTGATCCACGCTAAATCTCTCTGTGCGACTCTGATTTTGCGCAATCTACTTGTCAGCACTGGAAATCTGTTACATTATCACAGCTATTATATGGAAAATATGTGATTTTAAATCAGACAATCTTTTCTTTTGATAAAAGGGAAAAAATGTAAACAAACAATCGGTTTTTTTTTTAAAGCAATGAATCTAATTTCATCTGAAAATCGACTTAACGAATGAAAAAATGGATCCATTATTTCTATTATATGGAAAATATTAAAAAAAACCGTCTTTTTATTTAAAAATACTATATGACAATCTTTTCTTTTGATAAATATTAAGCGATGTGAATTCTTGAATGACAATAACAGCTGTTTTTTGATCTTTCTAACGTCAGTGAGAACACTGTTGGGTTATGAAATGCTTAAAAATAATCTAATCTTTTAAATTTTCGGTCTGAACATGGTATTAGGGCGCATGTATCTGCGTATGTTATTTTCTTTTGAAAAATTGCTTGACAGCACTTAGTTTTAGAACATAATTTTTTAACCAGTAACGGCTGTTGCTCGGCATTACTGTCAATGCGCCTAAAAATGTGCAAATTATTACATGAAACTCCATATAGTGGAAATTTTAGCGAAAAGTGGGCTGTGGAACATGAGCTGCTGCCACGCTTTTGAAATGCCGGATATGCCAGTTCTTCGACTGTTGGCCTCAAAATAAAAACATTGCCCTACACTAGTTCCAGCGAGTGAAGATGCCAGAAGATTTTCAATCAATTTGATAGCGTTTTTACATTTTTATAATGATGATAGACAGTTTCTTCTAAGAGTGAAGTGTTCTGGGACTGAGTGAAACTTCGATTGCGATGCTAAAACGAAAAGTGTTTACACGATCCATATGTGAAAAGAATTATGAATGAATGACTACCTGCAACATAATATTCTTTCTGAAATCTAATTGGATTCTGCAGATTCTATGAATTGTATATATGGAGAAATTTATCAATTTTATTTTGGAATGGCATTACATGAGCAGGGTGTCTGTAAAAATATTTGGACGCCACAGTAAAGGCAAAAATTTTCGACTAAAATGTTAATGGACCCAAAATAGAATATTTTCTAGTATAGACCACCTAGCTGCATCCCCATTGCATCCTTTCATAGTTGAGTTTTCTTCGCATGTTTAGGAAGAAAAAAATCAACCGGAACAGCCGCATTAAATACAGAGGAATCGGAAATTTCAGAAATATATCTACATAAACTCTATGAAACTTTGACTGTAGAGAGCGGAAATTTTCTATGATTCTTAGTTTGTACGAGTACTAATCTCTAACTAAAGTAAGAAGATGCGTGTTATTCTGAAGGTCTCCTAGCGCTTATTGAGGTCTTCATTTTGGCACATACAAAATATCTACGATCAGAGGGAGCTGCAGCAGTGATATTCCTAAATACAATATACATACATTAAGTTTTTATGAAAACTTAGAACAATACTTCCTCTATAACCAAAGAGCAAATAATGATAAATATATAATGGAGTTTGCCAAGTGTTTTTTTATATTTTAAACTAAAGTATTTCCAATTCCCATAGATTATTCCTTATTTTTGTGTTTAAAGTATATTTATACTATGAACGAGGTATATTAAAGTTGTCACGAAGTTTGCAAATAAATGATAGATACTTTATAAAATATATTAAAATTCATCGATCTGAAACTTTTAACACGCCTTTTTCCCAAGTCCCCCATCCTTACCGTCCTACTATAAAGAACGGAGGCAAGGACAATGACATCACCTGATGAGTCGGCCCTAGGAATGTTCAAGAGAAAGGTTTTGCTGAAGATTAATGATCATTTGCCACGGCAGGTACAGCAATTGATGGAACGATTAGCTGTACGATATATGCGGCAATGTTGACTAGGTTATGTCGTCCGAATGGATGAAAACATAAAGAAGAATAGCATAGACATACCTGTCATACAAGTAGAAGCTGATTGATAAAAATAAAATTAGTGTAGGGGATATGTTGTATTTGTGGTGGGTATTATAGCTTCAACCGATGTTAAATTTTCTTCTCGATTTCATCAAGTTTTCCAAACTAAAAGACTTTTGTCTAATCTAACACTACCATTAAGCTTTTTAACTAAAATACTACCATTGTTTTTTTGTTGTTGTTATTTTTGCCCTTATTTTACTGCCAATTAGTGGTTTGCTGAAATTTATGCCGAATTGTTATTAAAATATATTTCGAAATTCCTACATGCTAAAGCTGGATTAACCCATTTACAACCAAGGAGTCAAAAAATAAGTTTATTTAAAATTTTCAGTTTTTTTATTGATTTATACCATCGCAGAGATGAACAAAAAAAATTTTTCTGACATATACGAAAATTTTGCTGTACCCACACGAGTACAATGGTCAAAAGTGTATAAAATATTTATGAGTGGGCTATTTTAAAACAGTCGCGTTCCACGCACAAAGCAGTACCACATAGCTCGCAAATCCACCTGATTCGTGTATGGCAGGCTCTGCATCTAAGAGGCTTGAGGATTCTCTTTGGAAAATGTGCTCCTCCAGCTGTAGAAACACTTGGAGCTAACGCGCGCTTAGAATATCTTTTCAATGTGTAGTGTCGTAGGTAGTATCGCGTAATGTCACGTTGAAACTCAAACAAATCTTTGGTACTATTATTCATGTCTTTGTACAGCTTCCAAGCGTTTACCATTGTGGAGCACATCATCGAAGTAAGCAGCGGCCACCACCATTTTTTGTCTCTAATCCCAATTTTGTATACATTTACGGCCTGATCATGTAGATCAACACCGCCCATACCGTGGTTGTAATTTGAAAGTAAATTTGGCTGAGGTATACTTATCTTTTTTTGTTCCAGTTTTGACCAACGCTTTACGTATTTCAACGGTTCAACCGTATCAAAATTAGTTCCCATAGTTACGACATTATTGTCATTCCACTTGACAAACAATATTTTATTATTGTGGTCGTATTTGATCTCGAAATATCCTCTTGCTTGTTTTTGGAAATATTTTTTTGGATTCAAAGGACATTTTTTAGTTCTATTTTCTCTCGTTGTTCCTACGGCTTTGAAGTTTTTCTCAAGCAACATACGTGACTTGTGAAAAAATTGTCAAAATAGATAATATGATCGTTTGGGTTATTTATGGTTTTTATTAGATCGAACACAACTCGAGATCCAAGGGGAAGATGTCTTGTATCACTATCAACATTTTTAGCACCACAGTAAGTATCAAATTGGTACAAGTACCCACAGCTACTTGTGAGCATCCAATTTTTAAATCCGAATCTTACGGGCTTTCCTTTGATGAATTGTTTCGCTGAATGATGGCCAAAATATTTTACCATTGCCTCGTCAATTGAAAGCTTTTCGTGCATAAAACCCCACCTTTGAAACTTTTCGCATAATAGATTCGACAGTGGGCGAGTTTTTGCCATTTTATCAGACTTGTCAATTTCATTATTGTTTGTGAAATGAATGTGGCGTTTTATTTCCAAAAATCTTTTTTTAGAAATGTTATTGCTTACAAGAGGTGATAACGTGTCTTCATCCAATTGCCAGTACATAGATTCTCTTGGCATTGAATGGTAACCAGAGTAAAATAAAATGCCTAAAAAGACTTTTAGATCATCTTCGTCGAATATAAATTTATGCGAATTTTTTTGAGAAGCATACAAATGAGTTTTTTCTATGATCAGTTGTACAACATCTTTATCAAACAGTGTCTCAAATACCTCAACGGGACTTCTACCATCCAAATCCATTTTCATTTTCATCTTATTTTCTATATATATAGTAGTCCAATCCATTGTCAAGTTGCATGCTTCGTTGTTCCAAATAGGGCTTACAGAACGTATTTCAGCACCCATTCTTTGTTGCTGGGAAAGCGGTATTTCATCTTCGCTGTCAAAGTTTATGCTGTTATTGAATACTTCAACGCATCCAGCAACGTCGCCAGGCAAGTTTATTTCATTTATGTTATCTTCATCACCTTCCTCTTCGTTAGTATTGACATCGACATCAGGAAGAATCATAACGATATCGAGGTTATCTGCCTCATCATCATCCGCGATGCCAGCTAAAGCCTGTGAAAGTTGTTTATATCTCTTTCCATAAAAACACGAAGTGGAAATAGCCATCCTAACCAAAAGATACAATTTTTTATTTCACCAACACATTTTGCCATTGTACCTAAGCGGGTACACAACTTTTAAAAGGCACATACCTCAAATAAGAATAGGTTTTTCAAATGGGTTTTTTTTGTAAAATTGATCTCTTTAGCCTTATCTCACAGAACACAAAATTTTAAAACTAACAACTGAGAGATCATACTAACAAAATAATGACTAAAGACACAAAATCACACAATATGAAAAAAACCGCACAGAAGTTGACGCCACAAAAAGTGCCGTTATGAATTCGCTTGAAGCGAATGTATTTTTTTGTTGTTTCTAGGAATAAAACTACGCATATGATCAAAAATTTGTGTGCAAATACTTAGCATTGAGTTACGCCACATGCCTAAACTTGACTGATTTTCTGTACACAAGCGAGTACAATGGTTGTAAATGGGTTAAAGTGGTCACTATTTCAAAGAAGCATTTACATAGCAAAGAACTAACTGGACAAGAAAGAGCGGAGAAGTGGCAAGCGAAATGGAAAATCTAAAAAAAAGAAGGTGAAGCTTAACTTTAGACTTTAGAAGGTGGAAAGGTGAGGACAGAGCAACGCAATCATATATGTACCATCAATATAAAAAGTAAAAGACTAAAGAGAACTAAGACTAACCGTGCGATTCTGGAACTTGAGACAGTCTCAAGTCTCTAAATTTGAGATTTTAAGTTAGAGACAATTTTTGAGACTTGAGATGATATTGCTATTCTGTAAGTAACAGTCACAAAATCCATTACTTTTCATTATTCAGAGATGTTTTTACACTTGAATGAAAATAAATATGTCGATAACAAATATTAAATTTTCTATAACATAGTCAAAAAACATAATTATCAATGAACATAAAAATATATGTTGACTTTGTTTCATAATATTTACGAAATTTATGTAAAATTGATTTATTTTTAACCTTTTCGTGTTTGAGTTGCTTACAAAATATAAAGAAACGACAATCGATTAATATCTATGATGATCTCTATTCAGTATATTCAAAATGGCAGACAAGAGTTCTTTTAGTTTTGTGACCTGCTAACTACCAGGTCTCAATATTTTGAGACTAACACTAGAGACTGTTTAGTGAATAGTAACTAGTCTCAAATTGAGACTTTGCCTCAAAATGTCTCAAATAGAGACTAGAGACTGGTTACAGAATCCCGCTATAAGACTAAAGTAAATGTGTTACAAATATGTTTTCTACAATTTCTCAAGGATTTTCATAATCGCACTTTCGCTGAACCGTACACAACGATGAGCTGTCAGCCTAAATCATAAGAAAAGCTAAGGGTTGTAGAAAGCCCAAAAAAAAGCAAAGAAGCGCCTAAAACTAGGCTATAGATGACGATTGCTAACACGTTTAACCACCGGTTTGGTTGACTGTCAACTTTTTAGTGGGCATGTTATGAGTTAAGATAAAGCAACATATGCAAAAGCAATTAAGCGAGGCGCACAAAAGTCTTTGCCGAAGAGTAAAGAAGTAGCTTAAAATAACAGTAAAAATCGTGTTATATGAGATATTGCTGCAAAATAGAGGAAACAATAACAATATACCTCGCACATCGTTTACAGCGCGCCTGTTTAAGCAATGGTCTGAAATATACAGTTACTCACAAAAATGAGTATACACAGGAGTTCGTAAAAGAAATACACATACTATGGAAAATTTAGTGGATAGATATGAATTTTTTTGAAGCACATTTGGAAATAGAAATCTTAGTAACTATAATTCTATATGAAATAACTTTTTTCTTTAACATTAACCAAATACTTAAACAAAAAACTAAATTTATTGATAAAATTGGGTCACAAAATTGAGTATACATTTGCATTTTATATGTGGCATCTCTAGTTATCTTTTTACAGTTATGTGATCACGCTAGTATTTAAATACGTTTCAAAGTTTTTGTGTTGTATTATCGTTAGATACGCAATTTATTGTATTTTGTGCATTTTTTTGCCATGGCTGGTACTAGGAAGGAGACAACCATTGAAATAAGAGAATTAGTGATAAAATTGTGCTGTGAAGGTAAATCGTACAGACAAATTGGTCAAATTATTGGTAGACCCCATTGCACAGTCCAAAAAATTATAAATAAATGGAGATACGAAGGAACATTGCGAAATTCCGGTGGGAGAGGCAGAAAAAAAATTTTGACTGATGTTGATGAGCGTAATATTGTACGTTAAGTGGAATTAAACCCAAAGATAAGTGTTCCCAAATTAACGGTTGAAGTGTCAAAAACAATAAATAAAGATATATAAACTGAAACAGTTCGTCGTGTTCTTCGAAAAAATAATTTACATAGTCGGATAGCACGTAAAAAGCCATTTATCTCTATCGTAAATAAGAAAAAAAGGCTTGAATTTGCTAAAGCTCATGTTGATAAGCCTTTAAGTTTCTGGGAAAGTGTAATGTTCATTGACGAAACAAAAATTAACAATTGGGGATCTGATGGACGACAAATTGTATGGAGAAAGCCAAACACGGAGTTAAGAAGTACAAATTTAGTTGGGACAGTGAAACATGGCGGTGGTTCAGTTATGCTGTGGGGGTCTATGGGAGCTAATGGAGTGGGCACCATGCAATTTATTGAATGCAACATAACCAAGGAGATTTATTTGAATATCCTGAAGTCAAATTTACGTGCAAGCATGGAGAAAGTAAAGCTTCCGTCAGTGTTTTGGTTCCAACAAGACAACGATCCAAAACTCACAGCGATGATAGTTAAAGAATGGTTGCTTTATAACGCTCCAAAACAGCTTAAGACTCCCCCACAATCACCTGATATGAACCCTATAGAGCACTTATGGGGAGAACTGAAATCTGAGCTGAAAAATCCAGTCCCCGTACCAAAGAAGACCTAAAAAAGGAGATTACCAGGATATGGGGCGAAATATCACCTAATTTTACCAAAAAACTAGTAGAATCGATGCCTAGGCGGATGCAAGCTGTAATAGATGCAGCAGGTGGACCCACAGCCTATTAAATTAAAGAAAAACAAAAGTTAGGCGGATAAAATAGTTATTTTCCATCGAGCGTATACTCAATTTTGTGACCTGAATTTGTCAATAATTATAGTTTTTTGCATAAGTTTTTGCTTAATGTTAAATAAATGAATTAATTATATAGTCGATAAGAGCACAAACTTTAAATGTGCATCAAAAAAATTCAAATATATCCCCTAAATTTTCCATAGCTTGCGTATTTCTTTAACGAACTCCGGTGTATACTCATTTTTGTGAGTAACTGTATGTGTGTGATTTATCTTAAATGGTAATCACCCCCACTGTCGACCACGGCTACCCAATTGTTTCAAATATTTCAATACAACTACACATTTTTTCTCTATGCACTAACGCACATTTCGGGTTATTTTTTGTTTACCTAAATGTGATGAAAAAAAGTTTCTTTCATTTCTTGACTTATTTGAATAAGTGCGAAGGAGAAAACATAATTGTCAATAGTGCTAAAAGAAAATCCCAAAGAGCGTAATAAAAAAAGAGGGAAATTGCGAGCCATTTGCAATTCTAACGGGAAGAAGAAAGGTAAGTGAACAAATTTGCATATTATAAATATATTTTAAATTAATAACTTTATGCCATTACAGCATTAAAATAAAGTACATATCAACATCAAAAAGGTTATTATAAATACAATTAATTAATTCCTATTTCTCTCTTTAGAAACCATCAATTCAGCTTTCAGCAGCAGAAGCAGAACAATTTTGATTTGTGAGTTTTTTGTTAAATTTTATATATTATTGTACATATAGTAGCTATTTAATTGAATGACCAGTGCGGTTGGTCCTAATAATTTAATTTATAAAAATAACTATTATGTTTAACAAGTGCGGGCGGTTGACAAATATTCGTATTATGTTCCTTCGGCCTGCGCAGTGCTAAAATTATATATAAAAGAACGTGTGCTTAAGCGGCCTGTGCATTACAAATTTTATACATAAAAGAGCGTGTGTTTTATAAGTTAAAGCGTCCTGCAAATATTTAATTTTTAATGAAATTTGAATGAACTTTTTAATTAATTAATTAATTCAATTTTTTTTCCAAATTTTGTGTTTAATTCTCACCGTCGAGAGTTTTATATATTTATATTTGATTTTATATATATATTATACATAATATTATCATATTTTATATTATATCATATTATATATACATATATAGATATATTTTTAAAATTTAAAATGAACAAAAGGAAATTTTCGAACTTTTTGAGTAAGGAGAAGGCAAATTTTAGGGCTACAGTTGCGAAGCTTCGCAAAATGAATGAAGATAATAGTATTTTAGAAAGCGATGATATACCATTCACAAGCAGGGCAGCAGTCTCTGACAGATTCTGTGAAGTAGCAGATAGTTCTAGGGAAACATTAGATAATTTAGATATTGATGAGGAACTGGAATATGGTAGTAATAGGGAAAATGACAGATTTTTGTTTGATGATGACGAGGTTGACTTTTGTTTAGAAACAAAGGACAAAGATGTTAGTGAGGAACTTCGTAAGGGATTGAAGACATGGGCTGTTAAAAATAACATATCCCAAAATAGTTTAACGGACCTTTTACAAACCTCAGATAGAGCAGGTAATAAAGGACTGTCGTTATGTGCAAGGACTCTTTTAGGTACCAGTAGGTAGGTAGTAGAAATTAAATCTGTAGCTGAGGGGAGTTATTGTATTTGGGAATACAATATAATTCTAATTTTCCAGACTTTGATTTCATAGACGATGTAGAAAAAGTTTCTATAGATGTAGAAATAGATGGACTTAAATTTTATAAAAGTTCCATTGGACATTATGGCCAATTTTAGGTCATGTAGTAGGATTTCCTAATACAAGACCTTTTACAATCGCTTGCTTCTCAGGGATGAGTAAGCTAGCGAATGTAAATGGCGTTATTAGGAATTTTGTGAAGAAATAAAGTTCTTGCAAGAAAACGGAGTTAAAGTAGGATCTAGGCAGAATTTGAAAGAGTTTAGTGTTAGGCTTTTTGTTTGTAACGCACCGGCTAGCGCATTTGTCACTGGTGTAAAGTCACACGCCGGGAAGCGTAGAGGAAGGGATTTATAAAGAGAGGAGAGTGTGCTTCTCACAAACCGTAGGAGAACTTAGGACTGATAGTTCATTTGGGAATGTAGTAGATATAAGTCATCATTTAGATAATTTTAAGCAGGGAAAAATTTGCTAGAATCTGTAAATAGTAACATAGTTTCTTAATTTCTGTTAGATCCCTTGCATTTAGTTGATTTAGGGGTCACTAAGAAACTTCTTCAGTTGCTTGTTAAGAGAGGGAACGTAACAAAAATGAATGAAAAAATATTGTATATTAACAACTACGTTCCCTCTGAATTTTAAAGACGCAGTAGAGATCTGGACGAAATATTTATTTATTTATTTATTTATAATAATTCATATAACAAAAAGAGTTTTATTATATAAATACATAAACGCAGCACTGGCTACGAGGCCTTCAGCCGTCTTGTAATTATAACTAGGTGAAAAATTCTATTTGCTAAGGGTTAGTAAAGATGTAAGTTGCTTAAATATATTTTAACAATTCGTTGGTTTTTAAGAATCTATATACAATCATCACGTTTTTTTCTGAAGGTTCACTTAGTAGTTTTATGAGATCAATGTTGCCAGAGTTGTGGGCTGTTGAGTGAAGCATCGGACAGAGTGTGAGTAAGTGTTTGATAGAAGCGGTGTCATCGCAAAGGGGGCAAATGGATGGGCTTTTACCCGATAGTAGGTGGGCGTGTGTTATGATAGTGTGTCCAATCCTTAATCGAGTATATGTCTTCATTGCGCTAGTTGGAACTGTTGACGAGTAGATTATTCGATTTCTGGCTGGGTTTATGACAGCGTAGTGATGTTTAAATGTTTTCCATTCGCTTGCCTTTTGTGCTTAATAAGGTTAGAAATGTCTTGCTTGGTTGAGACTTAGTATGTTAAGGCAGGAGTCCTGGCTACATTTTTCGCAGCGAGGTCTGCGAAGTGGTTGCCTGTAATACCAGCATGGCCAGGGATCCACATTACTTGGATTTTCTGAGGGGCACCAATGACCGCGTCCCTGATAACTTCTATTATGGGATTGCGATTGGAAGGAGACGTTATTGCAGACATACACGATTTGCTGTCTGTACAGATGAGGAACTTTCCTTTAGTCTTTTTTGCGTAATTAACTGCATGAAGGATTGCAGATCTTTCAGCGGTAAATACAGAGCTCGTTGAGGGAAGAAGCCAATTGCAAACAATTTCTCCTGTGGCAGTGACAACTGCTAACGAAGTGGAATCGATGGACTTGGAGCCATCCGTAAACAATAACTTCCAGCCATTATTTGTGTAATTAGATTCCAGTTCAGCAAAAGTTTGTTGAAAGACTTCGTTTGGTGTGTTTTGCTTGGACAAAAACATAAGCTTATTCTGTAGTATTTTATCATTGATCAGACAGGGAGGATGTCGAGTGGTGAATTTGCTGGACGAAATAAGCAACTGAAAGTCCACAGAATATCGTCAATTTTTGTTATATTCGGTATAATTGTGTTAAAAGATTGCATACCGGACGATTTGTGTCATCATTTTCTTTTGCTACATTCCGGTATTCGTCTTCTAAGTTGCGAAAAATCTTGTGGAGTATAATCCACTGTTGCCAATGAATTGTTAAAAGAATTTGTTAAGTTATTTAGTAATTTTTATGGACAACATTTGGTTAGTTTCAATATTCATAGTCTTTTGCATTTAACTGATTGCGTTAAAAAACTCGGGCGTCTAGATAATTTTTCGGCATATACATTTGAAAATCATATGCAATATTTGAAACGTAGAATTAATAACCCCAATAAGATTTTCCAGCAATTATATTTAAGAATAGAAGAAATTTCACAGATTCTAGCAAAATTTTTCCAATAGATAGGTTTATTATTAATTGCAAAAAAGACAAAGATAGTTTCTTTTTTAGCAATGAAATAGGGTCTTTGAAAATTGTCAACCTGGTTTTGTTGGATACTTTTGCTTGTCTTGTTTTGACAAAAGTTGGTGATGTTTTCAAAGAGCCTTTGGTGTCCTGATCTGGTTTAGGTATTCTAGTAGGTGAAATTAAAGATGGGGACATTCAAATTATTAAAAAAGTAGATTTAGAATTTAAGTATTTTTCCATTCCAATAGGGAATAAATTTATTTGAATTCCTCTATTGCATAATTTGTTTTATAATTTTACATAGATAAATGGATTTTTCTTTCCCCATTGGCTCCTCTTCCTCGGAGAACATTAGTACACGGCAGCGATATGGTAAAATGACTTTATTTTACTTATATGTTTTTCATTATAATCATTTTAACTTTCTTTATAGGAGAAGAAATGAACCAATTTCGTATCGCCGAGCCCCATCCGCAGCGTACGCCAACCCAACTCCAACATAATATAAGTGGCGATACTGCGTTGGTACTGCAAAAATCCTTGAAAGCCTTGGTAGAATAGAATAAATCGGTTATCAGCTGTAGAAAGCGCACTTGCTGAGAAGGTATTTATTGAAATAAAATTGTCATATTTTAAAATTATTTTAATTATTTATTATTTCAAATTTCAGATGCCAGAACGTGCGGAGATCCAATCACAAGGTCAGTTGTTGGGGGAGTGTATGGTGCTCTCGGCAAAAAAACGACCGCAGTGTAAGCCGCATCACTGACAAAGGGGTGAGTGAGGAGCAGATTCTGTTGCAAAGCTTGCTCCCCATGTCGTCAGAGGAAACATTGCTGAAGGTGGAAGAGCACCTTACACACCAAGCTTACTCTGACGCTATGGTAAGTTTGCCATTCTTTCCATATACATATATATAAATATTTATAGATAAATATACATTTATAGGCGGCAATTATCCTAAATCTAAAATCTCGATAAATCGATAGAGAAGCTCATGGAATCCTTATTTAGTGAGTTGATGTGGCTATTCAACTACGATGGAAAAGCGGAAAAAAGGCGTTAAATAAATTAAAAATAGTGGATATCACTCTCGGTAATATTAATCTATTTATATTCTTTCCTTTTTAATTTTTCCTTTTTAATTATTAATATTTTATATATGTATGTACATATAGCTGCATTTGCAAGTATGCACGATAAGAAAATTTTAGCTGTAAGACATTTTGTTAGTTTAAGTGTTACGTAATATCGGGTGATTTTTAAGAGCTTGATAAAAAGTTATTAAGACGCAGCCGCGGTCAACATTTAAATGAAATTATCTTAAAAAGTAAATGTCATGAACCAATCTAACGTTTCAAATAAAGAACCGATGAGATTTTGCAAATTTTATGCGTTTTTTTTTTTTAAAAAAGTTATCAAGCTCTTAAAAAATCACCCGATATAAGGAATTAGATCTTTTTAAATTTAATTTTAAATTTTTTTTATTCTTATACTTTTAGTATTAGTTAGTAATATTTCTTATTATAATAACAATAAATAAAATAAGAAATAATTAATGTTTTTCTTAAAATAATCTTTTATTTCATCTTTATTTTATTATAATATTCTTTCAGGTATTTGTCTTTTTTTTTTACAAATAAATATTTAGCAGCACTGGCAGCAGAGGCCTTCGGCTGTCTGTTATGCTACATTACATGTTTAATGTAATATTAAAACAGAAGTGAAAGGATAGATTAGTACTTAGGAAGTAGGGTTAGTGAGTTAATTAGAGTAGCTATAAATCTTTATATTCGTCGAAGTAGATCTGTTTCCTTAAGAAAATTATAAATCATATTCACATTTTTAGCGGTGGGCTCATTCAGAAGCTGGAATGGATCGGCTGAATTAAAAATCTCCTGTCTAATTGTTGCAGTTATAGGGCAAGCGGTTAATATGTGTTCTACCGTTGCGTTTTCGTCGCAGAATGGGCAGTTACCATGAGGGGCACGTTGCAATAAATAAGCGTGTGTAATTATGGTGTGTCCCAGACGTAAGCGGGTAAAGGGCCTGATGGCGCGTAAGGAGATGTCGGCAGTGTAGGTCGGCTTAATTCTGAACGGGTTGATTTTAGAATAGTGATGAATATATCCATTCCAATTATCTTTTGCTGCTTTTTTCCTTAGGCGTGTAATCTCAGTTATAATGTCTTGTTTTGTGAAATAACCGAAAGTTATGGTTGGTGTATTTGCTGCATTTTTCGCAGCTGCGTCTGCTTTTTCATTACCGGATATCCCTGTGTGCCCCGGGATCCACATCAGTTTCAGCTTGTTTGGATATTTCAAAAGATTGTTGCGTAGGGCGACTATTTCATTTTGTGTATTTTCCGGCGATTCTATGGCTTCGATGCAAGATTTGCTATCGGTACATACGATATACTTTCCCCTGGTGTAATTTACGTAAGTAACTGCTTCTAATAAAGCGACGACTTCGGCCGTAAATGAAGAACATATTGTGTGAAGAGTGCCGTGTCGAATCAAGTCACCATTTTCTTTTGTGACTGCGAATGTTGTGCTGTTTGCTGTTTTTGAGCCGTCGGTGTATATAAAGTTCCAACCGTAACTGGAGTATTTTGACTTCTCCGAAGCGAAGAGTTGCCTGTATTTTTCGCTTGAGGTCTTGTTCTTCGGCAGTTGCAAGGTCTTAATAGCAAAGGAAGAATTTTTTATCATCCATTGTGGACGAGTTTCAGGTCCAAGAGAACTTTTATAGGAAGGTAACTCAAGTTGCCTGGCGAAGTTAACGCATCGCGCGATGGCTGACAGGCACTTAGGTTTCCGTTTCCTCGAGAGAGCATTGTGGACGTCTTTGGCGAGAATAGTGTTGGTCGTGAACAGAAGCTTTGGTAATAAGCGTCTGGTGCAGTCGACAGTCCTGTCTATTATAGTTGGCAGGCCAGTTTCAGCAAAGAGATTCTTAAGTGGTGTTGTTAGAAATGCTCTTATGCTTCTGCGCATGGCCACATGGTAAGGGGAGCAGAGTATTTTCATTGTAGAAACCGGACAGTTGCCGAAGATAGGTAGAGCGTAGTCGATCTTGGAGATCACTAGAGCCTTGGTGACGTTGATAAGCGTTAATGGATGAATTAAACTTTTTTTCGACGTTAGATATTTGATTATATTTAGTCGCGTTAAGAGGCAGTCCTTAATGTGCTTACAATGGGCCTTAAAGCTATATTTAGAGTCTAGTACTAGTCCTAAGATTTTAAGTTCATTTACCATACTAATATTAATATTGTTAGAATAGGTTAGTAAACCTGAGCATGTTCGTTTTTTACAAATGTGTAATGTTTTTGATTTTTCGTAAGAGATAGTAGTTCCTGATGATAGGGACCATGTCGAAATTTCGGATAAGATATTCTCAAACAGATGGGCTGTATTGGTGAGGTTTGCATTCTTTGTGTAGAAAATTACATCGTCAGCATAAAGCTGGCACTCGATGCCGCGATGGTTGTAAGTCAGTTGAGTAATCTCTTCGAAAGCTATTATAAAAAGGAAGGCGGATAATGGAGACCCCTGCGGGGTTCCGTTGTCAAGTGAAGCTATGGAGGATAGAAAACCATTTATTTTTACTTTGCACTGCCTGTGACTGAGGAAGTTCTTGACAAATTTCTTAATTTTAGGGCCTAGTTTCCACTTATCTAATTGTCTCAGAACGATATGGGCACCAATACGGTCGAATGCTTTCTGAAAATCAATTGTTAAAATTGAGACATGGTTTTTAGAGGAAAGAGCGCTTGATATAAAGTGATCTAAATGCAAAAGGGCATCGATGGTGCCATAGTTCTTTCTGTATGCGGTTTGGTTGGGGCTTATGAGTTTCCTTTTGTTGCCATACCACATAAGCCGGTTAACTATAACTTTTTCAAGAAGTTTTCCCAAACAGGGTAAGAGCGATATCGGCCTATAGTTGTTGACGTCAGGCGCTGGCTTATTGGGCTTCAGGATAGGAACTATACACGAAGTTTTCCAGGCATGAGGATAGAATCCGCTTTCAAATATATTGTTATAGAGGTTGAGTAAACGATGCTTAGCCTGGATAGGCAAGTTTTGAATGATTGGATAGGTAATTTTGTCAAGACCAGGGGTTTTGCCTTTAACGGACGAAAGGGCGAATTCGACTTCGGTTAGTAGAATTTCAGACTCTAGTTGCTTAGCGGGAGGCGATAAACGGTACAAAATAGGTGGTTCAATACTTATTCGTTGAGATTTTAGGTTTCGGAACGTGTCTGAGAAGCTTGCATCGGAAGAAGAGAGTGACAGGAAAGAAGCAAAATGGTTGGCAATATCTACGGGAGCCGTTAATGGACCGCTTTGTGTTTGAATGTAGGAAAATAGAGGCTGTTTGGGAGATCCCGTTAGCATTTTGATATCATCCCATATTTTCTTTGGGCTAGTGCGGGGGTTTATGGTCTCAGTGAGTTCTTCAAACTTTTTCTTTTTATAATGTTTGGCAGAACGTCGGAATAGAGCATTTGCCTTTTTGTAAAGGAGCAGGTTTTCAGCTGAGCGTGTTCGCTTATATTCATACCATAAATTCTGCTTGGTGAGCCGTAGTCTGGACAAGTCAGCGTTCCACCAAGGAATATTTTTCCTACTTTTGTTGGGAAGCGTTCGAGGGATGGAAAAGTGAGAAGCCGTACGTATGATTCTCGAAATTTTAGCAGACTCCTGGTTCGAGTTGGAGGAAACTTGCGTGGTCTCACAAAGATTGTTGCATATTTGTCTGAACTTTTTCCAATCAGCCTCATCAGTTTTGAATTTAGATGTAAATTTAAATGTACTCGTATTTTGATTGTTGCGCGGATTTGTTTGTATGAATATTGGGAAGTGGTCGCTGCCAAACAAAGAATTTAGCACTTGCCATGAGCATTGGGGCGCTATATTAGAAGAGCAAAACGTGACATCAATATTGGAGAAGGTGTTGTGGGTGGAAAAATGTGTGGCGGATCCATCGTTAAGACAGATAATATTGGATGCAAGTAGCGCATCTTCAACTTTTTCGCCTCTTGAATTTGTGTTTGTAGATCCCCATAATGTACTCCAGGCGTTTATGTCTCCTCCTAAAATAAGTGGTTTATCTAATTGGTTTATCAATTGCAGAATATCAGAAGAAGCAAAATCTTGTGTGGGTGGAATGTAGATGCAAGCTGCTGCTAGTTTTGTTGGTGCATTAATTTCAATGGCAACTACTGAGAGATTAGACCGAACAGGTAGTACTTTGTGGGGTATGCTTCTTCTTATTAAAATAGCAGCGCCTTGTTTTTTTGTTGTTACGTGCGGGAGATTGTAAAAATAGCCTACGTAGGATTTTGGCGTGTGAGCAGGTTGATTATGTGGAATATGAGTTTCATTAAGGAAGATCATGGATGGAGTGTAAGAATTGATAAGAGTTTCTAGTTCGTGATAATTGTTGGCATATCCGTTCATATTCCATTGTATGATCGACAGCATACCGAAAAAAGTAAAGACAAGAAACAGAAAAGGGAGAAATATAAATAGCTAGTGAGTGGGGAGAGAAAATTGAGTCTTGGCAACTATGAGTGAACTATGCTTAGCATAGCCCGTCTAGTCGCGTGAAGAAGAATGTTTAAGACTTGAGCAATTAGCGAATTGCGCAATGTCATTTAACTTAGCGCTTGCTATGGTGGATTGCATTGTTTCGCTGAGCTGAGAGTTTAGAAAGGTGGGGAGATTGGTATTGGAACTTTGGGATGGGGGGTATAAAGCGGTAAGGCTTATTGCATTTGATTTTAATGAAGAGGTGGATGGTGTATCGATTGGTGGTGATATAGGAATGATGTTTGCATTATTGTTTGTTGTTGTAGTTTTTACAGTGGGTATATTAATTTTGTTGGTTGCTATGGGAGCAGGTCGCTTAGTAATTTCAGAGAATGATTGAAGAGGAGTGGGGGAGGGAGCTTGCGCTCTGTATTTCTTTGCTGCTTCGCGCATACTGCACTTTTCTACCGTTTTTATTTTTAATATTTCTTTCGCTTGTTGGAATTTTGGGCAAATAATTGAGGACGCGGGATGTTCACCAGAACAATTTGCGCACATTAATCTTGAGCATTTTTCTTCTTCGTGCGGAGGGAAATTGCAATTAACGCATGATGGAAGATTTTTACAATGCTTTAGTGTATGACCAAGCTTTTGGCAAGATTTGCAACGCATTGGGTTGGGGAAGTATGGGCGAACAGAAATTTTCCTCCATGCAACATCTATACTTTCGGGAAGTTTGTAGCTTTCGAAGGTTAAAAGTAACGCACCTGATGGTGTTAGAACTCCTTCAGTTTTTCTCTGAAATCTGTAAATGGATGTTACACCATATGCTTCTAAGCCTTCAACAATTTCGTTGTCTGGGACGTGATTGAGGAACGGAGCGAAAATTGTGCCTTTGACACTATTGAGTTGCTCATGGTATTTTGCTTCGATTTGGCAGATGCCTGAGAGGTTTTTGATGTT
Organism: Bactrocera neohumeralis; assembly: GCF_024586455.1. NCBI lineage: Eukaryota > Metazoa > Arthropoda > Insecta > Diptera > Tephritidae > Bactrocera > Bactrocera neohumeralis. The sequence continues at coordinate 47,468,194 of NC_065921.1, forward strand.
GACGAATTTTTCGGCAATTTTTTTTATTTTTTGCAAGTAGCAAGAGATTTCCATCTCTCATCTCTGTGATTTTCACATCTTTGCTTATGGCGTTAAGGGCTTTATGTACCAAAAAACATGAAAAACGTGATAGAGGCTTGTTGTTGTCGCACGATTTTAATACAATGAACTTAGGATCGTCGTTTTTTGTAATGTTTACAAGAGGGAGATCAGGAAACTCTTCAACAGATTTTTTGGCTTTTTTCCTTTTTGATTGTGGACTAGAGGAAAGCAGGGCAAACCTGTTTTCCCCTAGGTTAGTAGCCCCGGGGGGCATGATTACACTTTTTGTTATTAGTCACTTGGTAGAGAATACCTTTGTTCGCACAAACAGAAGAAACACGCGGGATAGAAGAACACGCGCAAAAGAAGAATAAATTAAAGATAACTGCACTTTATTTGTTAATTAATTATAATATATAAATAACAATGTTAGCTTTAATTTATTTAATTATAATAAAATTTATGTAAATATGTATTAAAAATAATAAAATTAATAATTTAAAAATTAAAAAGTTTTGTTTGAAATTTTAAGAAATTTTTAAAGTAGGAATCAGAAGGTGCAACCCTGCATCAGCTGTTTAAAATGGGATATTAGAGCAGGACAGATATATTTTTGTATATGACACTGATGAATGAGCGCAACAGAGATGTATGATCACATGTATACGGACGTGAGAGGAGAAAACTGGGTAGAATCTTCACGCGGCCTATGGTAATCTACCCACACTTTACTACCTACCGATGCGGCAAGTTTAAACTACACTTTGAGTGTGTGTGTGCTCGTGTCTGCTCTTCGTCAACAACTTTGAATCGTTTTCAATATCCTTTTTATCCTTGACCGCATAATGAAAGTTTATAGACAAGCGGTTGCTTGCAGACTTGTTGTTTGGTTTTCAACTAACTTTTGATTTTTAGCTTTTTGGTTTTATTGGGTCGTTTAATAGTTTCTTCAGTTTTATTTTCTATTGTAATTTCAATTTCTTTCTTATTATTATTTTTTTCGCCTTTCTTAGGGACCTTTAATTTATGGTTTTTTCGTATTGATACATTTGTTTTCGGCTTAAAACAAATGTTTAAAACAATGGTGTATTTAGTAACAATCATACTCGACAATTTGTGTTGTCCATTCGAATTTCAACGAAAACACTGCCTTCCGAATGGTGTTCTTGCAGACGTACAGCATTTTTAAACTCGCTATGAAACTAAGTGCTTCAAATTACATCCAAGGGTAAGACAGAAAATGGAATTCGAGACAAATTTACGTGCATTATTTAACATGATTTAAATTTCCATAGATTCTTTTTGTTTCCTCCAACTCAACTTTCACACAACGACAGTGCCAACAAGCGCCGGACTCGGGTGAGCAAGATTTGAGTATTCTCATAATTTTTTAAATTTCAGAAGAATACACTTTTTTTCCGCAATGTGATAATTATAAAAATCAACGAAATTTTTGTGTATTTACCGCACGAGTTCCGGAATTTTATCCGCTCTTTGTTCCTTATTTTGTATTTTTATACTCTCGCAACAAAGTTGCTAAGGAGAGTATTATAGTTTTTGTTCACATAACGGTTGTTTGTAAGTCCTAAAACTAAAAGAATTAGATATAGGGTATATACCAAGTGATCAGTGAAATCCGGATGTCTGTCTGTCCGTCCGTGCAAACTGTAACTTGAGTAAAAATTGAGATATCATGATGAAACTTGGTAAGAAGGTTAAGTTCGAAGATGAGCAAAATCGGCCAACTGTCACGCCCACAAAATGGCGGAAACCGAAAACCTATAAAGTGTCATAACTAAGCCATAAATAAAGATATTAAAGTGAAATTTGGCACAAAGGATCGCATTAGTGAGGGGCATATTTGGACGTAATTTTTTTGGAAAAGTGGGCGTGGCCCCGCCCCCTACTAAGTTTTTTGTACGTATCTCGGAAACTACTATAGCTATGTCAACCAAACTCTACAGAGTCGTTTTCTTCAGGTATTTCCATATACAGTTCAAAAATGGAAGAAATCGGATAATAACCACGCCCACCTCCCATACAAAGGTTATGTTGAAAATCACTAAAAGTGCGTTAACGGACTAACAAAAACGTCAGAAACACTAAATTTTACGGAAGAAATTGCAGAAGGAAGCTTCACCCAGGCTTTTTTTAAAACTTGAAAATGGGAGTGGCATCGCCCACTTATGGACCAAAAACCATATCTCAGGAACTACTCCACCGATTTCAATGAAATTCGGTATATAATATTTTCTTAACACCCTGATAACATGTACGAAATATAGGTGAAATCGGTTCACAACCACGCCTTCTTCCAATATAACGCTATTTTGAATTCCATCTGATGCCTTCTCTGTATAATACGAGTATATACATTAGGAACCAATGATGATAGCGGAATAAAACTTTACACAAATACGGTATTTGAAAAATATGTAAATGACGGATAATGAAATATCGATTATCACTTTATCATGCGAGAGTATAAAATGTTCGGTGACACCCGAACTTAGCCCTTCCTTACTTGTTTTTTTAATTTTTGCTCAACTTTTATCTCACCATTTTCTTTGGCATTGCTTATTTGTGTAATGTTATGTTGTTGTTGACTCCGTCAGTGTTGCAACACTTTTCGGTATTATATTGCATAAACTTGTTAACTTTCGCAACGGATTTCTTTTTTCGATTGTTTGATGTTTTGTCACTTACTAGGTTCTTATTCCTTGCTTCTTTTCACACCCATCTCTACTACAACACTGATTATCGAAAAATTTTATCTGTAGTCCAACAAGTAAATTGTAAAGCGCTTCACTTATTTAATCCCAGCTATGCTCGACTCAACTGATTAAGAGCTTTGTCAGCGATATAATAATCATTTGCCCGCCCTTCTTTCCACAACATTTTTCTTGGTGGCTAGTAACGGGGTTGCTTTCATTTCTTTGTGGCTGGTGCGACCCAAACTGTCAATTACAATGATCCCGGTTTGAAGGTCAAAAGATTTCAAGGTAAAAGTACGAGGAGATCAGTCTTGAATACTACACACAAATCGGTGAAGCAGCAGCATTGTTCAATTTGACGTCGTCTACGTTCATCTTTTGACGGACAAGCTGCCGTAGCAAACAAAAGTTTCTGAGGTGGCAGCCGCTGGCTTTTTCTTTACATCTATTTTCGCTTTTCATTATTTTTTCTATTCAAAGAGTTACTAACCTCTCTCTTCGCGTCTATCAAAGGGGATTCAATTTGTTCATTGTGCTGTGGAGTAAATCATTGCTCATACTTTGGCTCTATATTGTGGCTGTGCGCAAACAACTATCTAGTGATTTCCAGTTCGCTTTGACAAATATTTATGAGTACGTATCTGCGTAGAACATTCGCCGGAAATCTCGTTAAATGGCAGGACTGAAAGTAATCGCTTTTTATACTCTCGCAACAATGTTGCTAAGGAGAGTATTATAGTTTTGTTCACATAACGGTTGTTTGTAAGTCCTAAAACTAAAAGAGTCAGATATAGGGTTATATATACCAAAGTGATCAGGGTGACGAGTAGAGTCGAAATCCGGATGTCTGTCTGTCCGTCCGTCCGTCTGTCCGTCCGTCCGTCCGTGCAAGCTGTAACTTGAGTAAAAATTGAGATATCATGATGAAACTTAGTACACGTATTCCTTGGCTCCATAAGAAGGTTAAGTTCGAAGATGGGCAAAATCGGCCCCCTGCCACGCCCACAAAATGGCGGAAACCGAAAACCTATAAAGTGTCATAACTAAGCCATAAATAAAGATAATTAAGTGAAATTTGGCACAAAGGATCGCATTAGGGAGGGGCATATTTGGGCGCAATTGTTTTGGAAAGGTGGGCGTGGCCCCGCCCCCTACTAAGTTTTTTGTACATATCTCGGAAACTACTATAGCTATGTCAACCAAACTCTACAGAGTCGTTTTCTTCAGGTATTTCCATATACAGTTCAAAAATGGAAGAAATCGGATAATAACCACGCCCACCTCCCATACAAAGGTTATGTTCAAAATCGCTAAAAGTGCGTTAACGGACTAACAAAAACGTCAGAAACACTAAATTTTACGGAAAAAATTGCAGAAGGAAGCTACACCCAGGCTTTTTTTAAAAATTGAAAATGGGAGTGGCCTCGCCCACTTATGGACCAAAAACCATATCTCAGGAACTACTCCACCGATTCTAATGAAACTCGGTATATAATGTTTTCTTAAAACCCTGATGACATGTACGAAATATGGGTGAAATCGGTTCACAACCACGCCTTCTTCCAATATAACGCTATTTTGAATTCCATCTGATGCCTTCTCTGTATAATACGAGTATATACATTAGGAACCAATGATGATGGCGGAATAAAACTTTACAAAAATACGGTATTTGAAAAATATGTAAATGACGTATAATGAAATCTCGATTATCACTTTACCATGCGAGAGTATAAAATGTTCGGTGACACCCGAACTTAGCCCTTCCTTACTTGTTGACTGTTACGTTAATGGCATTGATGACTTTCAATGATAGGAGGCTGGAAAATTCTTAAAGTACCATTACTATTAGGCTAAATTCACAATTTTTTTTTAGGGGATGTACTAGTTTTTAAAAGAAGCATGATATACATAGCTCCAACAGTTATCTTTAAATGATTTTTGATAAAAAAAAGACCCATGTTCAGCTCGTCAAATAGTTTTACAGAGCCAGACTCTGAATAGTCACTTAAACATTGGAGAGACTGATCTCAGTCGAAGCTGTGGAACATTGAGCTTGGCTTGATATACCTCAATAAAAGTGTTATGGTATTCAATCATTGTGGGCCTACAGCACGAGTTTTATGAATGCATAATCATAAAAGAGGTTTCTGAACAAATATGTAGATATATAAAATTATCCTCGTCGTCCGACTGACACTTCATTGAGTCTTCTGGACTAACTATATAAAAAAAAAGAAAAATTTCTGCAGCCTATATAAAATTTAATAGCTTTCACAAAATCAACGAATTCTATTTCCCATAATTCAAAGAGAACAATAGCATAACCTTTCAAGTAGTTATTGTATTTTAAATGTACACTTTATATACAAATAACTTCAATACTTTAATATAGCTTTGAAGAGCAGTCTACAATCCAATCAATATTTAAACAACACCTTATTTGATGAACTAAAAACATTTATTCACAAATAACTCTAAACATTTCCTCACATAGTGATATATATCATATTTATTATGTACTAATCATCCTCGCAGGTTAAAACTTGTCTATAAAGTAACAATGTTTTATTAATCTTGCACTAATAAAAGAACTCATTTGAAGTCGTGAATAATTCACACAGAGAATGGGAACAATATAAGCTGATAATATTTCGAACGTGTGTATGTTTATGTACATATATATGTATGTGTGTTTTTTCCCCAAAAGCGCAAAATTTTACTTAATTAAGCTTTATAAATACCAATTGTATTTGTGTTGTGGGAGTTGTGTCTTAAGGCATGCCACCTACCAACAACAGGGCCAAAAGCCATGTGGCAAAATAAATAAAGTAGGCAACGCTGTAGGGAAAAGGGAATGTTATACTACAAACTGCAGGGCTCGATTTTGACTTCACCCTATTTTAATGTTGAAATATAAAATATGTTTTATTAAAATTTGTGCACAAAAAACTAGATATAATAATATATATCGAATTTACGTTTTCGGAATTTTGAAGCTATCGTCTACTGTGTAGGTTATGTATTGAATTTTTTCTTTTCATTTTCTAATTTTGTACAACTTCGACTCTTGGCGAAAAATAAAGATTAAAGATCATGTTAGTGCTGAAATTTTCTAATCTTTTTCACATATGCAGAGCACTAGTAGGGACCTATTTTGAAACTAGTGCCCTCTTTTATATTTACAATAAGTTAAATTGTGAATTTGCCAAATTCGAAAACTCATGCAAAGTTAACTGGCTTTCTGAGCGGAGAAATACTCAAAGCTATGTATGTTGGTAAAGCTGTTGCTTACACTGTCTGCAACACAGCAAATTGCACATAGGAACAAATGTAGATTCTAAGAGGGAGGCGCAGTAAACAATTTGCGAATGAATTGCAAAACATTTATAGCAGCAGTTCAAGTACCTAGTGAAGCCAGAGAATCACGTGCTGAACACATAGAGAGCGATACGACATGACAGCACGACAGTGAACTGTAAATGGCGCCGTGAAGGCTACTACATAAACATTTGTAAGAAGGCAGCGACACAAAACAACACAGCTGTCCATTTCGTATGTCCACAAAATCGTTGTTGCCTTTCACTTCAATGAAATTTTAATATTTTGTTCAAAGTGAAATTTTTTTGCAAAAAATAAGTAAATACATAGGTAAATTTATTTGTTTTAAATTGTCAATTGTTATTCCAAATGATTTAACACAGCTATTGTATGCTTCTCTTTGTAAAATAACATCAGGTTTGTTAGAGCTTTGAATAATTTTACATTTTACATATTATTGGCATCCTCTCCTCTCTCCTTTCCTCTCTTCTCTACTGTCGTTGTCAAATTTAGAAATATTTTTAAATTAGCGAGAGCGACAACTGAGTGCCTGCAGTCGTGTAGTCGTGTAGCTGTCTAAAAGGCTAGCCAGTCAAAAACGCTACTCCCTTCCTTCCTTTTCCTTCCTTATCGGCAAAATGTGTGCACAGTAAAAAACGTGGTAAGAACGCAGAAATCAGCCATCTTTGTTTGTTTACATTTGAACAATGTTGCCATTGCCCAATACGCATATATAGTTTTGAGCACATCTTTGCTTTCAATTACAATTTTTTACAATATAAAATACCAAAACTGAAAACAAACTATCAAAAATAGTTTATATATTTATAAATAATAGCATTCGACTCTGATTTTGAGGTATTTTATGAAAATTTCAAACATATTGAAACATATTGAACAGATTCAATTATAAAAGTTGATAATTACTACAGTGTATCGATATTGGCAACCCTGCATTGTGAGAGAGCAATCAGCTGACACGTTTCCACTGCAAAAATCCAAATGTCGTGAATTCTCACGCCATCCCACGTCAAAGAGAGAAGGGAGTAGCGTTTTTTACTGTGCAGTTACATTGCGCGCCCATAAGATAGGTCGTGCCAGCTGACACGACCCACGATTCTGCGTTTTTGACTGGCTAGCCTATAAACAAATGTATCCATAAGAACGTGTGAATTTTTATAAGTGAGATAGGCCGCTTAAAGTCTGACGCGCTCTTCAGAGAAAAAACGGAAGAGACGAAGTGAGAGAGGGAGTGGGAATATAGTGAGGAGAAATTATATAGCAACTATTTTAATGTACTTGTGTTTAGACTGCAATGGAACTTAACTACGCACAAGCAACTCTGAAGCGCTGAACACATAGAGAGCGACAGACTGCAAACTACATCTGTCAAATATTAAAATACACACGTTCTTATCGGCAGTGTTATTTTGACAGCTGCACGACTACACGACTGCAGGCCGACAGTTGTCGTTCTCGCTAACTTCAATATCCTCCTATTTTTGCCAACGACAGTAGAGTTGACAGTAGAATGGAAGATAGAAAGAGGAGGTAGAGTGGTGATGCCACTAATATGTAAAATGTAAAATTATTCACAGCTCTAACAAACTTGAAGTTATTTTACAAATAAAAGCATAAAATAGCTATATTTATAGCTCTATTATATCATTTGTAATTCTTCTTCTTCTTAATTGGCGTAGAAACCGCTTAAGCGATTATAGCCGAGTTAACAACTGCGCGCCAGTCGTTTCTTCTTTTCGCTACATGGCGCCAATTGGATATTCCAAGCGAAGCCAGGTCCTTCTCCACTTGGTCCTTCCTACGGAGTGGAGGTCTTCCTCTTCCTCTGCTTCCCCCGGCGGGTACTGCGTCGAATACTTTCAGAGCTGGAGTGTTTTCGTCCATCCAGACAACATGACCTAGCCAGCGTAGCCGCTGTCTTTTAATTCGCTGAACTATGTCGATGTCGTCGTATATCTCGTACAGCTCATCGTTCCATCGAATGCGGTATTCGCCGTGGCTAACGCGCAAAGGACCATAAATCTTTCGCAGAACTTTTCTCTCGAAAACTCGCAACGTCGAGACAGCCAGGTAGCTTGATGAATCTTCTTATGCTGGAATCTAGTACTACAGATAACCATATTTCGGGCCCCGGCGAAGTCAATCAGCCTCAACCCATTAGGGGATGTTCGTCGTGGAGGCTGAATTTACCGACCGTAGTGCCAAAGACACCTTCTTTGCCCACCCTGGCGTTAAAGTCACCAAGCACGATTTTGACATCGTGGCGGGGGCAGCCTTCATAAGTGCGCTCCAAGCACTCATAAAAGGCATCTTTGGTCACATCGTCCTTCTCTTCCGTCGGGGCGTGGGCGCAGATCAGCGATATGTTGAAGAACCTCGCTTTGATGCGGATTGTGGCTAGACGTTCATTCACCGGAGTGAATGATAGTACTAGGCGACGGAGTCTCTCTCCCACCACGAATCCTACACCAAACTTGCGCTCCTTTATATGGCCACTGTAGTAAATGTCACAAGGACCTACTCGTCGCTGTCCTTGTCCCGTCCATCGCATTTCTTGGACGGCGGTGATGTCAGCCTTTGTTTTTACGAGGACATCAACCAGCTGGGCAGCGGCACCTTCCCAATTAAGGGACCGGACATTCCAGGTGCATGCCCTCAATTCGTAGTCCTTATTTCGTTTGCCATGGTCGTCATCAAAAGGGGGGTCTCTCATCCGAGGCTGGTTATAGCTCTTCACTGGGGGTGTTTTTTTTACGTGGCGGGTCCCAAACCCAGCGCACAACCCTTGTAGGGAATGTTTCGCCTTCTCACTTTAGCTCGCCTTCGAACGGATGTTCTTAGGCTAAACAGAGGATACTTGGTCAAAGACCGGAAGTAGTGAGCTGCTTGAGCCATGTGTAAAAGAATCGTTTTTGGCCACTCCCAAGTGAATGGCGATCAGAGAACTTTCCTCACTTGCGTGAACTTCTACACATGACTCTATCCTCCATTGTAATAACCTATTTACTTATTTTTTGCATAAAAAATTTCACTTAGAACAAAATATTAAAATTTCATTGAAGTGCAAGGTATTAGTATGGCCACAACGAAATTGTGTACATACAAAATGGACAACTGCGTTGTTTTGTGTACATGCCGGCCATTGTGTTGTTGTTGCTTCTCAAAATGTACATGTAGTAAGATGAACAACGACGTTTTCAGTTCACTGTCGTGTTGCTGCAGTCTGTCGCAGTCATTGTGTTTACCACTTGACTTTAGAAATGGATTCAATGAGTACTTCTGTTAATGATAGAGGTCAATTTAGTGAAATAAGACCTCTCATCATCATTTGATCAAAAGTTGAACCATTGCTGGTCATGCTTAAGTCCTTAAATAGTGAACGGTGTGTTGCACTTTTTAAGGCAAAAAACATGTAAAAATCATTCATTTGGAATATAGAGGTCAGTGAAAATTTTATAGCTTAGGTCATGTTGTCGAACACGCTTTCAGCCTATTTGAATAGAATAATTTATTGAATTAGGCTTAAAAGCTCATGGCTTTTGACTTTGAATAAGAATTTTTCAAATATATTCGATCAACAAAAGAACTTTGTTAAAAACAGATGTATTTGGGAAAATATGTATTCTTAATTAGTAAATGGGATTCACTAAGAGAAATATTTCTATTGATTCAACGACTTATAGAACTGGGTTTTTAGTAATAGCTATAAGTTGCCATCCAACGATTTTGTAAAAATAGCATCTTGAAATCATAGACCTAGTTGGATAGACTTATTGAGTTATTACCTGACATGGGCAGTGATCTTAAAGTCACTAAGCAATGTCTAAAATTATAAAAAATATGTTTTTACAACAAAAGTTTTTCTTCCGTGATTTGTTTTTTTCCTGAAATTTACCAACTTTTGGAGGCGACTGAACACTCCCCGAAGTTGTTGGATAACCCCAAAGAGTTATACCTTCAAAACACGTATTGTATATAAGAACACATGAAGAAGAGAATATTACCTTTTTTTACAGGTGTAAAAATATATGAATGTCGTTAGCTGTTAATCCTTGTTGTGTGCCCTCAAACCTCACATTAGCATATCTGTCTCTGTTTGAGCAGCTATTACCACGCTCTGACTTAGCCCGCCTCTCACACGCCGCTGTTTGTTTCCACTCTGATTTTTGCTCTGCATTTATTGTTGTCACCCGAAGCTGTGCGCCGATGCATTAAATTAAAAATAAGCGAATTTACTGAGAAATTTTATTACACTCAATTCACTTGATGCAAGATATGTTTTGTATTTAGCTAATAATGGCAAATCAACTGGATTTGCGGAGTCGTCACAAACAATGCTCCGTAGTGAGCTGAGTGTGGAATAAGCAAATTCAAGCGAATGAAGGGGGAATGTGTAAACACATATGGAAAACATTTGCAAAATGTGTGTATGTATTTATAGGAGGTTTTTTATTCCCTCGCATGCAGAAACGCCAGGGGAGTTACAAAATTCGGTTCATTAAACCACGCAATGCGTTTTTGAAATGAACATGAGTTCAAAATTTCACCATGTCCACTGACTTAGTCCCTACTTAACCGAGATTACGCCTACATCACGCTCTATATCAGCACTTCTACAATATCAAGGGGCTTTGACAATTAGTCTTAGTACTTTTTTTGAAATTGGTGAATGACTTTCTTATTATTTGCGTTAGTACCTCCCCAGAGTTGTGCACCATAGCTCCATATCGGTCGGAGTATTTGTTTATAGATAAGTAACTTATTTTCGTAGCACTGATGTTCTACCAATTAACCAATTAATGTTTTTGAGTCGTATGTCCAGCTCCTTCCGTTTATTTTTTACGTGAGCTTTCCTCCGTAACTTAGAGTCAAATATATGTAATTCCTAAGTATTTAGAGCGGTTAAAGTACGGTATTCGTGCACCTTCTATGAAAATTGGTAAGGCTGTATCTAGTTATATGTGAAAAGAATGTGTATAGACTTAGCTTCACTCAGTTTTATCTGCCATTTCTTTGCTCATTTTAAGATTTTATTTACAGCTTTTTAGAGATTAGTAGTGGACTCGTGTTCTCTACTACCAACAACAAGAAGCGCGGTATCATCTGCAAATGTGGCTGTTGTATAATTGCAGTCTACTGGCAGTTCATGCGCGTATAGAATATAAAGAAGAAGGCCCAACACACTACCTTGTGGAACTCCTAGTTTTATTACCCTAAGGATAGAAAATTTGCCTCCTTTTTAACACGGAAGTAGCGATCTGATAAATACGATTTTATGATGTCGTAATACTGTTTCGGTAAAATCAGTTTCAGTTTCGAAAGCAGTATTTTTTTTCATTAAAGGTTTTTTTTAATAATGTGGGTAATTCTGTATATTTGATCAATCCTAGAATGGTTAAACTGATGCGCGAATTATGGTTTTTCATTCTATGATTTTATTGAGACGTTTTAGGAGAATTTTCTCAAAAAGCTTCGATATTATCGATTGAAGGTGCTCATGTCTCGGAATCGCCGATATCGGACCACTATAGCATATAGCTGCCTTCCGCATTGACCAATAAAAATAAGTTCTTTTATGACCTTTTTATTTATGAAGACTAGGCCAGTATCAGCTATGCGTTTGACCCTAACTCTTTGTAGTTGCTATTGCTATCATTGCCACATGCACTAGCTTCTGCTTACTACTTACATATACATACATATATACTTTGTATAAATTGTGCAATAGCAGCCACTCAACCTAAGTGCTGGCAGAGGCAAGCATAACACGCAAACACAACGTTATTTTACATGCATACGTGTAAATGTTATACTGTCGGGAATAACGTAAGAAGAGCAGAGAGACAGACATCAATTTAAACAATTTATTAGTTATAATACGGCAAATGTTTACGATTCACTTGATGTAAAGCAGCAGATTTTCAACGCGACGTGTTTAGTACACACATACGAAATTCCAAAATGTAATACATGTGTCTATAGATTGAGGCAAAGCGCTTTGAAATTTAAAACGGAATCACCAAATCATAAAGAATATATGTATGTATGTATATTCGTCTTGGATATCTTTGCAATCCCAAGATAGTTGCTCTTTACGGCATTTTAAGGGACTTAAAGTAACTTTATATGTATGCAGTACTGAATACGTTCATTAACAATAAGTAAAAAAATGCTAAGTTCAGCCCGAACCGAACATTTTGCACTCTCGCAATTTGCAAGGACCAAATATAAGGATATACTTTCCCTTTGTCGGCAAAACTATTTATTAAACAAGTATAGAAGGATTAAGTTCAAGTGCAATCGAACTTTTTATATTCTTGCAACTTGTAAGGATCAAAGCCGCAGAAATTCCTTCAGATGCTGGTAAATCTTTATATTATTAATTAATTAACTCACCGCTATAATTTTTAAGAAAACTTGTCTATTTAGCTTCATTAAAACATCACGCATTTTGTCTAACCTGAACGGTTTAAAATGAGTATATTAGGGGCAAAGAAACGGACGGGCTGATTGAATTAATTTTGACGTTGCTCGGATATACTTGATATTATATTATTTTGCATAAAACTTGTTAGAACAAATAAGAAAGTGTTAAGTTCTGGAGCGAACAAACATTTCATATACTTGCAACTTGCAAAACTCTAAGCCAGGCATCCCTTTAAGATGCAAAACGTCAACCAGAAGATCGGAATCTAAACAGTTTATAAATACATATACTTTATATAACTCATATACTGACAGACATGTTCGGCATAAAATTTATTAGAGAAACGAAAAGCATAAACATAGTATCGACCCGACTTATCTATTAACTATTATCATTCCACATGCCAAAAAAATTGTCCCATACATACAAAAACCAATCGTATGGAGTAAAGTCAGTAGTGGTTCTTTCCTTGAGCAAATTAGGTTATTTTATCCTCCGATTACGTCCATCTACTAACTCCTCATTTTCTTTGACAAGTTTCATCAAGATATCTTATTTTTCACCCAAGTTACAGCTTGCACGGACGGATGAACGGACAGACAGACAGCCACCCGGATTTCAATTCGTCTCGTCATCCTGATTATATATATGTATGTATGTATATGTATATCTATCTCGATTAGTCTTAGAGCAAGAGTTGCAAGAGTTTAAAAATGTAGCGGAAAAAGTCAAGACTGCTTATTCGACGAAGGGATCAAAAGGATACAATCATATTTGGAATCTTATTAACCTATATTAAAGGTTTTAATACAATATTTTATATAAAACTATACATATGTATTAGAGTGATTCAAAAAAAAAAAAAAAATTTTCGTTTCGTACTTGGAAAAATAGGTTCCTAGACACCTCTAAGAAAACCTCTCCAAACATGAGTTTTTAATTGTAACGGGAAGGTCCTCCTACATACAGTTTTCCATTTTTTCTTATTATCAAATAGAAAAATTTATATTTCGCTTCCATCATCGTCAAACATCAATGCATATTAAGGTGGAAAAATAGGTTCCTAGACACCTCTAAAAAAGCCTCTCCCAAAAACCTTATTCATAATGATTTTTTTCATTGAGTTATAAAATTCATAAGAAATAAAAAATTTTCCCAAAAATAATCAAACTTCAACCGTTAATATCTTTTAAACAGTTGGGTTTACGAAAAAATCACATAAGACCTTTTTTGTAGAGCATTCAATTTCCTACAAAATCTAAGGAACAAGATATTTTTTCAAGTAGTTGGAAGCGAGATATAAATTTTTCTATCTGATAATAAGAAAAAATAGAAAACTGTATGTAGGAGGACCTTCCCGTTACAATTAAAAACTCATGTTTGGAGAGGTTTTCTTAGAGGTGTCTAAGAACCTATTTTTCCAAGTACGAAACGAAAAAAAAATGATATTTTTTTTTTATTATGAGCACATGCTTATGTTTGGAAACACATTTTTAATACCCTAAACAAGATATGGCAAGTTTGCCACGATGCCTCTAACACGCAGAAGAAAACATCGGATACCCTACAAGATATATGTACATATTCTAAATGATCAACGTGAGGAGCTGGGTCGATCTAGCCATGACCGTCTGACTGTCCGTCCGTCAACTTAATTTACTCAACACATTCGATGTTGGAGACTTGAGAAGTTATAATCCGCTTATGAAAACTTTTAGACTTGAGATGGTATAAGTACACCTTAAGAGCAGTATTTATGCAGTTTTATTCCTATTTCTTCAATGAAATAGTAATAATAAAATTGTTCTCAGCAAGTGTGGTGAATGTGGCTTTAATGGTTTGTGAGATAGATACCTTTAGCCTTATGAGTTTAATTTATGTATAACATATTAGTTTCTGATGTTATAGTTGCTAAAATAAAAAATAACAAGTAAGGAAGGGCTAAGTTCGGGTGTCACCGAACATTTTATACTCTCGCATGATAAAGTGATAATCGAGATTTCATTATACGTCATTTACATATTTTTCAAATACCGTATTTGTGTAAAGTTTTATTCCGCTATCATCATTGGTTCCTAATGTATACAGAGAAGGCATCAGATGGAATTCAAAATAGCGTTATATTGGAAGAAGGCGTGGTTGTGAACCGATTTCACCCATATTTCGTACATGTCATCAGGGTGTTAAGAAAATATTATATACCGAATTTCGTTGAAATCGGTTGAGTAGTTCCTGAGATATGGTTTTTGGTCCATAAGTGGGCGAGGCCACGCCCATTTTCAATTTTTAAAAAAGGCCTGGATGCAACTTCCTTCTGCCATTTCTTCCGTAAAATTTAGTGTTTCTGACGTTTTTTGTTAGTCGGTTAACGCACCTTTAGTGATTTTCAACATAACCTATGTATGGGAGGTGGGCGTGGTTATTATCCGATTTCTTCCATTTTTGAACTGTATATGGAAATATCTGAAGAAAACGACTCTGTAGACTTTGGCTGACATAGCTATAGTAGTTTCCGAGATATGTACAAAAAACTTAGTAGGGGGCGGGGCCACGCCCACTTTTCCAAAACAATTGCGTCCAAATATGCCCCTCCCTAATGCGATCCTTTGTGCCAAATTTCACTTCAATATCTTTATTTATGGCTTAGTTACGACACTTTATAGATTTTCGGTTTCCGCCATTTTGTGGGCGTGGCAGTGGGCCGATTTTGCCCATCTTCGAACTTAACCTTCTTATGGAGCCAAGAAATACGTGTACCAAGTTTTATCATGATATCTCAATTTTTACTCAAGTTACAGCTTGCACGGACGGACGGACAGACGGACGGACGGACGGACAGACGGACGGACAGACAGACATCCGGATTTCAACTCTACTCGTCACCCTGATCACTTTGGTATATATAACCCTATATCTGACTCTTTTAGTTTTAGGACTTACAAACAACCGTTATGTGAACAAAACTATAATACTCTCCTTAGCAACTTTGTTGCGAGAGTATAAAAATAGTTAATAAAATACAAGTGCAAGCAATTGTACCCAAAAAATAAGGTAACATTGTATTTATTTTGAAAATTCTTTATTTATTCTTCCAAATCAATTTCATCCGCTTCAAAGTAATCCCCTCCCGATGCAATGCACTTATGCCAACGGATTTTCCAATCTACGAAACACTGGTTTGTAGTCACTTTCCGGGATGGCCTACAGTTCCGTCTTCGCTGCGGCTTGAATCTCCTCTATCGTATAAAAACGGTGTCCCCGGAGCGGTCTTTTGAGCTTGGTGAACAGCCAGAAGTCGCGCGGCGCCAGATCAGGTGAATACGGTGGTTGCGGAACCATATGGGTTGAATTTTTGGCGAAATGATCAGGAATTACGAGGGCAGTATGGGATGGTGCATTATCGTGGTGTAAAAACCAAGAATTGTCTTTCCACTATTCCTGCCTTTTTAGGCGGATAGCGTTACACAAACGATGCATAACGTTCAAATAATATTCCTTGTTGACTGTTTGACCGGTTGGAAGGAATTCATAATGCACAACACCACGATAATCGAAGAAAACAGTCAACATGACCTTGATTTTTGAGCGACTTTGGCGCGATTTTTTGGTCTCGGCTCTCTTTTGGCACGATATTCGCTCGATTGATCGGTTGTTTCGAGGTCGTAAGCATAGATCCAAGTCTCATCGCCAGTTATAATGCGTTTCATGACACCCTGGTAGTCGGAAATCGGCATCGATTCACAACTTCAACGCGACGCCTTTTTACCAAAAAATTCAATGTTTTCGGTACCAGTCAAGATTTGACGCGCTTGAGGCCTAAAACATCCTTCAAAATGGTATTGGCTGAGCCTTTGATATGCCAACTTCATCAGCAAGATCTCTAATTGTTAATCGACGGTTTTTCAACACCAAATCTTTGATTTGTTGAACGTGAGCTTCGTCGGTTGAGGTTGATGGTCGCCCTGGACGCTCTTCGTCTTCGACACATTCACGGCCGGCTTGGAACTCACTATACCACTTGTAAACATTTTTTTAGACACAGCCTCATCACCAAAGGCTTTCTGCACCATCCTCAACGTACCCGCAGCAGAAAATTGATTCCGTAAACAAAATTTAATGCAAATTCTTTGCTCAACAAATTTCGACATCGCAAAAAACGAAAAACTCACTTTTAGCAGCTCACAAAACGACACGTATCTCAAACACTAATGAATATTTTGACACGAAATTTGACATAAATGTGACTGACAGTACTACCAACCTAAAAAAAAATATCTACAAATCCTTAGACACGCGGAGTTTAAATTCAAATGTCACCTTATTTTTTGGGCACAGTATTTCCTTTTAATTTGCCTTGGCTTTCATTAATTCCAAATAAATTTGGATTTTATGCTTTTGTTAGTACCAGGTTTGAACTTTTTTATTTTTATTTAAAATTTCTCAAAAACTAAATTAAATTTTTCTGCGAAGAAGGAACCAATTTGAATGTAATTATAAGTGGACAGTTATAAAACCTCAAAGGTGGTTAAAAATCAATTTAGAGAAATTTCTTGAGACCGGATATATACTTGTATATTTTTTTTAGAAGACAGACCATTTTCTTAAGAGAATGATTTGATAATTTTAACCGGATACATTTATAAACAAGGCAGCAGCTCTTAGGATGTAGGCATCAAGCAAATGGAGTCTATGTCAGTTAGCCATAAAGTCTTTGCAGAAGCATCTGCTATACTCCGCTACAGATTTCCCTTAATGGCGGAAACTAAGCTGAGCAATAGGTATCGACTAATGAACTCATATAAATTCCGCGAACAGAAAGCTGTAGGCTGTTGTAAAAACAACAACAATACGCCAGCTTGAAATAAGGAGAAAGTGTGGAATGACAACAAAAACTTCGGCAGCACCGAAGCTAATATTCCCTTCACAGGTGCATTTCTTTTAGTAACTATGTGTTCAGTTTATATGGAAGCTATATGCTATAGTAATCCAATCTGAACAATTTCTTCGGAGTTTACATTGCTGCCTTCGAAAATAATCCATACCAAATATTGTGAATATATCGTGTCAAATGCAAAAGTTTTCCATACAAGAACTTTTTTCAGATCGTTCAGTTTGCATGACAGCTATATGATATAGTGGTCCGATATCGGCAGATCCGACAAATGAGTAGCTTCTTGAAGAGAAAATGACGTTGGCCAAATTTCAAAACGATGTCTTAAAATCTGAGGGACTAGTTCGTACATATACAGACAGACGGACATGGCTAAATCGACTCAGCTCAACATACTGATCATTTATATATATACTTCATAGGGTCTCCGACGCTTCTTTCTGACAAACTTAATATATCCTGTTCAGGGTATAATAAATGCAACGATGTTACATACAACTGCTATGTTGAGGTTAGACGGCCTACAAAGGATAACATATGTATGTGAACAGAGCCAGCGACTAAAGATTTCGCTACAAAGACACTATAAAACAAGTAAGGAAGGGCTAAGTTCGGGTGTCACCGAACATTTTATACTCTCGCATGATAAAGTGATAATCGAGATTTCATTATCCGTTATTTACATATTTTTCAAATACCGTTTTGTGTAACGTTTTATTCCGTTATCATCATTGGTTCCTAATGTATACAGAGAAAGCATCAGATGGAATTCAAAATAGCGTTATATTGGAAGAAGGCGTGGTTGTGAACCGATTTCACCCATATTTCGTACATGTCATCAGGGTGTTAAGAAAATATTATATACCGAATTTCGTTGAAATCGGTCTAGTAGTTCCTGAGATTTGGTTTTTGGTCCATAAGTGGGCGAGGCCACGCCCATTTTCAATTTTTAAAAAAGGCCTGGATGCAACTTCCTTCTGCCATTTCTTCCGTAAAATTTAGTGTTTCTGACGTTTTTTGTTAGTCGGTTAACGCACTTTTAGTGATTTTCAACATAACCTATGTATGGGAGGTGGGCGTGGTTATTATCCGATTTCTTCCATTTTTGAACTGTATATGGAAATACCTGAAGGAAACGACTCTATAGAGTTTGGTTGACATAGCTATAGTAGTTTCCGAGATATGTACAAAAAACTTAGTATGGGGCGGGGCCACGCCCACTTTTCCAAAAAAATTACGTCCAGATATGCCCCTCCCTAATGCGATCCTTTGTGCCAAATTTCACTTTAATATCTTTATTTATGGCTTAGTTATGACACTTTATAGGTTTTCGGTTTCCGCCATTTTGTGGGCGTGGCAGTAGGCCGATTTTGCCCATCTTCGAACTTAACCTTCTTACGGAGCCAAGAAATACGTGTACCAAGTTTCATCATGATATCTCAATTTTTACTCAAGTTACAGCTTGCACGTACGGACGGACAGACGGACGGACGGACAGACAGACATCCGGATTTCAACTCTACTCGTCACCCTGATCACTTTGGTATATATAACCCTATATCTGACTCTTTTAGTTTTAGGACTTACAAACAACCGTTATGTGAACAAAACTATAATACTCTCCTTAGCAACTTTGTTGCGAGAGTATAACAAGTTCGTAAAATGATAAAAGCAACAACATCACAAAAAGCAGTGGTTTCTGAGGTTATAGTGTAGCTGATTTGTGTTACGCGATTGCTTCGTGCAATATTACTCATGTTGGAACTCTGAGGTTATAATACATACCCAAATGTATATTAATTAATGTCTGTATATTTAAATCTGACTTTGCAAGCGCATAGTCTTATAAATGCCAGCACATCTTGTGCGAAAAGAGCGTTGGCATCTCAAACCGCAGGGGACATAACAATAGTTTGTATGTATGGAAATGTGAAATATGTATTTAAATATACATATATACATATATACATATGTATATATATATATTGTATAGCGCTACAATTTATGTATCTTTGAGGAGATAATGAAAATACATTTGATTAAACTGTAAATCCTTGCAATAATAGGGTAATATAAAACAGTTTGTAAGACGGAGCGGCTTGTAGGCTGACCAACACATGTAATATGAGAGCTGCTGAGTTATGTATACACACACTGTGGTGATTTGCGTGTAATTCTCGGCACTCACGCTTTCAACTATGTGATTATATATATATTTATCTGTGTCGAAACCAAACATCAATGCATTTACTTTAATACATATGTAAAAGCTTATATGAATATTCGTGCGGCCCCTAAGAATGAGACAGCCGCTGATTATTTGGTTTGAATTACTGCTGCAAGAATATTGTGTGCGTAAAGCTTATATCGTCAGCAAAGCGGTAATGCGAGAAACTACGAAAACGGATTGAGGGTATCAACTGCCAACAAATATACAACACATAAACATAGCATAAAAGCATTATTAGACAATGAAAATCTATAGAAAGTAGAGGAGCCAGATAATATATCGTAGACAATGAAAAATATATACTAAATGATAGATAAAAGATAATAAATAATAGATAATGGACAACGATGGATCGTAGTTCACTATATTAGGAATTTGAGGTTTAGACCAATTCTATTCTATTTCAAAGCTAAACCACACAATTTTTAGAAAACTTGTACACTTAATTTCATTAAAATTTACACGTTTTGACCGGTTTAAATACGGGTGAAAAAGCGGTGTATATTGGGAGCAGAGAAAGGGAAGGGTTGATTGAATTAATTTTGACATTCCTCAGGTATACCTTAGAACATATTATAAAACAATTTTATATATAAATAAATAATACTTACCAACCGATATATTCGTCATAAAACTTTGACTTTGGCTAAAATATTGACTCGCTTTTAACTTTTTTAAGCAAGACTATATACAATTAACATTAAACCGACTAATAAAATTCTTCCAGGGTTTCATCAAGGTTCGTGACATACAATCACCAATCATATGGAGTATAGAAAGCCGGATGTTCGAAAATACTGATTTTAGTTATATGGGGACTAGGTAAAGCTTAAGCCCAATTTTATTCATTTGAGGTCCAAAAATACAATGTTAGGAGTACAAAACGTTCTCTTAATTTTAATTCTTAGCTAAGCAGAGCTCGTCGAAATAAGGAAAATCCAATGTGATACACCCCACGCCATTTCCACATTGATTAAATAACCTAAATACTCTATTGACCTCTTTTGTTTGTTCAGTGTACAAGAGTGGAAGTGTCTTAAATTATAGGTTTCCGCAAAACGAAACTCTTAATACATTATATATTTGCAGAAAATCTATAAATTAATGGCCTTATTTATTTTCATCCATAATTGCTCTTTAGCATGTATATAAATGATGTCTACTTTATGTTTGACTTCAGTTAAAGGGTATTAAGGGACATTAATCATAAAATGTGCAAATGAGACTCACAGCGGTATACGGATGCGTTTTTAAATATTTATGTACAAGTATGAATGCCATATATGAATTCTACAAATGTTCCAACGGGTATTAAATGTTCCCCCCAATTGACATCCGTACAATGAAGTACTGTTTAAATAGTGGCAGCAACGATACCCCAACTTTCAACAAACAAACACACTTATATCTACATATGTATATATTTTTTGTCATGTATAAATGACTTCACCCCCGCATTTGCAGTTTTCAGTATCACTTAGAATTGAGGAAATTCTGGAAAATCACTGCTATCGAACAAAAATCATTTTTTGACCCAAATAGGTAGCATAAATATACAACTCCAACATTTGATTGCACAAAAGCTCTACTGCAGTGGCATGAAATAAGGGTATTGTCGGAGCTTTTTATTTAGTGTACAAGCTACAAGTCAAATGTTCAACCCCTCCGGGACCCGCTCGCTCTCATCTCTCACCAGAAATCTCGCCTGAATTGTCAAATGTGACACGGATGTTAAAATAAGTTTACTTGTATCTCGTTTTCATTACAGATGTGAGCATATATGTACATATGTATGTGTTATATGAATTACTGCTCATTTATTAATATGGGATTTGTATATATTCGTGTGTGTTTATTTGGGTTTTGTAGCCGTCAGTCACTGTCTAAAGCTGCAAGAGTCATACATATACTGAAAGCATCCCTGTGAGAAAAATGTGAATGAAAACAAATTGTTTCAAGCTGAAAAAATCATTTTACAAAATATGTTTAAAGCGCCTGTAACACCTGTTCAGAAATCGACTTTAATAATTTTTGTATATATCAAGCACCCAGAGCTATGGTTTATCCTATTCAAGCAACATGATATTAGTCGGACTAAAGCTATTTTTATACTCTTGGAACCTGTTGCTTAAGAGTGTAATAGTTTTTTCACTTAACCGTTGTTTGAGGTGATATATGCAACGGTTAGGTGAAAAAACTATTATACTCTTAAGCAACAGGTTCCAAGAGTATAAAAATACGCCCACAAGACACCATTAACCGGAAACCTATACAACGCAGTTAAGCAGTGGCAAGAGGCATCCGTGGGCAAAATATTTTAAAAAGTGAGAGTGGACCCGCCCTCTAATAAGTTTAGTATCCCTATCTGCTAAAGCAATAAAGCTACATTAACCAAATGCCTACCGACAGTATGAAAATGGACTGTTAAAACTACTAAAAGCGCAATAAATACACCAAAGACGTATGGTGATAGGGCTTTATGGGAACCGGTGTGAAAATTATACGATGAGCGTGGCACCGCCCACTTTATGGTGAAATCCCATACCTCGGAACCCGACCGACCAATTTGGACAAAATTTAGTTAGTGACATTCTTATCATATTCTTATGTCAGAGTACGAAACTGGAAGTCGGGCAACAACCACGCCAACTTCCGATATAGCGCACTTTCAAATTCCACTTGATTTATCCAGCTTCCAGTACACAAATCAAGAAGCAATTAATGTAACGGAATAAAACTTTGTACGAATAATTTCTGTGGCATACACACGTTATGTACAAAAATTGATGAAATGCAACAAAAACTGTTCAAGCCTCTAGTCGGAACTAACATCAAAATTTTCGAACATCCGGCTGACTTTACTCGGTTTTTAGTACGTGGCATGTTAATAGTATGTAGTATTGGCAAAAATACGTATAGTAAAATCGGGTCGATACTACCCTAACACCCATAAATCACATTTATGATTTTCGTTTTTCTAACAAACCTTATGTGTCTATCAGTATATGAGTTATCTGTAATATCTGTATATATAAAATTGCTTAGATTTCGGCTCTCTGGTTAACGTTTTACACCTTAAAGTATTTCCCGGGCTTTGATTTTTGCAAATGGCAAAAGTATGAAATGTTCGGTTGCAGCCGAACTTATTCCTTCCTTACTGATTTTACGTTATGGTTTTCGGTTAAAAGCTTACAATTTCGTATGTAATCAAACGAACTGGGTCTGAGTCAAAGCTTTTTATGGCTAAAGCTCATGTAAAACTTACGACGTAAAAAAAAACGTAAAAAAGACTTTATGAACAGAATGGTTTTAAACATAGTTAATAACCTAAAGCTAACGGTTAAACTTTTAAAAATTAATAACATTATACATAGTAATCAATTTTTCTTAACGTTTTGTTACTTTTACTTGTATATAATACAGATCGAGCGAAATTTTGTTTGAAAATAGGCTTGGAAGATTTGTAATTTGATTAAAAACATATAAAACCATATAGGGCCCCTTGATCGGTTGCAGCTTCTAAAGTACTAAGTTTGTAGTAAGTAAATAAGTAAGATTTGTTTTTCTAAAGCTTTTGTTTGATCATTGGAATGCTTTGTTAATTGGCCTTATTAATTAAAAGGTAGTCTTTAACCTAGCAAAATGCTTGATACTTTATATTAAGGGTACCATATAATCTTGAAAAAAAGCCAAAGTACTATACTAAGCGTACTTCAGTCAAAAGTTGAAAGCTTCTGGAAGAATTTAAGATTGTTAACGATAAGCAAGCTAATCTATTAGCGTTTAATATCTGAACAGAAGTTGAAGGCTGGCAAAGCTACATGTCTGTTTTTTTTGTTAATACTTCCAGCAGGGCCGTAATACACATATAGTGGAATCTGTAATCAAGCACGAAAATATGGTATGCTATACCCTTCTGGCACCACGTGTGTCAGCTTTGTTTGCCTCACTGTCCCATTCTCTCTACCTCTGGCACCCCACTTGTGCTCCGGTTTACACAATTGCGACAAATTACTTTGACATGAAAATGAAATTTATCAGCAAATGTGAGAGCGAAAAAACAACAAAATACTGCAACAATAAATTGTGAAAATTATTTGCAACAATAACAAAAGCTGATATAATAAATATTGTAACATTTCCAATAATGTTAAGTGAGGCTAAGTGATGGCGAAAACCAAATATCCAACATGCACAAAAAACAACAACAAAAACAATAATCGGACATTACTAGGTTGTACAACAACCGGTATCCACCCAACATCTCATAGCCACCACCTAATGTGCTTGTCACCACCAAAAGTCATTTACTTCACGGAAAATTATTATTGGACAACAGCTCTCAGTGTTTGGGGCGACAACAAATCCTTCTTGCAGAGTTTGCGATGCCACTAATACATATATATTTAAAATATTTGGATCTGCCTCATTGGCCATTACTGCTATGAAGAATATTTCTAATCCATATATATTTCTAGCTTTGTTTAAAGGTTTCATAAACATCTCTTTGAATTGAAATAAGCGTCAACAAAGCATAGTTTATTTTAAAACATCTAGAACAGTTTTTGGTTTGCACAATAGAATAATATTCGCCTGCTTCCGTTTTCTTATTTTAATGGCAAAATTTGGTAACAAACCTCTATTCCTTCTCTTGCCAAATAGAAAAATAACGATGTTCTCGTCAGCTATTACGCAATCCCAAGCACTCTGTGGATCCGATTTTGTTTTTAGAGAGACCCACTTGGGCCAAATATTGTCAACATTCGTTTTTTTGCAAAAATCGGTATATTTTTGAATACAGTACAATTCAGCTACCTGGTGAGCCTTTGACGTATAGACAACTTAGTTGGGTTCTACGATTTAAAACTCCCTAAATGAGGAAGACTATGACAAAGCTTGTCTTATGTCTTATTCTTAAGTCACACCACTGAGCTTTCATCATTGTCTACAGAAAGCTAGAATTTTTACGACAGTAGGAAGCTCTTAATGGTCCTAGTTAAAAAATGGACAAAGTTTTTTGGTAAACCTTTCATCTTCTTAAGAAAAACGGCCGCAGAATAAACAAAAACTGCGTAATGAATGAAAAAACAATGTGCAATGACTGCATAGCCAAATTTATATCGAATGGTTTTATATTTTAGTAGGCCCTTAAAAAACTAATAGAAGCTGGAACGACCACGTCAGATGTAGTTGAACTGAAAAATGATTAAAAGTAACAACAATTGGCCCATCAAACGTCATTAGCCGCCATATTTATTGCAATAACAAGTGATCAACGCAATGCAGCAGATTCAAAACTCACCCCAACTGCGCTGACAACAACATACACAATGCATACAAAAATTTTACAAACACAATTGTCATTAACAAACACATGTTGTTTTTATACGAGCCGAATATGAGATGCAGTTGCCGAAGTGTGTGTGAGTGACTTGTTTGTGAAATGAATACAATGGAGTTAAGAAAACTTAACCCTTAAACGCCTGGTGGTTCCTCCAGGCCCCTGATGGCTTTTCAAGGGACCATTTGAGTTTTATTTCAAAAAATTTGAATTTGAATTTATAAACTTTTCACAACACGTATATCAAATTAATGTGTAATAACGATAAAGACTCCAAATTAGCACTAATTAATTACTTTCACAATAAACACTTGAAAATACAAAATTTTTCTTAAAATTATTTTTTCGTTGCACTCTTACTCAAGTCAAAACCTAAATGACTACAAGGGTGACATACTAGAGGAATAAAGGTAAAGAATTGATAATTTCTGACCTTAAATTTACTGAGTTGTAATTAATAATTATTTATATGTATGTATATGCGGTAGTTCGTGGAAGCAGCGTGCAAAAGCGTAAGAACTTTAGTTAAGAATCGTCTGAATTTTAGATGTTTTAAAAAATTAATTGGGCTGAGAAACCGAAAAATAAACAGTTATTTACATTATTAAAGTTAAAGAAGTAAGGAAGGGCTAACTGCAACCCAACATTTTATACTCTTGCAACTTACAAGCATCAAAGCCAAGAAAATGGTTTGTGGTGTAACCCGAGGATTCAAGCTATTTTATGTATACATATACTAAATATAATTCCTATACCGACAGAAAAACGAAAATCATTATATAGTAAATACATAATATATGGCAATTGGGGTAGTATCGACCAGATTTTATCTATTTTTCCCAATACCACATACTATTAACATGCCACTTAAAAAACTAATCATATAGAGTAAAGTCAGCCGGATGTTCGAAAATTCTCTTTGTTAGTTCTATGGGGAGTAAGTCAAGTTTTCGCTCAAATTTATCTATTTAAGGCACGCAGATACACTGTTACGCGTAAAACACGATAGCTCATTTTCATAGAGATAACCCACATACTATTGACCGATATATCCAGCATAAAATCACCAGGAAGTTCAATTATCTTTATATTAGGTATATGGGGGCTCAGGGAAGGATTATCACTGAATTTTAATTATATATCTCACACATTGACCAATTTTTTCGGCCAAAAGTCAACTATAGGTACTGGGATCCAAATATTCGGTACCTAGGGGCTAGAACAGTAGTTCTTGGATTTGAACAATTTTTGGTCATAAGATAACATATACTAAAGGCATTATTTGTGTAAAGTTTAATTATTTTAATTGCTTCTTGATTTGTGTACTGGAAAGAGTCTAGTGGATCTATATGGGAAGTAAACGTAGTTATTAATTGCTCATATTTCGCTCATTTTCACAACGTAACATAGGAATATGAAAATAATGCCACGTGCCAAATTTTGTTGAAATCGGTAAGTCGGGTCCAGAGATATACGATTTCACCGAAAAGTGGGCGGTGCCACGCCCATTGTCCAATTATTTCAGCGGCCCCGACAAGTTTTTACATTTCTGGGGCATTCCGTAATTCATTTATCGCACTTAAGTAGTTTTGAACAGTACCGTTATATGGGGAGTGAATGGGGTTTTCATCCGACTTCATCCATTTCATCACATTATCAGTAGAATTTCTTGCAAAATTCCTGCTGGGCGAATTTGGTTACTCCAGCTTTAGTGGTTTAGGAGATATACATACACATTAAACTTATTAGCGGGCGGGGCTACACCTACTTTCTCAAAACTTTTTAACTTAATATAGTGCTTAGTTATGGCACTTATGTATGTTTTCGGCTAATGGCGATTTGTGGGCGTGGCAGTGGTCCGATGGGCATAAATCTATGAAATCGAAATTTCTTTTGTTCTAAGGAACTCACATACCAAGTTTTATCGAGATATCTCAATTTTTACTCAAGTTACAGCTTGCACGGTCGGACAGACGTACGGAGAGTATAAAAAGCAGTGCATGTGTAGAAGGTGAAGAGTTCTTATAGCAAATTTTCTTCTTAGATGTTAACAAAATCAAGATTCCTTAGCTAAGACGACCTAAGTTGGCTTTATATCAAATCTTTGTTAAAACGGTAACTTCGGTTGTCGAAGCTATAATATCTATAGTACGAGTATTATGTATTTGGGAAGCATAATATTCCTTACAGAAATTTGATTTTGATCGGTTAGTTTGTAAGACAGCTTCATATCGGCGATTCCGACAAATGCTTAGCTTCTAAGAGAGAAAAGATGTCTGAAAAAATCCAGTTCAACATCTCAAAAACTCAGAGATTAGTTTGCGTATGATAGACATGACAGACATAGTACCGTCCGGCTGACTGATGAAAAATATATTTTTCACTTTTAAATTTAATAAAAAAAAATAAAATACAGGCAGGCCTGTACAAAATCTTAAGGAAAGCACGTAAGGCGGTAGAGCTCAAGTGTGGAAATATTAATCCGGGCATTATCCAAATCGTGGAAGTGTTTGGCTGAGATGTCAATTTTAGTAACAACATAGAGAGGAAAGCGCAGGGTATTGCGGAGAATTGCGGAGCTTACAGACCAACTAGCCCCACCGTAGAGCTAACTGCAGAGACGGTTCAGCAAGCGGCTAGTCGAAACTGGAAACTGCTGCCTTTTTTGGTTGTTTTGTGGTTTTAGTGAAGTCATTTGTTTTTGTTATTGCTTTTTTTTATACTCTCGCAATAAAGTTGCTAAGGAGAGTATTATAGTTTTGTTCACATAACGGTTGTAAGTCCTAAAACTAAAAGAGTTATATATACCAAAGTGATCAGGGTGACGAGTAGAGTTGAAATTCGGATGTCTGTCTGTCCGTCCGTCCGTCTGTCCGTCCGTCTGTCCGCGCAAGCTGTAACTTGAGTAAAAATTGAGATATCATGATGAAACTCGGTACACGTATTTCTTGGCGCCATAGGAAGGTTAAGTTCGAAGATGGGCAAAATCGGCCCACAGCCACGCCCACAAAATGGCGAAAACCGAAAACCTATAAAGTGTCATAACTAAGCCATAAATAAAGATATTAAAGCGAAATTTGGCACAAAGGATCGCATTAGGGAGGGGCATATTCGGACGTAATTTTTTTGACCCCGCCCTCTACTAAGTTTTTTGTACATATCTCGGAAACTACAATAGCTATGTCAACCAAACTCTATACAGTCGTTTCCTTCAGGCATTTCCATACACAGTTAAAAAATGGAAGAAATCAGATAATAACCACGCCCACCTCCCATTCAAAGGTTATGTTGAAAAGTGCGTTAACCGACTAACATAAAACGTCAGAAACACTAAATTTTACGGAAGAAGTGGCAGAAGGAAGCTGCACCCAACCTTTTTTTAAAAATTGAAAATGGGCGTGGCATCACCCACTTATGGACCAAAAACCATATTTCAGGAACTACTAGACCGATTTCAATGAAATTCGGTCTATAATATTTTCTTAACACCCTGATGACATGTACGAAATATGGGTGAAATCGGTTCACAACCACGCCTTCTTCCAATATAACGCTATTTTGAATTCCATCTGATGCCTTCTCTGTGTAATATATACATTAGGAACCAATGATGATAGCGGAATAAAACTTTACAAAAATACGGTATTTGAAAAATATGTAAATGACGGATATTGAAATCTCGATTATCACTTTATCATGCGAGAGTATAAAATGTTCGGTGACACCCGAACTTAGCACTTCCTTACTTGTTTCAAGATTGCTTTGGTGAGTCGTGCAATAGATGGGAAACAAAAATCCGTCAAAGACAAGCTCTAATTCGGAAAGCTGCAGCGACGAAGTTTATGTGGTAACGAAAGAAAACAAAAAGCAACAACATAAGCGATAACAACGACATCAATATGTCTAGAGTCAAAAAAATTGTAGTTGGCGGTGCTGTAAAATTGAGTAAGATAAAAAGTGGAGAAATCGGGGTGAGTAGATGAAAATTAATTGAGGTAAATGAACTGAAAGGGAAAAATTAACGCATAGAAAAGAATGGCAAGCGGGTAGAAGTTGCACAAAAGCGCAATAGTTGTTTCGGCTTAAGAAAATGTTAAATCAAATATAATAAGAACTAATTTAATGAAACCTTAACCAAGTTTGTCACTGAATACAAATATTATTTTGTAATTTTTCATACAATTTTTGCAAATAAAAATTAAATAATTTTTTTTATACATAATATACAATGATATGATATGTATGATATCCATATCATATGATAATCAACTGATGTGATTACAAAACCATATGGTAACTTGAATTTTTTATGATTATTAGTTTCGTTTTTTTTTCGTTTGGTATTCTGAAAAATAAGAGTTTGGACACATCTCCAAATATGAGCTCTTAACTGAAACGGAAAGATCTTCCGCCTTACAGTGTTTACAAAAAAATGTAGTTTCATAGATTTTGTAGGAAATTTATTGCTCTGCAAAAAGGTGTCTGATGATTTTTACTGCACGAAATCGGCCCCATACTTTTCAACGATTACAAAATGGCGTAGAAGCTCTATCCAATTGCGCTCAAACACCGACAAAACCAGTTGATTAGGCGGTTTTCTATGTTGTCCGGAGTGACTAAATACGGCACACTGACAGCTAATTTGTAGTGAGACGTCTCGCACACCTTAAATCGATGCTTCGCCTTTGCTTTTTTTGTGCACTCTTTTCACGCTGTTCTTTAATCCTCCGTGATAGTCGTTCTCAGTGCAGCTTGAAATGGCTCACCAACAATTCACGTACGAACAAACCCGCTTCTGTTCCTGTTTCACTCTTTGATCCGTCATGGAATATTTAGACTTCGCCATTGGAAGTGTCGAACCATTGGCCCAATCCTCTCTGCTGGGGAAGGAAAATAATGTGTATAGTTCCTCGTGGGTCTCCTTTTTCTAGGTCAGACTCACGGTTTGCCAACTTAACCCGAGTTCATACCCGTAGTGATGCCCAGATTGTCCTTGTATCTCGCTTGAATGTATATTGGCCGCATGAGGATAACGGCCATAGCCTTTGTTGAAGTAGTTTCCATTTTAGCCGTAATCCCCAGCAAGGCAATGGTCCTGGCACCTGTTCCAAATGTTTAATACAGGACTTTTTCGATACTGCCAACCAGCACACCCTACACCATACATTAGTATGGGACAGATGACATTCATACAAAGCCAATACACCAAAGTGGAACAATGGTTCTTCTGCAGGAGTTCCAGATTTGAAAGACTTTGGAAGCTGTGCTCTCAATTTATTCTCTCCAGCTTAATTTTTTAACTAGGATAACTATCTGACTCAACACTGAAGAGAGTACAGCGAGGTCGTCCGCGTAGTGTTAAACTAATTCTTGACTGTCGTATCACCTGATTCATCCTTAACTTCACGGTTACATTGCTCTTGACTATACCCACCGTCCACTATATGTAAAACACCGAAGCATAATTAAAGGCGTCATTGCTTCGTGCAATTATTTTAAGAATGTACTTTTCACACTAAACAAAATATTGACTTTCTTTACAGGCATACTTCTCAAGGGTTCATACGCTTCAATTCACTAGCAACACAGAAAAGGCAATAACGGTGGAACATAGCATCAATAACAAAGAAAACGGTTGAAAAGAAATATGAACTAAGACGGGAAATAAAAGCAACAGCAGCCGCTGGATGATTGAAGCTGGCAGGAGGCAAAGAAAGTAAATTTATTTGCGCCCGCACCACGTTGCCACGCGCCATAATGAAATGGTTTCAATATTATTGATTCTTCTTCTCCCTCATCATCATTTCAGTTTTTTTGTGCATTCACCAAGAATGGGAGGCAGCGGTGCGGTTGGCCGAATGTAAAATGGTTGTGCAAAACAAAAGTGGAGAACAAATAATTGCGAATATGCGGGAGAGTGCCAACTAAACAAAGCGATTGAAAGTGTAAACACAATGGCTACGACAGACTGCAGCGGCACGACAGTGAACTGAAAACGTCGTTGTTCATCTTACTACATGTACATTTTGAGAAGCAACAACAACACAATTGCCGGCATGTACACAAAACAACGCAGTTGTCCATTTTGTATGTACACAATTTCGTTGTGGCCATACTAATTCCTTTCACTTCAATGAAGTTTTAATATTTTGTTCAAAATGAAATTTTTTATGCAAAAAATAAGTAAATAGGTAAATATTTTTGCATTAAATTATCAATTGTTATTACAAATGATATAATAGAGCTATAATATAGCTATTTTATGCTTTTATTTGTAAAATAACTTCAAGTTTGTTAGAGCTGTGAATAATTTTACATTTTACATATTAGTGGCATCACCACTCTACCTCCTCTTTCTATCTTCCATTCTACTGTCAACTCTACTGTCGTCCTACTGTCGTTGGCAAAAATAGGAGGATATTGAAGTTAGCAAGAACGACAACTGTCGGCCTGCAGTCGTGTAGTCGTGCAGCTGTCAAAATAACACTACCCATAAGAACGTGTGTATTTTAATATTTGACAGATGTATGTAGTTTGCAGTCTGTCGTAGCCATAGTGTTTACACTTTGAGCCTACAATAAGTACGCAGACTGAAAAACGGATTTTCATTAAAGGAAAATAGTCAAAGGAAAAATAGCAGAAACAATAGAATCGCACCAACAGCAGCAGATCCCATGCCTTCCCAGCAGCTGTGTTTGTGGCATGCGGCAAGCCTAGTATTTAACCGAAAGATCAGCAGGCATTTGGTCAGCTTTGGTTTTCTTTTTGAATGCATACAAGGAAGAAAAAAGCAAACAAAAAATTAAAAAAGTCTGTCTTACCATTCTGCGGCATTGTTTGCGGACGTAATGAAGATTTCTCAAATCTTTCTTTTCCCATTTTTCTATGAATACAATAAAAAGCGTATGAATACTGTCAACTCGCTTTAAATATGAATAATCTAATGAAGAAAATAGAAACTAGAAACCACAAACATATTTTCTTCATCAATAAAAGCACTGAAGAATCTGATGAATGAAATTAAGATCATAAATCAAAAAAACTTTTGCTAGTTTTTCTCATTATGTTTCACTCTCGTAGGTAAATTCTTTCTGTCTGCATTTTAATATTCTTTTTAACAAGTTTTCATTAAAGCTGTCGACTTTCAAAAAATTGAAAATTTAATTTGCAACATTTTTGCTTAGTGATCTTTTACATAGACGACCGAAGAAGCTGAGAAGTTTGAGTGCGTGACCATTACATATTTGGTCTTAGGTTCAAAATGAAAGAAGAGCTAAAATGATGAAATAAAATACTGATAGTATTATTAAAACAAAAGCCATTTCTCCTAAAATCAATTTGCCAATCGATGACATCTTTGGCTGCTCGTAGTGCCAGCCCAATATCTAATGGTTATATCAAGTGAATAAACGTTTTATTAGATAAGAAATTGAAGTACTTTGTTCCTTAGTTAAATAAATTGTTATGTGTTCTGAACAGTTTGTAGAAGACCCAATCTAAATAAGGTAGGAGTTCAACTAAAGGCTGTATCCTTATGTAATATCTACAGTAACATCAGAATTACTTGGCTATAAGCCATCTCTTTCTTGTGAAAATTATTTATTCGTGTAAAAGACAGATTTTTTTAGTTGATTGGAGGTCAGAATAAATGATGTCCATGCTAAAAATCTTTGCAAGAAAGTGGGTTTTAATAATAATGATGATATGACGAAATCACATTATTTCCCGTGGTAAACTTATACCACCGCAGTTTATCATTTAATCAAACTCACGACAGCAAACTCATGCAACAGCTTGCTTACCATCGGGAGCTATTTTTGACCACTTTAATTGGCCTTCTTCCCTTCCTAATTATATAAACAATTTACTGTCTACAAAAATGCTAACATCACCGCTTAAATCACTAAATAATTGTAGTTTCTTCAAATAGAAAACTCAACTGGCTTACTTCCTTACTAAAATAGTAAAGTAGCCAGCAGTCACTGGAAATTTTTTCGTAGCAAAGTTTAATAACCACTTTAGTTGCCAAAAACGAAATGTACTGGGACTCAAAATAATGTTCTGAATTGTGCCCTTTTTGATAAATAGACTTGAAAACATTATTAGCCACATGCTGCAGACACAATGTTTCGAATGACAAAATAAAATTTGTGTAATTTTTTAATTTGTGTTTTCTTTTCTTTCATTAAGGTAAAGTTAGTTGGGAAATATAATAAGACAAATATAGTATGTTGCTAACAAATAGCAAAGTATATGATAGATGTAAATTAATATACATTTCCCGCTTTAAGTTCCATTTTCGATATAGAAAATATAAATCAAAGCTTCTTAGGTAACCGCCGAAATATTTTCTTCTTAAAGTATAACACCTTTATAAAAGATTATATTAACAAGTAAGGAAGGGCTAAGTTCGGGTGTCACCGAACATTTTATACTCTCGCATGATAAAGTGATAATCGAGGTTTCAATATCCGTCATTTACATATTTTTCAAATACCGTATTTTTGTAAAGTTTTATTCCGCTATCATCATTGGTTCCTAATGTATATATTACACAGAGAAGGCATCAGATGGAATTCAAAATAGCGCTATATTGGAAGAAGGCGTGGTTGTGAACCGATTTCACCCATATTTTGTACATGTCATCAGGGTGTTAAGAAAATATTACATACCGAATTTCATTG
The DNA here is from genome assembly GCF_024586455.1 of Bactrocera neohumeralis. NCBI lineage: Eukaryota > Metazoa > Arthropoda > Insecta > Diptera > Tephritidae > Bactrocera > Bactrocera neohumeralis. The sequence continues at coordinate 47,501,865 of NC_065921.1, forward strand.
AAATCGGTGGAGTAGTTCCTGAGATATGGTTTTTGGTCCATAAGTGGGCGCCACGCCCACTTTCAATTTTTAAAAAAGCCTGGGTACAGCTTCCTTCTGCCATTTCTTCCGTAAAATTTAGTGTTTCTGACGTTTTTTGTTAGTCGGTTAACGCACTTTTAGTTATTTTCAACATAACCTTTGTATGGGAGGTCGGCGTGGTTATTATCCGATTTCTTCCATTTTTTAACTGTATATGGAAATGCTTGAAGGAAACGACTCTATAGAGTTTGGTTGACATAGCCATAGTAGTTTCCGAGATATGTACAAAAAACTTAGTAGGGGGCGAGGCCAAGCCCACTTTTCCAAAAAAATTACGTCCAAATATGCCCCTCTCTAATGCGATCCTTTGTGCCAAATTTCGCTTTAATATCTTTATTTATGGTTTAGTTATGACACTTTATATGTTTTCGGTTTGCCCATTTTCGAACTTAATCTTCTTATGGAGCCAAGAAATACGTGTACCAAGTTTCAACATGATATCTCAATTTTTACTCAAGTTACAGCTTGCACGGACGGACGGACAGACGGACAGACATCCGGATTTCAACTCTACTCGTCACCCTGATCACTTTGGTATATACATATAACCCTATATCTGACTCTTTTAGTTTTAGGACTTACAAACAACCGTTATGTGAACAAAACTATAATACTCTCCTTAGCAACTTTGTTGCGAGAGTATAAAAATATTCATGTTTAATACGACTACGATCAATTCGTATATAAATGCATTTGAGTATACACACATGTAAATCAAATGCATCTTGACCAAATATAAACGCTTCTGAAATTTCTTCTCACAACTGCAGTGATTTTTGTTTACAAGAAATCATATCCAAATTTCACATTCATATGTACATATATACAAATACAATATGTATATGTACACATATCACAGTTGTTTTAGCCTTGTATGTATATATATACCTGGCCTGCATAAATTTACGTATGCAACTGACAGCATATCTAAAGTTAGTGCGTTTTTAATGAAACGTTAAAATAATAAGCTGTATGTGAACACATACATAAGCATATATGTACAAAATATGTATGGTGAACAATTGCACTCCAACTTACATATTGTACATACACTCTTACATGCACTTGTGTGCACAAAATATTTATATTCGAACTCAGCACATATTTATGCTTGCAAATAGACAACCTCGAGCAGTGTTCCCCAAAACAAATGCAGAGTTTTAACAACAACAATTGCATGTACAACTGGGCTTCTGTAGGTTGGTTCTAGCCAATAAACATTGTTTGCTAAAATATGACCGCCATGCAATGCATGGGAGTATATAACGATGTTATGTGCAACATGAACGGTGGCAGCTCTGAAAATGGAAAGGAAAGTTCAAAACTTTCAATTCAAACACGGCGGCGAAGAGCTGATAAGGAGCATGCATCAGCTTCTTTGTAAAATATGGTCGGACGAAAGCATGCCCAACGATTGGAATTTAAGTGTGCTCTGCCCAATCCATAAAAAAGGAGACCCCACAATCTGCGCCAACTACTGTGGAATAAGCCTCCTCAACATCGGTTCTATCGAGCGTATTGTGTGAAAGATTAAAGCCCACCGTCAACAAGCTGATTGGACCTTATCAGTGTGGCTTTAGACCTGGCAAATCAACAACCGACTAGATATTCACCATGCGCCAAATCTTGGAAAAGACCCGTGAAAGGAGAATCGGCACACACCACCTCTTCGTCGATTTCAAAGCTGCTTTTGACAGCACGAAAAGGAGCTGCCTTTGTGCCGCGATGTCTGAATTTGGTATCCACGCAAAACTAATACGACTGAGTTGAGCAACACCTAAAGCTTCGTCAGTAGCGGGAAGGACCTCTCCGAGCCTTTCGATACTAAACGAAGTTTCAGACAAGGCGACTCCCCTTTGTTTGACTTCTTCAACCTTTTTCTGGAGAAAATAATTCGAGCTGCAGAACTAAACAGAGAAGGTACCGCCTTCTACAAGAGTGTACAACTACTGGCATATGCTGGTGATATTGATATCATCGGCCTTAACAACCGCGCCGTTAGTTCTGCTTTCTACAGAATGGATAAGGTAATGAAGCAAATGGGTTTGGTAGTGAACAAGGGCAAGACGAAATATCTCCTGTCATCAAAGAAGCAGTCTTCACACTTGCGTCTAGGCACCGACGTCACTGTTGACAAACATAACTTCGAAGTCGTAGATAATTTCGTCTATCTTGGAAACAGCATCAACACCAACAACAGCGTCAGCCTCGAAATCTAACGCAGAATATCTTTTGCCTACTTGTGCTACTTCGAACTAAGTAGGCAATGGAGAGGGACCTGCACTAACAAACTAACACTTAATATATGATTATTTTAGCAAGTGCTTGTTCAACTGAAATTTTATCATAGAAAAAAAGTGTTTATTTCTAGGCAAGAAATGGCGTATAAAAAAAATTATATGCCACTGAAAGTTCCACATACAAAGTAAATATCTCATACACTCCCACCCGAGGCATTTGGGCGTCTGTGATGAGTTTGAGTACATATTTCAGTACCAATCTTCGCTTTCATCTGGTCGACATTACTGATGCCATCATACGAGTATCACACCCAAAAGCAAATATGCACACGAATTGATTTTGCAACAGCAGATTATGACCAAAATGGAAATGGAAATACCAAATGTCAATTTAACACTCAAACACACACAAAAATATGTATGGTTTATGGGTAGCATCAGGTGGAATACTAAATCAATTGGTAGTCGGGTATGTGTTTACACATACATCCGATTACTTGGATATGGATATGTAGGATTCCCAAACCAGTGCCGTAAAACGGAATGAATTTGAAGTCTCTCTGGTGTTCACTGTCTCTCACTCATTCTCTCGTACTTAATTCTGCGTACTCACCCGACATTGTGTAGATCATTGGTATTAAACATGCGATTATTATTGTAGTTGATTTATAACCAATACTATGAAAACATACCTGCAAGTAGAGGAGAGAAGAATAGTTAGTAAAAAATTGGTATATAATTGGCACTTGGGAAATTTCACGTTTCAACTCTCTCAATAAAAAAAAAAAAAAGTTTTACCTTCGAATCTTTGTAAACTGACAGGCTTTAAACATCCCCAATCGTTCCCAAAATCTACAAATGATGAATTTAGCAATGTTTACGAATTAGCAGTCATTTATTGTGAAATTTTTCTACAAAACACATTTTTTTTTATTTTTTAGGAACCATTACATTAATGTACTAATATTAGACCAAGATTGATAGTAGAATGAAACTCATTGTCAAAAATTGTGCGAACAATTATTTCTCCTTCCATTCTTATTATTTTATCTTTCGCTTTCAATGGGTTTCAACCTATTTTTTGATATTTTGCATCAATCGAGTATATATAAAAATAAAAAAAATCATATTCTAGTAATTTTTCTTGCTCCACAATACAGATCTTTACTTATTCTATACTTCAAATGTACTATTTGAATATAGTACATTTCCAACATAACTTTATCTGCGTATAACTATTAAAGTAATGCTTTTATGAAAAAAATATCTAGACTTTTTTTGTAAAGCGAAAAAGTAAAAAATCCTATGTTTAAATGGTATGTGAGCAGGGGGCCCACGCTTGTAATTCGCCTGTGTTTAACTGTATTAATGCTTTTAGTAGATCAAAAAATTGGCGACGCAAGTATTATATCGATTAACACTTCACTGAGCACACCACTATATGTTTGAACGTACGCAACTATACACTGCTGGTTATTCTTATTGTTCAAAATGCTTTTATTATCAAAGTTCGAATCTTGCCCGAAAAATATATGCTCATATTTGGTTGATTTGCGAAAATAGACCTGTACATTTGAAGATTCCAGAAATATCTCTGGCAATCACGTGCATTTTCGGTTGGTCAATGAATTAGACGCACTTTATATTTCTTTGTCTTGCGTAAAAAAGTGCAGTTTTTTCTATTGGGAAACTACTGCAAAAAAAAGAATTAAACTGCTTTCGAGCTACATTAAAAGTAAAAATGGGAAAAGCTGCTATTCTGAGCTTATTAGAACTTGAGAAAGTTGACTTTCTTCACTCCCAAATACTATCCAAACGAAACATTGCCAAACAGATAAAACGTTGCTTCAGAACCTTTGATAGATATTTAAAGGATCCAGAGACATATGGAAAGCATTTTAAAGAAAAACAAAGCACTATCTGAACAATCGGTACGCAAAATTGTTAGAATTGCCTCAAATTCTGCGGCTAAGGTTAAGAAATTAAGCAAAGTAAAATCAAACCTTTCAACTGTTCACCATAAAATCCGAATTGTAGAACACCTAAAGCGTCTAAAAATCAAGAAAACCTTATTTTGAACGAACGCAAAGAAAAACGTCTTCTTAGAGCCCTTATGGCTTTCGATAATATTATCACGATTTGCGCAAAAATGAGCTATATTTAATTCGCCACCACAGCCGAGAAGGTGGAGTCATGGTGTGAGGTGCCATCACGTTTTATGGAATAATTGACTTGATTCTTATCGATCGGAAGATAAACGGCGATTGCTTCAAAACATTGTTGGAGCCCATATTTCCAAAATTAAGTGATCTCTCTGAACCAATTCCTTGGTTTTTTCAATAAGACAGTGCTCCTATTCATAACGCTTCAGTAGTAAAGACGACCACCATATTCTCTAGATCTTAACGTAATTGAAAATGTTTCGGGCTGGCTAACACGGAAGGTATACGAAGGAGGAAAGCAATACGAAGATAAGGAACATTAACAGCAGCTAATAAACGTGCTTAGAGCGAGAATTCCTTGACCTACATAGATTCCCTGTATCATTCTATGAAGGACCGGATATATGAAGTTATTACCAAGGCAGTACTCATTACTGAAATTATAATTTTTTTTTTCTAATAAATCCAATATTAACAAGAACTAAAAATTTAAGTTTAAAAAAAAAAACCTTTCCTTTAAAAAAAAATTAAAAGGCTAAGTGTGTATATTCTAATGACCCAGAAAAAGGCTCCTTTATTTGAGTAGCTTTAAAAAACTGGATGAAAAACACAAATTTGTTAAGTTTGAATAATCAATTGAATAATATATTTAAAGTATAAGTAAGTACGCGCTATTTTTGCATATCAACTTTTTTCAATCATCATTAAAATAATAAATATTAAAGCAATTGTATTGCAAATAAACATCATAATATATAAATCCAGCATGTGACCAGCAGTGTATAAGTTAATACCACCAGTTCATATTACATGAACATATTCTTTATCTGTCATAAATATGTAACATGACACTTATGACCCATATGGTCCGTATTAAGTATCCGTAAGTAACATTATGTGTACTTTGCTAATACTGTCCGCCTTAGGTGGTCCAAAAATGTAACTCATAGATTGTAAGATGAATCTTCCCACTTGCAACATATGTCCTACATATGTCCTATCTCAAGTGGATTGTAGATATACTTCCTAGAATGTAAGATTAATATTTGTATCTAGGCTTAAGCAAAATATTGTATTTAAGAAAATGTAATAAAGAAAACCAGGCAGTTGACCACGGGCAGTTGCCCGTAGTTGCCCACGAGGACTAAACGGAGTTTTTAATTGGCGATCCTGCCAGGAGATGAAATAATCTCTGGCGGACCAAAATGTAACAATAAATTTAGGCGGTAACCATTTAAGGGGACAAAAAATCCCCGTGTTACCGTTTGAAAAACAATCAAGTATCCTCAATTGAGGAGAAAAGTAAAAAAAAAAGTTCAAAAAACGCAAACAAGTATCGCGAAGTCGACTCAAAGCGTACGGTGGTAATTAGAAGCGCGCAAAGCAATTAACGGCAAAATAGAAATCGCTAAGAGACATAAGAAAAAATCTCAGCGCCACAATTGAAAAAAAATTCGAGTGTTTGCCAACTGCCTATCGAACGCGCCACGTCTATACGGATTACGAGCGAAAAACAAGCTAACGTACGCGTTACAACAATTGAAAAAATAAGTAAAATTGAGAAACAGAAAACTACAACAGTTTCACAAATAAAGTGATTTTAAAATGTGAATTGAAAAACCAAAAACTGAAAGTGAAAATTTTTGAAAATTTCAAACAAATAGAAGAAAGTGCGTGGATCTATAAACTATCTACATAAAAACAAATAAATAAAAAAATTCTGTAAATCAGAAATTTCACCAAAAAATTGATTTCATTTAAACCTCGCACACGGCCGCCAACGACGACCATTGCACAACCAACCGCTAAAATTCGACTTAAAAAGCAACAGCAGCAGCAAAGTCAACAATAGCCGCAACAGTAGTAACAGCAGCAATAGCAACAGCAGCAATAGCAACAGTAACAACAGCAGCAGTAGAAGCAGCAACAAAAAATTAGTTGTAAGTAAGGCTTATACATATGTATTTATTAATTAAATTAAGTATAAAAATTGTTTATTGTGAGTATTAATTTGCTTCATGAAACTCACAAATATATATAAAAAAAAAACAAACAAAACCGAAAAATAAATTTAAAGGAAAAAAACTATAATTCTTTGGGAGCAGAGACTCCTGAAGTGCCTGCCGAAGATTTTTCGGCAATATTTTATTTAAAAAAAAATATTTTGGGACAAAAAGGTCCTAAAACGCCAGCTGAAGATTCATACCAGCAGAGTAAAAAGAAGAATTATACAAAATATTGTAGAACGAAAATGTTCTACAACGCCAGCCGAAGTTCATACCGGCAAAATAAAACAAAAAAATAATGGAAAAATATATAAAATAAATATAAATATATATATGTAAATCAAAATATAAAAATTCAAAATTTATATTACTTTGAACAAAAAAGTCTTAAGGCACCAGCCGAAGAAAGTACCGGCAATACTAAAAATAAAAAAAATACTTTAAAATTGTGGAACAAAAAGTTCAACAACGCCAGCCGAAGATTTTACCGGTATAATAAAACAAAAAAGAATGGCGAAAAGCCAAATAGAATATAAAAATACTAAATTTAAAATACTTGGGACTAGAAAATCCTAAGACGCCAGTCGAAGATAATACCGACAATAAAATAAAAGAATATGCTCCAAAAAAGGAGGTACTAATATTTTATATAAATAATTTCAATAATTGGGGTAATCACAAGCCATCGTAAAGCATCGTAAAATCGTAAAATTATAAATTTTTACACTTGCTTAAAAAAAAAAAAAAAAAAAAAAAATGTTGTTAGATTTCATACAAAAATGAGTTTACACATTTACAATTCTCAATGTTATGTTTTCGAATCGTTATAACTTATAACTTTATGCGACTTGAGAAAACCCTAAATGAAAAAGAAAAAATTACTGAAATGTATTCAGGCAATAATACAATAAAAGATGTCATATATAAAAACACTTCCATCAAAGAATAATTAGAAGTCAAAAATAATATAAAATGTATCGAAAGTATATTTAAGAGTCAAATTTAAATAAATTAAGATTTCAAAATAGTACTGTTCAAATTGATAAAATAGTCTATAGCCTCACGTACTACTATATATCCATTTGAATCGGGACGCTTCAATTTAGAGGTGGGGGAGTTAATACCACCAGTTCACATTACATGAACATATTCTTTATCTGTCATAAATATGTAACATGACATTTAAGTATCCGTAAGTAACATTATGTGTACTTTGCTAATACTGTCCGCCTTAGGTGGTCCAAAAATGTAACTCATAGATTGTAAGATGAATCTTCCCACTTGTAACATATGTCCTACATATGTCCTATCTCAAGTGGATTGTAAATATACTTCCTAGAATGTAAGATTAATATTTGTATCTAGGCTTAAGCAAAATATTGTATTTAAGAAAATGTAATAAAGAAAACCAGGCAGTTGACCACGGGCAGTTGCCCGTAGTTGCCCACGAGAACTAAATGGAGTTTTTAATTTATATGGTGGGAATGCGCTTTGAGTTGCGGGGAGTTGAGTTGATTACCTTTAAGTTGAATAGATTTTTAAGTACCGGGCGACAATAAACCCCATGAATTGAGAGATAGCCTATTTCCGCAGTGATAATATTGTCATTATTATATATTTTATTTTTGAATGTAATAAGGCGATGTACAACCAACTTCTGTATACCTTAGACACAGCCATGGTAGCCATTTTATGTACATTGACCAATTTTTATTGATTCCTCACATAGAATACTAACATAGAGATATGCACAAGTGGACATACATACATACATAACCATTCGCATATTCGCTCGTATATATGTATACTCATACACTCATGCATTCGCTTTCCCCATTCATTTCACTCGCTTATTCGATTACTCCATGCCAATCCATTCTCGTAATGTATTTTAATTTTATGCACATGAAGTATCTCGACAAATGTAATCGTTAAATTTATACATTACATATATGCGACCTGGTCTACGGAAAGGGGACTTAGGTGCCAAAAAATAGGAGAACAATTAATGAGATAACAAGAAACTGACGATTATTTTTAACAGCTTTTCCCAGAAAACTAGTTTTCGCACGTTAGCTCCCTTTTCGTAGACCAGGTCACATATACGTATTTGTCGCCATTTTGTCGCCCATAAATGTGAACGAATTAAACTATAATTGTGTTGAGCGAAACACATGCATTAAGAGTGCTGCGAACACACAAACAAGCAGCTGGATGGAAGATTAAAGAATGTACAATGGGAAAATATTATTTAGGTTTAAGAGTTATTTTTTTGTGTTTATATTTGCAATAAATATTTGTAGTATTAGTCCGATAAACAGATTTTCCAGAGTCTCAAGTTTCATTTCAGCTCAACCCCAATGTCAATCCAAACCTAAATGCCACCCTCAACTTCAACCTAAATATCAATATCAACCTCAACTTCAGCCTCAACATCAATCTCAAAGTAAATCTAAATCCCAATCTCAACTTCAACCTCAATCTCAATGTCAACTTCAACCTCAACTTTAACTTCAATTTCAAACCAAACTTCATCCTCAATCACAACCTAATCAACCAAGATTGAGTTTGAGGATAACTCAATCTCAACTGCAACATCAACTTCATTCTCAATCACAATATCAACCTTAAGCTCAAAATCAATCCCAATCTCAATCTTAATCTTAATCTCAATCTCAATCCCAATCGCAATCTCAGTCAATTAAACTAAACATTACAATCAAGTAAACTTTGGTAGCATTGATATTTTAAATAAATCTGGATCCATGTATTTTAAATAAAAACGATGCATAAACTATAAATATTCATTGCAAAGAGAAAAAACTGTAAATAAAATGGCTAGTGAGACCGTCGAAATGTGTGAAATATTGAAGGAATACACAGGTATTAGGTTTATGGTAGTGACATTAGGACAGAGAGCTTGCCACTGTGTCCAATTAAATTTTTAGAGTTAACGGATATCAATATGTAGTAGATCTGTTAAATAACTTTATCCAAGAAAGAAACTTTACTGACTCATTTAGTTCTCTAACAACATGTGATACTATACTTGTACATGTGTTCGACTTACAGAAAAGGGGCATACTCGCATTCCAATGATTTCATTACTTTGTTTAAATGAATTCAGCGATTTTCCCGACCGTCGAACGTTCATTTCCGCCCAATTAAAAACGGGCGCAAACAGAAATTTTTTTTATACATTGCGCGAACTTTTTTCTACTACCGTTTCGTGGTGTAGTGGGGGCACAGTCTTTAGTGCGTGCGTTCTTGTGTGTGTTACTGCTGCTCGTAAAAAGTGACGGGATTTCATTTACAGGCATTGTTGCAACATTGTCGTGGCAAACATTCCCATTTTTTCACGTAATTTTTTCCACTCTATTCAAATGTATTTATGTTGCAAGCTCATTGTCACAGCACAACAAGAAAACCATATATGTAAGTCCAACCACACTCCTCTCAATCCCCTCCAATAAAGAGACAGTGCCTCAAGCGGCCGAATTCAGAGATGCCCAAGTTTATAATGAACACACCACATTCAATGTACTGGCTTCAATGTTGCAGCAGTACCGCTTTTCTCGCTTTGTGACACAAATTCACAAACGCCGCATCATACTTAACCCTCACCTTTTCACTCTTTTTACAGTAAAAAATTCAACACATTTTCCCTACGCTCGTTTATTTGATGAGTTGTTGCTTGCTGATTGTCGCGCATATAAACTATATGGTTGCAATATTTTTCGCGAACGTGCTGCTAGGTATATAGTTGCACCCCGTCTTTTTTAACTTTTGACTGCGATTTTTGTAGCAACAATTTGATTGACAGATTTTATTACGAATACAAGGTAAGAGGGAGACCAAACGATGTGCTGGCCGTCTTTATATTTATAAACAAATATACACATTTTTTTTTGTAATTGGGGGGTGGCGTCGAAATTGCGAAAAGTCATTGCTCAAAGTGGAAATGACAGGAAAGTGATAGCATATCGCCAATTTGGAGGTGGCGGTAGGTGGCTGGTGCCGAAAAAGTAACCAACAACAGCAGAAACGGGTGTTGATAGGTGTGGCAACGCTCAAACTGGCAATTTATCACATATATTTTCACACACTCAAAAAAGTTAAAGTCAACGGGAAAACAATAATGTGACTACGAAAACACAACAAAGCATTGGGAAATAAGAAATTTTGTTCACCCCAGATGCTATGCCTCTTAAAGTCAGAACGATTTCAGATTTATAAAGTCTTAATGAGGGTTGGAAGCAGGCATGTCTTCAGCAGAGCTTAGAGTGGGGTACTTACAAGAATACGATACAAAATATGTAGACTAGCAAATCACTCTCGCTTTTTCTTTGCTGAATATAACAGACAGTACAGTTACAGTACAGGGCAATGTTAGACAGAAGATGATTTATCTGTTACATCTTGATAATATGCTAATAAACTAAATCTGCAACAAAAGGCGATATATATTTCCCTCAATATAATAGTTGAGGTGCCTTTTTGTCCTTAGAGGTATGGCCACAGGAAGACGATGAGCCTTCCAATGAAAGTGGGACTTATATTCCCTTCAAAACTGTTGAACAATGCGCCTTCTTTTGCAGTTTCATACAGATAGCGATTGAATTGCCGTATATTCACTACAGTGATCAAATTGAAAGGTGAATCTTTAATTTAATTTAAATTTTTTAATTCTGTAAGTTGGCAATACTATTAGTGATACCTACGCTAAATTTCATGTCAAAATATTTTTTAGAATTTGAGATACGCGTCGTTTTGTGAGGCTCTAAAAGTGAATTCTTCGATTTTTACTATGTCGGAATTTATTGAACAAAAAAGTACGATAGATTACCATCTCATACTGCATTGGTTATTCGTGATCATTTCGCCACATTTTCAACTAATATCGTGCCGCCACCACCGAATTCGCCTGATTTACCTATAATTATGAACAAAGTCTTACTATTTTTAGCTCATAGTAGTAGTCTCTCCTTGTGTTTGCTCTACAAGCTGCACAAGGAAAGCAATATCGGCTAGGAAGCAGAGAGCGGACCGCCTTTTGACTGCTAAAATCATGAAGCACTACAGTAATTGGCATTTTGAGGAGGTATCTGGAAAGACCGGACGTCACTGGTACAAAACCAACGGTCAAGAGACCGTTGATGTCCGTAATGAATTTAAGTTATTTCTTTCACCTAAAGTCAGCAAGACTGATGTGGTGACGGTAAAATTAGAATGCGACACCAAAGAATTCTGGCTAATCTCAGCAAATATACCTTAACTGAGACGTTACGAAAACCTGGAACAGCTCGGATATTAATCATAGAGGTCATTGTCAATAAAAATTTAAATTAAGCTCTAAATGCTTTAGATAAGTCAGTGGACACTGCCTATTATACTACCTAATTTCATATCATTACGCCTGCAGCTTTCAGATGTTATAAACTATTAGGACTCGCTCTAAATAAGGCCGAGCTATTTTATAGGATACTAGTCTAAACCCGCGGCTCCGCTCGCTCTTTGTTGTCAAGGATATCATTTATCGTGATAACAATATAATAGTATATGTAGTTAAATTTGCAATCTACATTTTTATTTACATCGTAAAACATACATAAATATTTGTGATGTAACAACATTTTCACAGTTTCTGAATCTGCATCGTATTGCGTTACACATACATATAAGTATATGCGTCTTGTTATAGTGAATAACAGTGCAGGAGTACAGCAGAAGAAGGCCCGTCTCACGCCCTATATGTAATCATATGGTAATGTTTTTTTCCAACATTCATAGAATGAATTGCAAAATCGACGGCAAAAACCCAGATACTACACGTAAGAAAACACAGACTTGATCATTCCTTTAAATATTGCATTGTTCTTTACAATGCTTCAGGAATATTTGTCAGCTATTACGCACTCATCTCAAATTATGATTCAACCTTTTATTATGCAGTTACAACTATCACTATAATTCATAATGTGTATGTAAACAAAAACCACTGCAAGAAAGGTTTGCCTCTCGTATCGGCGTGCACGCTATAAGGTTGAGAATCCCTCGGAGGCCAGCTGCAGAAAGTGTATAGAAGAACACGGTTTGGAAACATCTCTACACTTCTTTCTCGACTGCCCCGCATTTACGAGATCAAGGCTTAAACACTTAGGAGCTCACACTTTTAGGTATCCCGGGGAGCTGGTGGGAATAAAAGGACCATAAAGGAGTTACATTTTTATAGCTTCACACGGGCTGCATATAGCAGTTCAAATGCGACCCTTTAGCAGCCATCGAATCTAACCTAAACCTAAACATTACATTTATTACAAACTTTGCAACAAATTTTGATCTATTGGTCCCTATTTCAGAAAGTTTTAGCCGAAATTTCGACAGCTCAGTTTCATCTGGGGGTGCTCAAAAATTGTTAAACACTCCAGTTGAATAAAGGCATTCGTAAAGAGTTAAGAGATTTGCGACCAATACAATTTTTAGAACAAATCTGCATTAAAGCTAAAGGAAAGTAAAATTAGCAACATAAAGATAGTACGCATCTTTCGAAAAAAATTGGTGTATTGTACTTAAGTACATAACTGTAAACTGTTTTTAAAAGTTAGGGGAAACCAGGGAAACTGCAAGAAAAAAGTCAACAAGGCAAAGCTCTCGATTGTGAGCGCTACTGCTGCAATAGCTTTTGTTTTATTTCATAGAGCACACATAGACATATCTGTATATATTCACAAATTATTTATTTATTTATTTATAATAATTCATATAACAAAAAAGAGTTTTATTATATAAATACATAAACGCAGCACTGGCTACGAGGCCTTCAGCCGTCTTGTAATTATAACTAGGTGAAAAATTCTATTTGCTAAGGGTTAGTAAATATGTAAGTTGCTTAAATATATTTTAACAAATCGTTGGTTTTTAAGAATCTATATACAATCATAACGTTTTTTTCTGAAGGTTCACTTAGTAGTTTTATGAGATCAATGTTGCCAGAGTTGTGGGCTGTTGAGTGAAGCATCGGACAGAGTGTGAGTAAGTGTTTGATAGAAGCGGTGTCATCGCAAAGGGGGCAAATGGATGGGCTTTTACCCGATAGTAGGTGGGCGTGTGTTATGATAGTGTGTCCAATCCTTAATCGAGTATATGTCTTCATTGCGCTAGTTGGAACTGTTGACGAGTAGATTATTCGATTTCTGGCTGGGTTTATGACAGCGTAGTGATGTTTAAATGTTTTCCATTCGCTTGCCTTTTGTGCTTAATAAGGTTAGAAATGTCTTGCTTGGTTGAGACTTAGTATGTTAAGGCAGGAGTTCTGGCTACATTTTTCGCAGCGAGGTCTGCAAAGTGGTTGCCTGTAATACCAGCATGGCCAGGGATCCACATTACTTGGATTTTCTGAGGGGCACCAATGACCGCGTCCCTGATAACTTCTATTATGGGATTGCGATTAGAAGGAGACGTTATTGCAGACATACACGATTTGCTGTCGGTACAGATGAGGAACTTTCCTTTCGTCTTTTTTGCGTGATTAACTGCATGAAGAACCAACATTTAATACGATTGCAAATTATTATATATTGGACTTTTAATATATGGCGAAACTGCTTAAATCCTTTTTTATGATTTTATGATATACATATTAAAAAAACTGACTTTTGATATTTCACTACCTAATAAGGTGAATAAAGCCTGTTAGTTCTCAATTAATAAATGTTTTTAATCATTTGTAATTGAAAACCATTTATTCTATGTATCAAATTGCAAAACGTTTCATGAAATATATTTAAATTTCGCATTTTCTTTGATTTTCATTGTTTTAAATATTTACTAGCGATCTTGAGCGGCGGCAACAAATTCCTCCGTTCACATATATTTTTGGTATAATTTTAATCTGGCCGTTCCAGTCATTCCAATTGCAAAACGTCAAAACCTACCCAATCCAGTCAACTGTCAAAGTTCGGTAGGTGAGCGGTTCTCACATTTCCAATGACAGGAGAGTTGGGGATCTCTTTATCTCTAATTGCTTTGCTATACGAATAATAGCTAACTAAAGTAAATGATCAAATGCGCAAAACATTTATGTGGGCATATTTTCATAAATATGTATGTATATACAACTTTATAAAAGCATATCCATATGGGTATACATATGTGTCTCTCCTCCGCTCCATGGCTACACGAAAATGAAAAAGCTCAATATAGTAGCGCCTTATCTACCTCTTTAATGCATTGCCGTTTCAAGGCTTGTGTTTTTCATAATTTGTTGTTATTTATCGTTCTGTTTATTGTCGCTTTGCTGGCTATACCATATATTCGCTGCTCTTAAAGCAGACAATTCATGCACACTCACACACACACACAGAGGGCATGACTAGAACTCACACAAAAAAATAACAAACAACAATAATAAAAGTTGCTGCAGCAAAAGCTAACATCATCTTCCTGTTTGCTACGCCCATCCGTTGCCTAAACCCGTGTGCTCGCAGCGTCCCCCTTGACGTTTTGCAGCTGATCAGCAGCGCGTCCTTTTACTTTCAGCAGTACTCCACAAGTGACTGGTAAATATTTTTACAAACTACAGTTGTAACTTGTTGACTTGGTTTGTTACGCTTCGCGCTTCACAGTTGCCAAAAGATATATTTCATATACAGTGTGTCAGAGAAGTATTGTAATATAGAATAGATATACAAGATACAGAAAATAAGATTCAAAAGTTTTCAATGCGTGCTATTTTCTCTATACACGCGAAAAATTCCCAGTTAGCGATTTGAGAAGCTATAATTCCTTTCCATACTCCGTAGAAAAATTGTTCAGCTTATTAAATGGAGCCAAAAATTGTACTTCAACTGGAATACTATCAAATTGCTGAAGATTTGCGTCAAATAAGTATTAATTAATAAGAATTAATAGAAAGTACCACAACTCAAACATTGCTTAGTTGAATCTTTATTGATATCTTACTGGGATAACTAATCTACATGTATCAAGCTCTACCTTAGAGAACAATTCTCAAGTCATCTAACTTTATTGGATTTTGAGTTTCAAAAAATGTAATACTGAAACTCTGATGTCCAATTATAAATAAGGTAATGAGGTATTAAAGATAAAGACTTATATTAGACTTATATGTAAGTCACATGTGGAATAGATTAGTGTAAAACTAATATACTAATCCTTAAATCTCTAAAATAGTTAACTTTCATTCGAGAAACGAAGGACTTATATATAGTCCAAGAGAGAGAGTTCAGTTAGCAGCTCCAGAAAAGAGAGCTCTTAATAGCAATAGCAACTTTCAACTGAATTTTTTAATAAATTGCTATCGAAAGTATAATTCGAATGGTCCACATGGCTATGCGAACTTAATTGCAAGTTCTTACTAGCCACTTTCGTCTACTTATCTGCTCATGTTCTGTAAACCTGCGTCTTCTAAAACTCTTCCAGCTTGAATATCTCAGTAAAGCCGGGTTTAATACAATATAAGCCGGTGTACTAATAAGAAGACTAAATTTGCAATAACTTTCACTAATAATAGAGCCTTTTTTAACTTTTGAAATTATACCTTGCAGAAGACTTAGTAAATATGTTATCATATTTATATACTGTTTCCCTGGAATAAATACTAAGTATAGATCTTGGACCGAATGAGGTTGTTCTGATCTTTTGCTTTTGTCTAATGAAAGTATAAAATATATACACACGTCACACAGATTATATTTAGCATTTTTCACAAACAAATTATTTTGAAAAAATATATCTTTTTTTTGGAAATTAGGATATGGATATTACATGTTACATGCTATAACACCAGAGATAGACCATAAAAAAGACTTTATTCACAGACTTTTCATACACACTGTATGCGAGCGTGGAAGCGTTTTTGCATAACTACGTTTACATTTATATACCACATACACGATTATATGAACTACAACCAAATCCTAGTGTGAAAACTATGAAAACATCAACAACAAACGCACTATTAGTACACAATTTACGGTTATGTTTTAATTGTATATTATGCAAATTTATTGTTGGCATCTTGGCCGCAGCTACGTAAACCAAAATATTCCTCATGCCTACATTCCTCTATAGTTGTGTAATTCACACCATCGCCGTCCCCCTTCAGTAATGGCAACACTCATACTTTTCGCGAAAAAATAAACGGTAGTAGAAAATGCAACACTGCTAAGAGTGCAGAGAGGGTGGAAGAGATGGCTGCATTGCCTAGTTGGCAAGCTGGTTGCATTTAGGTTCGTAGTAAAGCCAGCAGATGACGTAAGCGGCCAGCAATAGCAGCAGGAGCACTGCAATATTGTTAGCGAAGCTAAGTGAATTAGCCACTTGCCGACGGGGATTTTTTTTATTCATTTTTTTTACTACTACTTTTTGTTACTTTTGTTTTTAATTTATTCATGCAATGCGCTAACTGCATTACCGTCACAGCTCGCGGAGAGGCAGTTGAAAATACGCAGCAAACAAGTTGACAAGTCATTTAAAATAATCTCATTCATACACATGTATTTAAACGTACATATATACATATGTGAGAATGCGTTAGTGGAGGGGTGGAAGAAATACAATTAATGCGGAACGTTGGAAATATCCTGGAGTACAATTATGATATTAACGAACTGTTTGCGAATTCTGCAGAAATGCACAAAAAAATATTTATATGTAAATATATTGAAAAAGGTAAGTAAATAGAATACAAAAATTAAATTGAAATATGAAAATATAAAAAAATATATGTATGTATGTACCCTCTATGCATCACAAAGCCTTGAAAACCGTAGAAGCGTTGCTAGCTTGAGTAAATATTGCAAAAAACGGCTCGACCATGTAGGCAAATAGCATTTATTTGCCTGCATATTTGCGTTCTCTCATTATTTGTTTATGTAAGTTGTAAAACGCGTGGATTGTCGCAAGCTACAGCCGTAAAATGGAAAAACTTTATATACATACATATACTATGTATGTACGTACTTACATGTATGAGAACATCTATTTTCGCACTCACAAAAACTATGTTTTCAACGGCGTAGATCCATTTTAACCACCTTGGCTACCTTGCCAATTTTGAAAAATAAATAAGGAAACTACATGCAATTGGCTATGTATATGTACATTTAATATAGTTTCTGGAAATTCTAACTACGGAAGTATATATTTACTACTTGGAAATTGGATTTTAGAATAAAATTGGACTTAGGCGAAATATGTATTTGCTCAATCAATAATGTAAGCGTATCAACAAACAAAGCGTATATTAAGTTTGAGACCAAGTTTGTAACACCCAATAGGAAATGCTGGAAACCATATAAGATGCGTATATACATATATGTACATACATAAGTATATAAATGATAAGCATAACGAGCTGATTCAGCTATGTCCCTCTTCCCATCTGTCATTCTCTCTCAAATAAGCTACTCTTTTGTTGGAACTGCCGATATCGGACCAATATACATATAGTTGTCATACAAACTGAACTATCGTAATAAAGTGCTTGTGTAGAAAACTTTTTCATTCGAAGAAACATCTTAATGCAATTCGGAATGGATTATTGTCTCAGGCAAAGGTACAATATGCCAAGAATGCAGATCAAGACATACAGCTGCCATACAAACCGTTAATTAATAATAAATAAATAGCAATCTGAAACTTTTCAATTATTTGTTAAAATATGTAAGAGTATTATTTTTGTATGTAGAACAAAAACTAAATAACTTCACTTACAGTTAGTACGAACATTTAGTAAAAATTTAAGCATAAAATATAGCTGAAACAACTTTTTAAAATAAACAATGGACAGAAATTGGCGAAACTACTGATATTTGCGTAGAATGCATTTTAACTTTGCTGAAAGACAGTACAGGCCGTAACTATTCTATTGTTGTAGAATAAAATTGTGAAATTGCGCTTGAGCTCACAATATTTTCGAAAACACACAGCTTAACAACACCATTCATCAATATTACATGCACAACCTGCACACATTATTTGCGCTTCACACACACACTCACGATAGCTCGATTTTTCAAAGTGCTCATCTTTACGACTGCCACACATTCACAGGTGTGAGTTTTATTTATTTGCATCGCATTTATCTATTTGAATATTGAAATTAAAAAAATTATTGCACATCTCTGCTTCAAGGCGTACGTTTTTTGCCAATGCGCACGAAACGAAAGTTATGCTTTTGTTTGGATTTCTGTGCGTACATGCAGCAGCATGTAGTGTTATGCACTTGCGCCAGGCATTCGCACACACACATTATGCCGAGATAGCTGCACATACAAGTATATTTCGCTATTTTAATTCGATATTCACACAAACACAAGCAGACTGCGCACACACACATGCATACTTTCTTAATTGTCAGTTTATTCAAGCAATATTGCGAAAAGTAAGCAGCTTCAACTGTGTAACAGCTTAAGGGGGTACTCTCATGTTAACGCATACATTTTACCACTGTTTAGGAATTTTTTTTTTATGCGACAACAAAATTCAATCATTTTAATTTTTTAATATATTTTTATTTGTACTTTTAAATGTAACAAAAAAAAAATTTTGTTCGTTTTTTACATTTTTAATATATATATATTTTTTTTAAATCAAAGTAACAAGTCAACAAAAAAAAGTAGTTCACTGGTCATGGTGATAGCGGCTGTTCATGTTGTCTGAAATAAAAAAAAATCGAATGGATTATTATTCAGTAGTTATGTGGCTATCGTCCCTACCAAATATAATCAATTTCGTTTAAAAAAAAAATGAAAATATTTTCGAAAATAAACAATTCTGGTAGGGACGATAACTATAAATGAGTAGAAGAACACATGTAAATTTTAAAGCAATCGGTTGAATACTTATTTTTTTAGGACTATGACAGTTTCAGAAAATGATGATTCGAGAAAAATGCGGGGAAGAATTTAGTATACCGTCCCAGGATTTCAAGGATAAAAAGTATATGGTCGGATAGAGGAGACTCTCCAGATCACGAATATATACGGTTATAGCCGCAGGAAACTTATAGTTTTCGAGATATTCGCGTTTAAAGTTGAAAATTTGCAATATTTTAATTACATATTTTCGATATATAATTTCATTCATTTGTACACATTTATTTTATATAATATAGTGCAAAAATAGCTTTTAATACACATTTAAATTATTGTTGAATTATGATTATTTAAGAATAACAAATGAATTACAAACTGACAAATAATCAGTGTTACCTTATCGACATCATTTTTAAAATAACTAAATGAAATAAAGTGAACAGATTATACCCCAAATACGAGAATCAAAAACCTGTAAAAAAATAACCCTGGTCGGTCCAACACCGGGATGTATCAGATTTTTTTCGCAAAAAGGAGTTCTACGCGAAAAAAATTTGATACACCCCGGTGTTGGATCGGCCAGGATTATTTTTTTTTTGAAGCGCTGCCGAAGGAGAGTCTGGAGAGTCTCCTCTATCCGACCATACCCATTTTATTCCCGAAATCCTGGGACGGTATACTAAAGCCGACCCAAAATGCGTTTAAAGTTTCATGAGAGGTAGGCATTCGCTTACGACACGTCGGCGACTATGAGCTGTAACTTATCAAATACTATGAATTACGGTCTGAATTTTTCACAGCATGTTTTCAATAAGCTTACTGTCAAAATATAAAAAAAAATCGATTTTTCGAAGTGATTACATGAGAATACCCCCTTAATTTGAATGGATGCTGGATGTATGCGTTCGCACGTGTATGCGTGAGAATTTATTAAATTTAAGCTCAAAATATCTCCGAAATAAAAATAAATATAAATATTGAGCTTTTAAGTGCTATTTCCTCATAAAGGCACTTCAGAATTTAATTAAATAAAAATTCTTTAATTCCATAATTTCTTAATATACCGCATTTTTGCCCTACTTTTCTTTATTAGTAGACTACTAAAGATCACACAAATTATTGACGGCGTGAATGCAAGACTTATACGAAGTGGTGTGAAAGCAATTCTGAAACCGTTCAGCAAGAAACTTTCCCGTTCAATATCTTCAATGAGCCCTCAAATACTTAGACTGGCCAATATCTCTCAAATTCAACACTTTCCTTTCGTATAACTCACTCAATCCGATTCACACAGATTGTTCGTTGCTGCTACTTCACCAATTGCCTTGTTTCGCTTTTTGGTCACTGATTTAAATAAATATTTGCTCAATATACATATATGTATGTACATACAGTGGGAAGCAAAACTGTCCGGATGTTTTGCACTAAGGAAGTAAGGTAATGAAAATAATACACATATAGGTATATTATCATATACATATATGTATTTTTTTTTATTTAATTGAACCTTATTCTAAATTATAAAGCACAAAAACTCATATAAATTGCTTCAAATACATAAAAAAATTAAAAAAACAAAAAATTCACTATTCGGACACTTTTGCACTGTTTGCTGTTTGTTTGTTGAAACCAATTAACGTGGCCAATTTAATATTTCGTCCAAAGGCCTTTATTTCTAATTACGCTTTCAATACGTTTTGGCATACTCTCCACCAACTTTTGGATGATATCACGGTCAAGAGCTCGCCATTCATGTTGTATTCTCTCCCAAAGCTCGTCAACATTTTTTGGTGGGTTTTCGTATGCTCCCAGCCTTCTTTTCACAATAGCCCATAAATTTTCAATAGGATTCAGGTCTGGGCTTTGTGCAGGCCATTCCATTGTCCCAAAAGTTTGGTTTTGTAGCCAGCTTTTAACTATTTTGGCCGTGTGCTTCGGATCACCGTCTTGCTGAAAAACAATTTCTTCGGTTGGATAAGCACTCTCGTCAACAAATTCTACTAAATTTGTTTGTAAAATGTTCAGGTAATCCTCCTTCTTCATTATACCTTGGATTCTTACCAAAGGTCCAATGTTCCACCAAGTAAAACATCCCCACACCATTATACTGCCGCCACCATGTTTCATCGTTTCCTTCACATGGTGCTTTTGGATGCGCTCCTGCGGCCTATGCCAATAGTATTCTTTTCCATCAGACTGGTATCGGTTGACTTTAGTTTCGTCGCTCCAAATAACCCGTTTCCAGTCATCTACTGTCCAATTTTTGTGGGTTTTACAGAAATGAAGGCGTCTTTTCACATTTCTATCGGAAAGTGCTGGCCTTTTCTTTTTCACACTGGCTACTAAACCAATTCTATTTAATGCGCGTCTAACCGTCCAGGAACTGACATCCTTACCAATACTTTTTGCAGCATTTTTGGGGGTCTTGGTGTCCTTATTATGTAGCAAACGTTCAATCTGCCGGGCATCACCATCAGAAAGTAGTCTTGGTCGACCCCCTTGGTTATTATTGCAAACTATATTTCGTCGTTTTTTTATTTCATTTATCGTGGATTTACTTAAATTTAATTTTTCAGCAATTTTACGGCATGAATAATTATTTTGCAACAAATTAATCACATTGTTTTCAATATCAGTTGGCGTTTTTCTCATTTTTGAAGATCTTTTAATTTTTTATTTAAAAATCATGTTAATCACTTCACAGGTCAAACAATAATGCACAAATGGAGCAATAAAAGCTTGATAACGGGACAACAAACAAAAAAAAAAACCAACGGGTTAAATACCGTTACAGTTTAACAAAGCATTATCGTGATAATGTTTATTTCTTGTACTGTGCAAAAGTGTCCGAATAGTGAATTTTTTGTTTTTTTAATTTTTTTATTTATTTGAAGCAATTTATATGAGTTTTTGTGCTTTATAATTTAGAATAAGGTTCAATTAAATAAAAAAAATACATATATATGATAATATACCTATATTTGTATTATTTTCATTACCTTACTTCCTTAGTGCAAAACATCCGGACAGTTTTGCTTCCCACTGTATATATTTTTACGAATCAGTAGAAGGCAATATCAGTCCTTGAGCATCTTTTAACAAAGTCAAACTACAACTTCCTTCTCTCATTTGCTTTAGCTACTATAAGCAAGTAACAATACGATATGGGGCAAAAACATAAATCAATTCTGTGCGAAGCCTAAAAAGTTTTCGGTTCAAGCTGCGATTTTATGGCATAACCAGGTATACGCTCAAAGCCAATTTTCAGGAAAAACTGATAATAAGTTAAATAATAAATCAAAATTCAAACTATTCATTCAGTTTATATTGAACCACATTTGGTTCGGAGGATCTATAACAGTATTTTAAGCCGAAAGAGGATATCTATCCTGGAAAGCGGCAGATATACGGGCACATTTACCGACAAAATACCATCAACAAAAGTTGGTTGAGGGTTCAAGGAGACTTCAGCCACTCAGCTTCAGTCTTGAAATTCTGATTTCAGTGTCTAGTTCAACTTCAATTCTACCACCTTTCTCATTACTTTATTACTCACAGAACAAAGCTCAAAATAAACATGTTTGCAAATATTTCGTAGCCAAAATAGTTTAAACCATAAATTGAATAAATAATTTTTTACATACAATTTTTTATTCCAATTTAAAATCCAGCGGAGACAGGCAGCAGGTTTGCAGGAGAGCGAAATTCCTGCTAAGTAAACAGTAATTTTGGCTACCTTGCCAATTTTGAAAAATAAATGAGGAAACTGCATGCAGTTGGCAATGCATATGTATATTTACTATATAATAATCATTTGCACCGATATTGGCATAACTGTGTGTATGTGTGTTCGTGTAAGAAATTTACGTGCGAACAAATGTGCCTTTAAAGTTCAATATCGGCCAGTAATTGCAATAGACTGTGCTCAGTTCACTTGCATATAAAATATACATATGTATATTTCTACAAAATATACTGAACATATACATATGTACTACACATTCTTCCTTCTTATCTTATATATTCTTACATATGTATGTATCTATAAAAATTAATCGCAAAATGTGTTGCTAAGCGCATAACTCAACAACGCCTGGACCAATTTTGTCAATTCTTTTTTTAAAATGTCCGTTGCGGTTCAAGGATGGTTTTTACGGAAAAATTCGAATAATTGCCGGAAAACCCCTAAAAACAGCCGTTTTCTTTATCCCATACAAACGAATGAAAGTTTGTTTGTTAGTAACGGTAAGAGAACAGCTACACCAATCTTGATGAAAATTTCAGAGGTTATCCGTTGTGGATCGAGGAAGGTTTAGAAATGAAAATTTCTTATACTTTTCATAAGGAAAAGTCGGAAAATTGGATAATTCCAAAAAATAACATTTTTCCATACAAATTGTATTCTATTTTTGTTTTTTTTTTGTTTTGTTTTTCAATATTTTGATTTGTAAATTATCGTTCAGTTTCGGTCGTTTGCTTTTTTATTCCGGCTACTCAAAAGAAAAATTACTGAAAATTATTCAGTGAAAACTTTACGTGTGTTTCACACAAAGAGATCAATTGCAGATTGAAATTTGTTACGATGCCACGAAGAGGTCGCCCTAATATCGGTCGGCACTCTTTTTGCCATCAACGTTTGGCAACCGAAGGCAAAGCAAGGCAAGAAGTACTCCCAGGATGTGGTCAATCAGCAAACGATCGTCACGATGTCACAGCACGAATTTTCAAACAACAGTTACGATGTTTGATGGACTTTATCTTGAAGCAACATGTACATACATATGTGGTGCTGTTAGATGCTAGATGTACTCTGTTGAGTGTCAAAAGAGAGGTTTGCCGCACGCAGACATTCTTATTTGGATGATTGTTACACCAGATCATATTGATGAAATCATTTCAGCGGAAATTCCAGATGCAGAGAAAGATCCAGTATTTTACGAAGTGATGAAAACCAATATGGTTCATGGACCTTGCGGACACCACATCACACTTCGGTTTGTATGTCTGATAATAAATGCACGAAACCCTATCCACGTGCTTTTCTTTCGGAAACGCAAACTAGAAATGATGATATCCACTCTATCAGCGCCGCTCATCAGACGACAATGGCAGAACGTACTATATTCACCATTATTGTCTAATTCACATTCAAAACTTATATCAATGTATGCAATTTGGTGTAATCGGTAAAATACGTTTGTAATTACGTCACCAAAAAAAGCAACATGGCGATTATTGGTCTTGAACGAAACGGTCGATAGGTGAACTGTGATAAAGCGCTTTGTAGGATATTTATTTTTGCAATTCATGAACGTTTTCCGACTGTTGTGCGTCTCGCAGTTCATTTGGAGAATGGCCAAAGAGTGTTTTTTAACCCAGACAATACAGTACATCCAGTGGAAACACCGCCAGCAACAAAATCAACATTGACGAGTTTTTTCTCAACTTTCGTCAGTGATCCGTTTGCGAGAACATTGTTCTATTCGGAAATGCCTTGATATTATATATGGAATGCACCGTCGAGAAATAGTTACGCAGAAAGCAAGGCCAACCAGTAGATTGACATCCAGGAGTGTTCTTAACTAATGCATTAGGACAAATTTACACAATCCACCCGAAAATCGACGATTGTTTCTACCTTCGGTTGCTATTTATTAATGTACGCGGTTCAACTTCATTTGAGTCATTGCGTACTGTGAATGGTACGTTGCGTGCAACTTTTTGAGAAGCATGCCAGCAATTACAATTGCTGGAACATGATAATCACTGGAGTCAAACGATGGACGATGCGATAGCTACTTCAAATGCAAATGAACACTTTTCGCTATGATCAATTATGGGATACGACCAAAAATGGCATTGCCGAAGACATTTTACGTCGTCTTCGCAAAAAATTGGATATGAGTTAATTCCGGTTGATACTTCCGGTAGTTCATTTGCGTCTCAAAGTTGGATCTGTCGTTTTTATGTTTCGCAATCTGCGCTATATAATACAAGGGGGCAGAATGCTTGATTCTATGAATTCCTTTCAATTCTAACGATTTGCCATTTCAATTCAAACGTATTCCGTTTCCAGTGAAAATTGCATTTGAGATGACAATCAACAGGACACAAGGATAGTCGCACAGTGTGTGGCATACATTTGGAAATGCTATGTTTTCACACGGCCAGATATACGTGGCGTGCTCACGAGTTGGAAAACCATCTTTTTGTACACCGGATCAGAAACCAAAAATTGTTGTTTATCAAGCTGCGTTACATTGAAAACAAAAATGAAATGATAAATTTAACTTTCTTTTCATTTCAAAAGACATAATTTCGCGCATTACAACGGCTGCGGGGTCAGCTAGTTACTTATACATATATTTGATATATATAATACATATGTATACATATATATATGTGTGTATTTTAGCTTTCCATAGAAGAACTCACATTTAGCAAGGTGCGCAGAAAAACACCCAAATTCTAAAATTACATATATTGGCAAATACTAAAATTTACATATGCATATATGCTTAGCAACACTAAACCTTTCTTGATTTCATTCGCAAATTTTGATATTTCTCCCTGTCTACCAATCATTCCTGCACTCACCTCTAATGCCAACGCACTGTCAACTATCAAACAAAATTGGCTTCAACTTCATATATGTATATATGGCAAAAGCAGTCTTGCCGCATTCGTAAACTGGTAATATTGTAGTCCTTAGGTTATAGACATGCTTTTGTTAAATTTGCGAAATTTCGAGTGTTAATCTCAATATTGAAAACAGAATGGAGTGGCGATGGAATCGTTGAAAAGTTGTGGTGAAAGGAGACTGGAAAAGTACCCATGTACTCTTATCCGCGTTAAGGCAATTATCGAAATACCTCCGCATTACACCAGAGTCCACCGTTCTTTGAGCATCTGAAGCAACAACATCGAAACTTTTAACGATTTTAAGACTTCCTAAAATTTATAGTACCGTTTTGGCCGGAATATTTTGTTCAAGAAAAAAATCTAAAGGGAACTTTGATAGACTTAACCATAACTTATTAAGGTATAGTTATACCTATAACATATACAAGTAATAAGCAACTAACGAAAATTAGGATATTCAAGTAGGAAAAAAAATTGTTTAAGGAAAAATAATTAAGATTATGGTAACAAACAAAGTATAGTTTTGAACGAAAATTTATGCAGAAAAATACAAAGTTTAAATATGTTTTTTTTAGACACGGCGTAAACCGAGACTGAGAAATAAAGTATAAAGATCATTCTTTACTCATTTCGTTGTATACATGTATAGTATTCCACTGTATAGTTTTCGACGCAGGGAAAATGATTCACTCGAAAAACTCATATTTTTGAGACGTTAAGGTTGCCCCAAAACAAATTTTTTCTTTAATTATGGTTTTAAGCGCAAACAATAAATTTAAAGATATGTTTCTTTAGGAAAGTAACAACATGTCAAATACTGAACTATATGCTCGACGGAAGTAAGTAACATTACATTAACAGTTCCGTCGAACTTCTTTAATTTCTTTGCATATTTTTTACAAAGACATTTTTTAAAATATGCCTTAAAATACTTTTAGGAAAAAATTCAAAAGCTGCAGTGCAAATTATAAGATCATATGTACAAGGTGCGTTCCAAAGTAAACAGGACATAAAAAAAAAAACAGAACAAATGGTTTTTACGGAAAAATCAATTTTTTGTATTCAAAATAGTCTCCTTCTGCTTCAATACAGCTTTTTACACGGTCCAAAAGCATGCCGAACGAGTGTTTTAGCTCGTTGGCCGCTATGGCGGCTTGTATGACGGTGTAAGCCTCTTGAATGGCTTCTACGTCTGCATAAGGCTTTCCTTTCATGGGCAAATGCATTTTTCCGAAAAGCAAGAAGTCGCACGATGCCATATCAGGTGAATATGGAGAGTGGTTAATGGTTAAAATGTAAGTTTTGGTCAAATAATCGGTCACAAGTCTTGATAGATTTGAGCAATTTTTGGTCGTCAGTCAATTTGTTCGGAAAAAACCGTGCACACATCTTTCGTAAGCCCAAAGGTTCGGTCAAAATGCGATAAATCGATGTTTTGGAGATGTTCAATTCCATTTCCATGAATTACAATGATTATTTCGGCTGATTTTTGATAAATTCACCTACAGTTTCGATGGAATTTCCGAAAGTTTTGATTTGATTGGCCCACTTGTTGATTGTCATTTATGTCCTCACGACCACTTTGAAAACGTTGAAACCACTTGTACACTCTGCTACGGGATGTGCAATCATCGCCATAAACTTGTTTCATTAATTGAAACGTTTCGGTAAAAGTTTTATCAATTTGAAAGCAAAATTTAATGTTAGCTCTTTGTTCGAAGCTCATTTGGCACCGATAACACAAACATACTGACACTTAAAACGCAATCTTCCAATCTATGAAATGTTATGAAATTCTCACTGGACAATCGATAAAGATAGTAGATTCTAACGCACTAGTCGAAATATTGATGGCGCCACCAGGGTACGCTAGATTCAAAAAGTCCTGTTTACTTTGGAACGCACCTTGTATGTATATATCAATGCTTCTTTTCAATAAGCTTAGATAAGTATTTATTTATGGTATACTCACATCATTGATTATTTGCCTGCAAACATTACATGTACTTAGTTTGAATGCTATATTAAGTGGTTTGCGGTTCTCCTTTGCTACACAAACGTTTACAAACCAAAATTTTTCTAATATCACTTGCTTCCTTATTTATACCTTAAGTGCAATAGCAGCCTTTCTTTTGTTTTTAAATGAGTTCAACCATATGAATATTCCTCTCTATTTAGTACCAAACCATACTACCAAAGCATTCTAAAACTTTCAAGGGTTGAAAAAAATTTAAGAAACTGTGTTTTATTTATTTAAAGCATACATTGTGTTCCAAGAAATAAAGAATATTAAAATAAAAACTAATAGAATACTATTAAAAATTAATATTTTATATTATTCAAATTATGAATATGTGTATACCTCTAAAGTAAAATCTGATCTAAATTTGTACTAAATTTCCAATTTTGTTAAAGTAAAAGTATATATGTATATAGAAAAAAAAACATCAGTTTAATTTTAAAAATTCAATTTGGAAAAATGTTTCGACAATTTATTTCGCACACAAAAAGTTGACTTCCCTTCAAAAGAGGCTCAAAAATTGTTAAGCGCTGCAGCGAAGAAACCGCTGCCTTTCGTTGCGATTTTCTTTGAGTCCGTTGCACGTCTCACGGTTTTCACTTTGAAGCTGCTTTGATTTTTGCTCTACAAAGTGGTGAATAGGTAAAAGAAAGTCAAGGCAGCGGGGAAAGAAAAAGCAAAAGCAAATTTATACTTTAAATGTATTTGTTTGTATGTAGTAGAGCAGAACTTATTACAATATACAAGTATGATAAGGCAAGGCCGTTTTTCCAGCGAAAAGAAAAGTTTGTGAGTCGACATTTTTTTGCGATTTTTTTTTAAATATGAATTTTTAGCACACAACTATGTATATAACGGCAGTAAATAAATTTTTTTCCTAATCCCTTTTCGGCTGTAAAACTACCACAATTTTTTTTAACATATCTGAAAGAGTTTACCTTTAGTACTTCTAAGAAGCAGTTTTCCTTATAAAAACTTAAACAATAAAAGATTTGGTATCTTATTCACGTATGCATATTATGGACCATTGCTTCATTAACACCATATGTTTCTTCGTGTCTGAAATATTTATATTAAAATCAACCTAATTTACCGAAATGAAAAACACGTGATGTAAACCCAATCCCAAAGAGGCTATATTTAAGATAGTCAATGTCAAGAAATGATCAACCCCAGAATCGAAGATCATTATGTTAGGGATATTCAGCGTTGAACCTCATTGGATTTAGGAAAACACGTCAACTTCATTCCATTTCCTATATTCTGACTAATGTAGAGTTCAAAGAATTTTTAGGATTAGGGGAAATTATGTAGTACTAGAAACATGTTTCACACATTGACATATTGGGTCTGTTTAACCCAGACAAACATTTTGCATTAATTCTTATGTGAGCTGAATCCGAAGACCATATTTTCGGCATTAAACCATAGTATATCAAAAAATTTATGTTCTTCTAATTTTGCCAAGACATCTTACACAATGAACTAAATATACGTTATTCTACAGCAAAACGCGTCTCTCTAAATTGCTTCTCCTCTAAATTGCATATGTTGACCATGGTGTTATATGGAAAGTAGGTGTGGTTTGGTTTGCAAATTCATCCATCCCATCTTGAATATGGAATTAGATTAAGTAGCTTTCAGCATAACCAATTTCTGTAATTTTCACGCTGTTTGAATATTTATTTAAAAGATTTTTCCTCAGCAAGTTTGAATAATATAGATTTCGAGTTTGAGAGATATGCCCATCAAACCTATTAGGCTGCGAGTTTAGGCCCATTTTTTCATTTTCAGCTAACAAGTTATCTTCATTACTGCTATACCCGGTTCCAGATTCCATTTTATAGAGTTTAATTCGTGTCGTCATATTGACCATTTATATATGTACATACTACTATGAACAAAAAATAGTAAGACTTTGTTCATAACTTAAAAATTCTTAATTCATAAAATCTATGTCGTCGCCCTCAAAGTAATTCCACTTGGCTCCGATACACTTGTGCCAACGTTTTTTCAATCCGCAAAACAGTCGTTAAAGCAAATTTCCGGAACAGCCTGCAATGCGCGTAGCGGTTCATCTTTAATATCTTCAATTGACTCAAAACAGTTTCCAGGAGGTAGTTTGAGTTTACTAAGTAGCTAGGTGCTAAATCGGGCTAATCTTGTAGTTACGAGAGGATATTGATTAAAAATTTGGC
The DNA here is from genome assembly GCF_024586455.1 of Bactrocera neohumeralis. Taxonomy (NCBI): domain Eukaryota; kingdom Metazoa; phylum Arthropoda; class Insecta; order Diptera; family Tephritidae; genus Bactrocera; species Bactrocera neohumeralis. The sequence goes on from NC_065921.1 coordinate 47,532,053, forward strand.
AAAAACCCGATTTATTGTCCGAATATCATTGTTTCACAGACGCTCTGAGACCCAAATGATTCGCAAAATGGTTTTTACTGATAGGCCAACGATGGCAGTAAGATCTCTGACTGTTAGTCGTAAATTAATTTACTTTTTTGCCGTGTTGATAATCAGTTGATGGCCGTCCTGAACGTGGTTCGTCATCTACGCGTTCTCGACCCTCTTTGAATAATTTTTACCAACCAAAAACACTTGCTCGCGACAAACAATTATCACCGAAGGCCTTTTTAACATTCTGAACGTTTTGGCACCAGAAATTTTATTGCGCCCACAAAATTTTATGGAACTTTTTTGCTGAATAATTTTACTTGCCGTAAAAATCGCCGACGTTTACTAAACAATAATGATTATTTTGATGTGACATTGGACATAGATGTCACATTAACCTAGAAAAAAATATTACGACTCAAGGGTTCTCGGGCGAAATTTAATTTAAAAAGTTTTACAATTTTTCCCACACTATATACATATATATATACATATATGTAGACATCTATCTTTATTAGTTTTAGGTGAGTATAAAAATATAACAGTTGAAAAAAGCATGCTGAAGGGATTAAGCAAGCTTTGATGTAAAAAGTAAAAGCAGTTTTCGAAATATTGTTTCATAAAGCAGCCTCAAATCTGTAGCTGCCGACTTTTCTTTGCTTCACCGTATATTTTGTCCCAGCTCTTTCATTATTTTATTTTCCTTAGTTAATCCTTTCAGCGAATTTCTGTATGGTCATTGACTTCACAAGAGTCAGAGTCCTGACCTGTCCTCACGCTGTCTTAACAGTTTGCTGAATATGATTATCTAAATGACTACTTTGCAACAAGTTGCGCCAACATACAATAACCAGTGAGATTGCTGAGTCACTTTCGTCAGTACCGTTACGAAAATTTACATGTAACAGATGCCACGCACACATGCGCCCGAAGAGCCTATTGGTGGCATAGCTAAGTATGGTAAATGTATGTGTGTAGTTCCCATTTGGTAAGCTACCCAGCTCATTTGGGAAAATTACTAGATTTCGTTTCAGTCACATTATTTTATTATTATTGACTATGCAGTAATACAGTCCTAATAACTGCAGATGCTGAGTCATTTGCTTTCGATTTTATGAACTCACTTTCAATGGCCGGGTAATGAGAAAAGCTTCCAGCGATCCTGATGCAATGATGTGGAAAGTTCGTGTGAATAAAGTTAGGTAGATTAATTATTTGAAATGAGCTATAATTTCAACAACATTGGCCAGATATTCAAGTGGTTTAGCATAGACCTAGGAACCAGACCTCTCCAAACAACTCTCATGGGAACCCAAACCAGGCACAAAAATACCCCAAACCGAAATCTTACTAAAAGTATTTTAACTAAATTAAAATATATTAGTCCAGCTGGTCCAGCCTTTATCATATCAAATCGTTCATTCCGTTCCACTTCTCTACAGAAATATTTATACTTACTTGTGGTAAGTACATATGTACATAGATTTGGTGATCTATGTGTTTTATATTACTAAGCGAATACTGAAATACTTGTTTTGAACATACCTGAAAGAAAGAGAAAAACGTGTACATAAATATTTGGTCCATATTTAAAAATGTAGGCTTTATAGCATATACTATTGCTCAGCTACCAAAACGCTTTTTAAAAGAGAGGTATTTGCTCAGACACAATTTCAAAAGCCTAAACAAAAACAGGTAATTACATGCCATGATATAATTTACTGACAATTTTAATTGAAATAAGTTTAATTTTATGTAATTTAAACAAAATTTTAATCTTGGTTTATATTAGAATATATAACAAAAACTTTACGAAATTTAATTATTTTTTAATTAAAATATATTCAAAGTTTTTATAAATTTAATTTCCTTTTTGAAGCGCAACACTCTTGAGCGTAGTCTTGCTCTTGGCGTAATCATTTTAAGGCTACAACAACTTGTAGCAGTATAAATATTGTATGTAATTTTATTATAATTAGTTAGTAATCTTGAATAAACATAAGTAATGCCACAAAATGAAGCATTTGTTGTAATCAAAATCAAATCGACCCAAAACACATAAAACTAATACAAATAAAAGTTAAGGAGGGTATACAATTTTACTATCATCAACATAAATCTTGATAATTCAATCGGGAGCAAAATTCGAACATGCGGTTTTTTAATTGAAATTGTGAACAGATTACTCGCTGAGAACTCAGCGACACTCAAACACAGTCGCCAAACTCACAGCGCGTAAAAGACGAAAACAATTACTTTATCGAATTGTTACGACAGAGGTGAATAAGGAGAAACATGATGGCTTTAATCAAGGGGAAGCGGAATGAGCTAGAACTGTTGAGCTGTTGCGGGCAGTTTCATTTTTTCAAGCGCAGTCACCTGACTCCTGGCATTTTCGTCAGAATTTCTACGGAATTATACTATAGCATTAGTGTATGCGCTCACAATGCTTTAAATGCCGTGGTAAGCGTGCAAAGTTGCGGTTGTTTAGGCGCTATAAGATTAACGTCAATAGCACGCAGTGTGTATATATGTATGTGTTAGGGGGCGTGTTTCAAGCATATGGTTGATCAGCGCAAAAGTCCACAAACCGCATGCAACCACTCAACGGCATAAATGTGTGAAAGTGAGGCAGCATAGTCGTCACAAGCACAGAAAATGTTGGATCAGTAGCTACTCTTATGTAAAGGAGACTCCAGCACACCGACATATGCAAGGATGTGCTTATAACGAGGAAGTGGCCGCTTCGTGTTTTATTTTAATATTGAATTATTCAAATCTTACTTCCTTCTGCATTTGCTTCGCCCTTGCAAATAATAAGAGCTGCACAGCTATAAAGAGAAGCTACAATCTTCTACAGCTGCATTCGCGACTTGGTTCCTCTCACATCACTGTTGACAGTTATAACTTTGCAGTCGTAGATAATCTATCTTAGAACCAGTATCAACACCAAGGACATCAGCCTTGAAATCCAACACAGAATCACTTTTGCCAATATGTATTACTTTGGACTGAGTAGGCAATTGAAAAGTAAAGTCCTCTCTCAACTAACAAAGACCAAACTCTACAAGTCCCTCATCATTCCCGTCCTGATATATGGAGATGAGGACAATTATATCGTCCCTTGAATCGCCTTAGCAGTGTTTGAGAGAAAGGTTTTTGGCTAGCTGATACCATCTGAATGGACGAAAACGCTCCAGCTCTGAAAGTATTCGACGCAGTACCCGGCGGGGGAAGCAGAGGAATTCCTCCACTCTGTTGGAGAGATGGTTGTTGTAAGGAATGAGATTATAACTCGTGTATACCTAAAATAAACTATTTTCCTATTTTACGTGCAGAGGTTAGCTTTTCAATGGTATTCCTGATATATCAGAATTAAATAAAGCCTACACTTTGGAAAAAAGTGTTCTCCATGCAAAAGAAAATTTATAAAATACTAACTGACCCCGCAGGCGTTGTCTTGCGTGAAATTACATATGTGTTTTGAAATGCAAAAAAGTTGAATGTACTATATTTTGTGTTTACATCATTTATTTGCAATTTTTATAGATTTTTTTCAATGGAGCGTAGCTTGATAAACAACATTTTTATACTCTCGCAACAAAGTTGCTAAGGAGAGTATTATAGTTTTGTTCACATAACGGTTGTTTGTAAGTCCTAACACTAAAAGAGTCAGATATAGGTTTATATATACCAAAGTGATCAGGGTGACGAGTAGAGTTGAAATCCGGATGTCCGTCCGTCCGTCTGTCCGTCTGTCCGCCCGTGCAAGCTGTAACTTGAGTAAAAATTGAGATATCAGGATGAAACTTGGTACACGTATTTCTTGGCTCCATAAGAAGATTAAGTTCGAAGATGGGCAAAATCGGCCCACTCCCACGCCCACAAAATGGCGAAAACCGGAAACCTATAAAGTGTCCTAACTAAGCCATAAATAAAGATATTAAAGTGAAATTTAGCACAAGGGATCGCATTAGAAAGGGACATATTTGGACGTATTTTTTTTTGGAAAAGTGGGCGTGGCCCCGCCCCCTACTAAGTTTTTTGCACGTATCTCGGAAACTAATATAGCTATGTCAACCAAACTCTACAGAGTCGTTTCCTTCAGACATCTCCATATACAGTTCAAAAATGATAGAAATCGGATAATAACCACGCCCACCTCCCCTACAAAGGTTATGTTGAAAATCGCTAAAAGTGCGTTAACCGACTAACAAAAAACTTTATCATGCCAGAATATAAAATGTTCGGTGACACCCGAACATACGGCGGCATACCAAGCCTCTCCAAAGAATTTAGAAATTTTAGTGGATAATTCGCGGTTTCGTCTTCATTGTCAAGACGATCGGTATTGGTCTATTTCCAATTCTTAGCGAATACGATGTAAAATGTCTTTGGCAATGTAATTTTTGTTCGTATCCCTTAATTGACGCAGATTTGAAGGCTGATATGTTGAAATGATCATCGCGAAAAGTGCGCGACAATCAGTGGCATGTGAAGTAGCTATCGCATTGTCCATTGTTTGATTCCAGCGATTATCATGTTCCAGCAATTGTAATTGCTGGCAAGCTTCTCAAAAAGTTGCACACACCGTACCATTCATAGTGCACGTGAATGACTCGAATGAAGTTGAACCGCGTACATTAATCAATAACAACCGAAGGTAGAAGCAATCGTCGTTTTTCGGGTGGATTGTTTAAATTCATCCTAATGCATTAGTTGAGAACGCACCTGAATGTCCATCTACTGGTTGGTCTTGTTTTCCGTGTAAACATTTCTTCACGATGCATTCCATGTATAATATCAAGGCCTTTCCGAAAAGAGTAACTTTCTCGTAAACGGATCACTGACGCAAGTCGAGAAAATACTCGTCAATGTCAATTTTGTTGTTGGCTGTGTTTCCGTTGGCCAATTTGGAAAATAGATAGTAGCCGATTCTCAGACCTACTGAATACGCATATAAAATTGGTAAAAATCGGTAAAGCCGATTCGGAGGAGTACTGTAACTAACATTGTGACATGGAAATTTTATAAATTAGACTAGAGGACCCGTCCACGCTTCACTGTGGCTGATACATAGATAAAACTACTACTACCATCTATATGATTTATATTAGTTGGATTATAACTATAAGCTAATGAGATTTAGCATTTTTGTTAAGCAACTTGTTAGTTTACAAAAAAATGGATCCTAAAGCATTTCGTGTGTTAATAAAGCATTGCTTTTTTGGGTAAAATACTGTTGAATTTGGGCTGAGGGAAATCCACCGTTGAAAAGATATTTGCTAAGCTGGAAACAGACTAAATGAGCAAAGTAGGTGCCTCGCAAGTTTATAATCCAACAAAAACAACGAATAACTGATTCTGAGAAGTGTTTAAGTGCTCTCTAATCGGAATAATACATACTCAACGACTTATTACTGAGCCAGTTATAATCTATTTCACTGCGTATTTGGTTGCAGTTCTTTCTTCTATTTCAAATATTTAGCAATTGTATTATTTTTGAGAAGACTCTGTTTAAACTTGTACGCATATATTCAAATGATTCCAACAAACATGAATTTTGAACAAATGCTTATGCTTTTGAAAATTCAACGTTTTTAAATGGAAAATGTAGTTAAAAACACTGTAACGCACCAACAAGATGTACACTGATATGTAGTGTAATACAAAACAAAAGATGAGAACAACAATAGCTGAGCACTAAGAGGAAGTAAGCATAACAGCACAGCTACACCGGACAATTTAATTTTCAACTGTAATTTTTTTTTCTTCTTTCTTATTTCTTTGTTTTCATAATTGTTTTGTGCACACAACTTGCATCATAAATATTTCTTTTGTATACATATACCCTTAGTAGGGTACATTTAGTTTGCCCCGAGGTTGTTAACAAACAAAAGAAAACGTCCAGAGCCCATTACAGTATATACTACTGTGATCAAATTGAAAGGAAAATTAGTTTATACTTCGCGTGTTTTTCGAATCTGTAAATTTTTTCTTTCTGTATTTGGTAATACTGTTAGTGACATCTATGGTAAATTTCACGTCAAAATACTTATTAGTATTTGAGATACGCGTCGTTTTGTAAGGCTCTAAAAGTAAATTATTCGATTATTACTAGGTCTGAATTTATTGAACAAAGAAGTGCGATAACGCACCATCTCTTACTGCATTGGTTATTCGTAATAATTTCACTACATTTTCAACTAATATCGAGCCGCAACCACCGCATTCGCCTAATTTACCTTCTTGCAACTTCTGGCTGTTCAGCAAATTCACATGCCCACTCCGAGGACACCGTTTTGACTCAATTGAGAATATAAAAGCTGAATCGAAGAAGGCTCTGGCGGCCATCAAGACGGAGGGTTTTTCCAACTGCTATGATGATAGGAAAATTCGGCATAAGTATATTGAAGCGAGAGGAGATTACTTTGAAGGAGATAAAATGGATAAAATGCACCTTTCAATTTGATCACCAGCATGACGTGAAGCTGAGCCAATATAGCCATGTCTGACCATCTTTGTGCACTAGAACTAGTCTCTCAGATTCTGCAACAGCTTATGACGAACCAGTATAGCATGCAACTACCAGACAAATTAACCGACAGGAATCAATTCATTGTTAGGCAAAGTTTTTATTCTGTCCAAATATCTCCAGGAAATTTTATATTGTTCAATGCAACGTTACAAGCTTGGAAGAAGTTGTTTCGATCATTATTGCTATCATTTAAACTGACCGATCAAAATAAATACAAATGGCTGTATATACTCTCTAATGCTGTATAAAATTAACCTGTGAAGGGTATTATAACTTAATTGCGGCCGTTAACTTCGGCCTTTTCGTTTTTTTTATACTCTCGCAACAATGTTGCTAAGGAGAGTATTATAGTTTTGTTCACATAACGGTTGTTTGTAAGTCCTAAAACTAAAAGAGTCAGATAGATATAGGGTTATATATACCAAAGTGATCAGCGTGACGAGTAGAGTTGAAATCCGGATGTCTGTCTGTCCGTCCGTTCGTCTGTCCGTCTGTCCGCCCGTGCAAGCTGTAACTTGAGTAAAAATTTAGATATCAGGATGAAACTTGGTACACGTATTTCTTGGCTCCATAAGAAGATTAAGGTCGAAGATGGGCAAAATCGGCCAACTGCCACGCCCACAAAACGGCTAAAACCGAAAACCTATAAAGTGTCATAACTAAGCCAAAAATAAAGATATTAAAGTGACATTTGGAACAAAGGATCGCATTAGGGAGGGGCGCATTTGGACGTAATTTTTTTGGAAAAGTGGGCGTGGCTCCCCCCCTACTAAGTTTTTTGTACATATCTCGGAAACTACTATAGCTATGTCAACCAAACTTTACCGAGTCGTTTCCTTCAGGCATTTCCATATACAGTTCAAAAATGGAAGAAATCGGATAATAACCACGCCCACCTCCCATACAAAGGTTATGTTGAAAATCACTAAAAGTGCGTTAACGGACTAACAAAAAACGTCAGAAACACTAAATTTTACGGAAGAAATTGCAGAAGGAAGCTGTACCCAGGCTTTTTTTAAGATTGAAAATAGGCGTGGCGTCGCCCACTTATGGACCAAAAACCATATCTCAGGAACTACTAGACCGATTTCAATGAAATTCGGTTTATAATATTTTCTTAACACCCTGATGCCATGTACGAAATATAGGTGAAATCGGTTCACAACCACGCCTTCTTCCAATATAACGCTATTTTGAATTCCATCTGATGCCTTCTCTGTGTAATATGTATGTATATACATTGGGAACCAATGATGATAGCGGAATAAAACTTTACAAAAATACGGTATTTGAAAAATATGTAAATGACGTATAATGAAATCTCGATTATCACTTTATCATGCGAGAGTATTAAATGTTCGGTGACACCCGAACTTCGCCCTTCCTTACTTGTTTTGTTATTGTTTTCGTTGCTCCACTCTCTCAAAAAATGTTGACTGCTTACGCAGTTGTTGACGCAGACTATGTTGTTGGAGTGGGTGGGAATGTGTGAACAGGCGGACCTAGCAGATATTGTTATCATGTTCATATGAATATGTTGCTATTGTTGTTTCTTTCTGCTTGTTATTTTGCTTTCGATTTTTTGTACTGCCGATATTTTTGTGGTTTTAGTAAGCTTACGTGCTACATATTCCTCGGTGTGTAAATAGAGTCTATTAAATATTTACTCTTTTTTACGATCCTTCGGTAGATTCTATTTTCGAAGAGTTTTTGAAGACCTACAAATTTATGCAGTCAGACGCTGAAATGTGCTAGAATTAGAGGTTGTAATCTGACTTTTGAATTCGAAGGGAAGTATTATTAATAAAATTTCTTTATATGACTTCTGAAAAAGTAGTGTATCCGCAGCTCTTCTGCTTGAAGGTGAGGCAGCGTAGTCGGTCGCAAAGAAAGAAGTGTTGACACGACATGTACCTGAAGAGTCCTAATTAGTTATAAGGTTTCATCTGATTATCCCAAATTGATCTGACAGATAAATGTTAACATATTTAGGACCTCACCTTATTTAAACAAAATTATATTTGGGTCGTCTGAAACAATTCTCGAACCAAAATATATAAAGATTTTAGACTCGAAACTTCGGTTCCACACTAAAATCAATCTGACTCCATTTTAAGCAAGAATTAGTAATGGCCGCAGTAGAAGTTACTGGTTCTCCTTGTAAAACAAATGAAAAAAAATTACCATTTATATAAATTTTCAAAACTTTTATTGCACACATAAATTTGATTGATCACTTAACAATATTTATATAGTAAATGTAAAAAATATACGAAACATTTTTATATTTTATTGATCACAAAAATGTTTTTAAATTTTAAGCCGCTTTAGCAGGTCATAAATTTCATAATATTTTTTTTCAAAATAGTTTTACACTTTAACTCTATATTGTATTTATTTATTGATTTAATTTGCAAAGCCAATCCTCTTGTCGTACAAATGGCAAACAAATAGTTGTTATTGTGCTTAATTTTGCCTCATTTCGCCTTTAAACTGCTGCGTCCAATGAAGCTGTAAAGCCAACGGTAAAAGAAGGAAGGAGAAATTGAAAATTACCACGGGAAAATAAATTTATAAATAAAAAACCAAAATAGTTAAAAAGAAAATACAAAAAAAGTTAAAGTCACTAACATTTATTATTTTGCGCAAATTAAAATTTCAAAAATACAAACAAAAAATGTGTAAATTTTTTAAGCAAAATATTTATGCAAATGCCAGAAAATAGCAGCAAAACTGCTGCCATGTGAAGCAAATAGATTTAGTGAAATTCCAATGCAACCATGTGCACGCACAATTGTTTGACATATAGCAATAAATTACGAAAAAAAATTGGAATATATAAAAAATATGGAATATAATTATAAACACAAATAATCAAAGGAACCAATAATTTAAATTTGACAAGCTACTAAAAAAACAAAATTAATCTGCGTCACGCCAAAATGTGACAAATTAGTGCAGCAGACCGCCTATAGCCCGCAACTAAAATAGGCGAATATATGTACAAAGGTATATACACTCAGTCCTTTTTTACGCGACCTCTTTTTACGCTATTTCACTTTAACGCGGTCGCAGCGCAAATTCCTTTTTTACGCGAATTTCTCACTTTAACGCGATTGCTTTTTTTCGTTTTTTGCTTGGTCTTAAACTTGCAGCAGAATTGGAAAATTATTTTGTAGCAAATGATACTGATGCCGAACGTGCACGAATTTTTCAAAAAAGAATTGAGTGTCTGCATGTTAAGATATAAAGAACTACATCGGAATTTATTGGGTCCAAAAAGAAGCATTCAAACAAAATTAACTGAATTTATGGTGCAAACTCAGTCGGAGACGCTAAGTCAATCAGAACATCATTCCATAGTTCTTACTATTGATTCTGATACAAATTCTAATGATATCAGTGCCGGCCATCAAAATAAGCGAATAAAAATAATTTAAACTACGGATAATGACTGTGATTAAACAGCATTCAACGGTTTTTTCAATAAATCTACCTATTTTCTTCTCTTTTATATATGGTTTTTGTTTTTTATTTTTTATTTTGTTATGAATGAATAAATCATAAGTCTGAAATTTGAAACTTATTGTATTGTTTTTGAATATTTTTTTGCGCGAATATTTTGTTATACGCGATATTTTATATATTCGGATCCAATTTGTCAGTTAATAAATGGAAAAGTAACCATTTTTACGCGATTTTTTTTTACGCGATTAGTGGCAGAACCGAAAATCGCGTAAAAAAAGGACTGAGTGTATTGTAGTTGAGCGGCTGGCTAACAAAGCGATTTGCTGCTAAACAACTTAAAAGTACGTTTACGTATGAACTTAATCTCGTTATAAGCTTGTTCAATAATCTACTCGTTTACATAGGCAAATGAGATTATCAACTGTCAAATTTGTTGTATTTGTATTCTTCTTGGTGAATTGTAAAGTTTCGTGAATCAATATTTTTACTCGTGAACTAAAAAAGAAAAAAAAAGAAAAATTAAAGATATGGAAGAAAAACAAAAGAACGCGATTGTATACTTGATTACGCAGATTGCTGCCAGTAATAAGAAGTTGGCGGAAATACGGAAAAAACGACAACTTAGATTGGAAAAAATATTAACTGAAATAAAAATGCAAAATTCCTTATTGCTTTTTGTAATAAATAACAATAGGCCAAAACGTTTGAGGAAACACGTAAGCAATTACATCATTTTATAAAATTCCCACTTGACGTTGTATTGTAGGACAGGCACGGTAATTTCTGGGAGCTTGACGTTGCTTTCAATAGTAACCAATTCTTCAAGGAGAGCTTCAGAATGAGTGGGGAATCATTCAAAATTTTATGTAATGAGCTAAAAAACATTGGCAAACGTGATACTACATACAGGCAATGTATTCCATTAGAAAAAAGAATAGCTATCGCTTTGTATGCCCTTGGTTCTTCTGCTGAGTACAGAACAGTTGGAAGACTATTCGGGGTTTCCAAAGCATCTGTATGTTTTTTTATTATTAGTTTATAAAAATAAATACAAGCTTTTCAAATTTCTGTTTTGTTTTACTAACCTGTGCTCTCCTCCACCAATGTTTGCCAGAGGGACCAATAGATTTCCTCTCATCTCTGTAAAATTTTTTTGTAAATTTTTGCAAACTTTTATATGAATAAATGCACATGCATATTAAATAAACTTACCTGTATTTATTTGTCAAATTATGTATTTTCACACGAATTAAAGTATTTCATATTCACATACCGCTTTACTTTGGCTTAGTAAGTTAGAATTAAATTTCTTTAGTTTCCACACCATTTACGACATGAATATTTTATAATCTAACAATTACCATACACCATAATGATTTACAGATAGTCTTGGAAAGTCGGCACTACCTTTCAGAGTCTGTAAACCGAAGTTAGTTGTATACGACCTCTCAAGCTCCAATATCGCTTAAAACCTTATTGTTTCTCAGTTTAACAATCAGAAGCAGAGAAAGAGTCGATGAAACTCAGTCGCATTTACTTATGGAGCTTCTGTGACTTCTAAACCTTTCTATTTGGTACTGAAGAAATTACTGAATTGGCTTCATATAACTAAAGTCTGTAGTAGGCAAATGTGCTTTTTATACTCTCGCAACAAAGTTGCTAAGGAGAGTATTATAGTTTTGTTCACATAACGGTTGTTTGTAAGTCCAAAAACTAAAAGAGTCAGATAGATATAGGGTTATATATACCAAAGTGATCAGCGTGACGAGTAGAGTTGAAATCCGGATGTCTGTCTGTCCGTCCGTTCGTCTGTCCGTCTGTCCGCCCGTGCAAGCTGCAACTTGAGTAAAAATTTAGATATCAGGATGAAACTTGGTACACGTATTTCTTGGCTCCATAAGAAGATTAAGGTCGAAGATGGGCAAAATCGGCCAACTGCCACGCCCACAAAACGGCTAAAACCGAAAACCTATAAAGTGTCATAACTAAGCCAAAAATAAAGATATTAAAGTGACATTTGGAACAAAGGATCGCATTAGAGAGGGGCATATTTGGACGTAATCTTTTTGGAAAAGTGGGCGTGGCCCGCCCCTACTAAGTTTTTTGTACATATCTCGAAAACTACTATAGCTATGTCAACCAAACTCTATAGAGTCGTTTCCTTCAGGCCATTACAGTTCAAAAATGGAAGAAATCGGATAATAACCACCCCCACCTCCCATACAAAGGTTACGTTGAAAATCACTAAAAGTGCGCTAACCGACTAACAAAAAGCGTCAGAAACACTAAATTTTACGGAAGAAATGGCAGAAGGAAGCTGCACCCAGGCTTTTTTTAAAAATTGAAAATGGGTGTGGCGTCGAACACTTATGGACCAAAAACCATATCTCAGGAACTACTCCACCGATTTCAATGAAATTCGGTATGTAATATTTTCTTAACACCCTGATGACATGTACAAAATATGGGTGAAATCGGTTCACAACCACGCCTTCTTCCAATATAACGCTATTTTGAATTCCATCTGATGCCTTCTCTGTATAATATATGCATTAGGAACCAATGATGATAGCGGAATAGAACTTTACACAAATACGGTATTTGAAAAACAATATATGTAAATGACGGATAATGAAAACTCGATTATCACTTTATCATGCGAGAGTATAAAATATTCGGTGACACCCGAACTTAGTCCTTCCTTACTTGTTTGTTATAATTGTAGTATACCGTACCATATGCAAATTTTAACTTTTTCCAAAAACCAATTGACTACATTTTTTCAGATTCCCAACTATTTACACATTTTTTTTTTGCATTATCGCATAATATACACCATAATAAACATTCTCTCAAATTTTGAAATCGAAATACGTCCGCTACAGCGTTTCTTATAGAAAGGGGACAGAGTGGGGAACATAGCGACTCCAATCTTTAAACGTGTTTTTCTCAGAATGGTGTTTTTCAAAACGGTTTCCACTCTCAAAGGAAGAGTTTTCAAGATATCTAGTTCCAATTTGGAGAGATAATTTTTAACATCATTCGCTTTCGCGCTATGGAAGCTTTTTTCCTTTTTTTTAAATCTTTTTATTTTTTCTACGAAAAACTGTCGAAAAAACAGGCCAATTCCGATAATTTTTGTTCAAACTCCCGGTAGTTTGTCAAATTAAAAAAAAAAAAAACAGAAAGCATAGTTCGATAACCACTTTCCTACAGATTAATAATCTTTTTGAAATTTTAGGCTTAGATCAAAATTACGGCCACAATCGTGGACATCGTACAGGACCTTGTTTACGTGACATTTCAACAATTTATTTAACTATTATACACCCAATAAATAAACATTAAAAATGTTAACATTAAAAAATAAAATCTCGAAAATCAGTGATTTTTCGGAGGATCACACTGAGTCGATCCTTTAAATAATGTAAAGACATTAAAGCTGTCACAGACAACTGTATTCCGCAACTTAAAAAGCTCTAGCAAAAGTCCTACTTCAAAATTCTAAACCGGCCACAAATACAAATAAACAACAATAAATACGAAGAATTTTCAAGAACTTACATAAATACCGTCTATTCTTTGCTTAAATTCCAAGCTGTCGACAAACCGTTCGTTTTCTACCAGGAGCCAATTATTTACGGAAAATCGAAAATTTACTTGCGACAAAACGAATTTACGGCCAACTAAGAAATTTCATTCAGGTGGCGTTAGGGCACACTAGGACGCAGTTACAGAACGTTATGCTGGACTGGAGAAGACCTGTACATGTATACTTTTATATAAGTGTGTGTGTTTGTTTAGTTTCGATCAGAGCATTGTTGTTATGCTGCGTTGTATTTGGCAGTTAGCAGTTGGCACAGTTTTTATACTCTCGCAACAATGTTGCTAACGAGAGTATTATAGTTTTGTTCACATAACGGTTGTTTGTAAGTCCTAAAACTAAAAGAGTCAGATATAGGGTTATATATACCAAAGTGATCAGGGCGACGAGTAGAGTCGAAATCCGGATGTCTGTCTGTCCGTCCGTCTGTCCGTCCGTGCAAGCTGTAACTTGAGTAAAAATTGAGATATCATGATGAAACTTGGTACACGTATTCCTTGGCTCCATAAGAAGGTTAAGTTCGAAGATGGGCAAAATCGGCCAACTGCCACGCCCACAAAATGGCGGAAACCGAAAACCTATAAAGTGTCATAACTAAGCCATAAATAAAGATATTAAAGTGAAATTTGGCACAAAGGATCGCATTAGGGAGGGGCATATTTGGACGCAATTGTTTTGGAAAAGTGGGCGTGGCCCCGCCCCCTACTAAGTTTTTTGTACATATCTCGGAAACTACTATAGCTATGTCAACCAAAGTCTACAGAGTCGTTTCCTTCAGGCATTTCCATGTACAGTTCAAAAATGGAAGAAATCGGATAATAACCACGCCCACCTCCCATACAAAGGTTATGTTCAAAATCACTAAAAGTGCGATAACCGACTAACAAAAACGTCAGAAACACTAAATTTTACGGAAGAAGTGGCAGAAGGAAGCTGCACCCAGGCTTTTTTTAAAAATTGAAAATGGGCGTGGCGCCGCCCACTTATGGACCAAGAACCATATCTCAGGAGCTACTAGACCGATTTCAATGAAATTCGGTATATAATATTTTCTTAACACCCTGATGACATGTACGAAATATGGGTGAAATCGGTTCGCAACCACGCCTTCTTCCAATATAAAGCTATTTTGAATTCCATCTGATGCCTTCTCTGTATAATACGAGTATAAACATTAGGAACCAATGATGATAGCGGAATAAAACTTTACAAAAATACGGTATTTGAAAAATATGTAAATGACGTATTATGAAATCTCGATTATCACTTTACCATGCGAGAGTATAAAATGTTCGGTGACACCCGAACTTAGCCCTTCCTTACTTGTTTCTTTTAACTTTTATTTACCTTGCAAACTGGTTATCTGCTTACTTACAGTCACAAATGGTTGTGGACATGCACGCGGTGGCCTTATTTGTGGGCTTATGGCTGAAGAACATACCTATAGTATATGCGCATACCAGTTTGTTGTTATTTTATGCATATGTATATGTAGTAGAGAATATGTGTGTTTATAAATCAGTAGGTTGAGTTGCGGTGTAGAAAACTAGCACAGGCCAGAGGAATAAAGGCCAACATAATATATACATATAGCTGTGTGCATGTGTGTGTGTTTTCACGTAGTTTAACGAAGCTCAGTGCCCATCGCAACAACCAAAGCAGATAGCAAATCGCCGAAAGGAGCAACGAAAGCGCATACACACACATACAATCAAAATTTTTCATATACATACACACAGTGGTACTCGCAAATATACAAACATATATTGACAAATATTATTCTGCCGCCCTGCTCGGTTTTCATTCACATTTTCCTTATGAAGCTGCAAGTGAACACTTGTCTATGCACCATACTTATATGCTTGTGGGTATGTATGTGAGTTTGGTTAACTGCAGCAGCCAGATGGTAAAACTGTCAGGTGAACAATCGGAAAATTTGCGCTTAAAGTCCAACAACAAAAGTTAGAAAGCTGTTAAATCGTACGTGTATTGGTTAGCAAATGATCACTTTTGCTTTATTTGTGTGCGTGTCTGTGGCCGATGCGAGACGGAATTCTTACCGCCAGCAACACAACAAAAAAATTTGCTCTATTTGCCACGATTAAGCCAATAACTTTGCTGTTGCTGTTTTTTAACCCCTTTTGCGGTCTTTAGGATGCCCACTGTGGCATGCAGCACTTGCATGAGTACGGTAGCTGTTGTTGCAAACATGTGTGTCGCATACATACATATGTATAGTATGTATTAAATCCATATAACCTACTGTCTGTTTATTTACGTGTATTATTTCCACAGACCATAAGTGAAGCGCTGAACACATAAAGCGTGACAGACTGCAAACTACATCTGTCAAATATTAAAATACACACGTTCTTATCGGCAGTGTTATTTTGACAGCTGCACGACTACACGATTGCAGGCCGACAGTTGTCGTTCTCGCTAACTTCAATGTCCTCCTATATCTGCCAACGACAGTAGGACGACAGTAGAGTTGATAGTAGAATGGAAGATAGAAAGAGGAGGTAGAGGGTGATGCCACTAATATGAAAAATGTAAAATTATTCACAGCTCTAACAAACTTGACGTTATTTTACAAATAAAAGCATAAAATAGCTCTATTATATCATTTGTAATAACAATTGATAATTTAAAACAGAAATATTTACCTATTTACTTATTTTTTGCATAAAAAATTTAATTTGAACAAAATATTAAAATTTCAATGAAGTGAAAGGTATTAGTATGGCCACAACGAAATTGTGTACATGCAAAATGGACAGCTGTGTTGTCTTGTGTACATGTCGGCCATTGTTATGTTGCTGCCTTCTTACGAATGTTCATGTAGTAAGATGCACAACGCCATTTTCAGTTCACTGTCGTGCTGCTGCAGTCTGTCGCTGTCATTGTGTTCACCACTTGACTCACAAGTCTTACTCTCTCTCTTCCTTGTCTATTGCTAGCCTTGATTTTAAATCCTTGTGTTGAAAGCTGTTTAATGCGTCCTATCCGAAACTTCCGTTGTCTTGCTCGCTTGGCCGGAATCTAGTCTTCCCATACATCTGTACGCATGCATATATAACTTTTCTGGTTTTGTTTGTTTCTTTCTTACTTTTTAGTGTCTCGTCCAGCTTTTGGGCTGAATTGAGTTCATTCCTTGTAATTGCCAATGAATGACACATAAAAGATTAAAGTAAATAAATAAAATGAAATTAAACGCCAAAATTTCGAAAAATATCTTGAAACACAGAGATGTAGCACCATAGAATTTTTAAGTACCTTAATCTAGCTAATGAGACAGATAATAGTCAACAAAGAACTATGCTGAAAACTCAAATATGACAATATACGCAAGAAGTGTAAAATTTGGTAAAGGTAGAAGGTAGAATTGTAGCAGTAAGACAATATTTTTATGCAGCTTACAGTCTGAATTGTCAATATTCCATAAGCCTAGAGTAAGGTTGAACTAAGTATGTCACAGTAGCAGCAAACATATAGTATATTTTAAGAGAAATTATCTTCAAGTATTTATCTGTAAGCCAGATTCAAATACTTCCTCCTATACTTCAATGTCGATGTGGTAACATTTGCTAGGTGGTACGTTATTCCAGTCATTGGCACCCATGCTAACTAAGCCTGTCAGTTACAAAACATAGCTGTTTCATTCTATCGCACTGACGCAGCAAATCTACGTTTACCCATGGGAGAAAGACACCAGACAACACATTCCATTTTATGAATTGTTGGCGATAGTACAATGATCGATTAATAGTAGTGATGCTCTTCGAAACGATATTCAATTACATTTGTTGCTTTAAGCTAATTATATATGACATATCCATAACATATTCCGTGGCAGAGGTTAATAAGTGGGTATAGCCTCAAAACCCTTCGAAACTCACAGCTTCAATTAGTTCAGCCATTTGATTGGCAATTATGCTTTCACCTGCAAAACAAAATTGTTTCAAATCGCCACTTTCACACCCAATCATACATACATACAAACAATAACCAACCAATAAATTATTATTGCTTAAGGAGAAAGAAAAATATCGAAATTTTTTCCTTCATAACGCAGTTTCGGGTTTTCGGTCAAATTCTCAATGACCCAGCTGTACACTTGCACACTTCATTTGTTGTTGTGGGCGTTAACAACAATACAACCCACTTCTAATAACAAATCTGCACCTGGTGACCACTTAAGCGCTCAACAACATCGTATAACATAACCACAGACATACAGAGTTTCCCAATAAAAGTATTTATGAATTATGAATTCTTAAAAAAAGGTTAATTGTTAAGAAATTTAAATGTTCATTATTTAATGTGAAGTACAATCGATAAATTCTGAATAGAACATAATTCAGCTGTCTTTCATAACTCCTTCTGTGTGAACAGATTCAATGAACCCAATTTTTGAGTACTTTTTGAACTAAATCAAGTCGTATGTCATGAGCAATATTGAATTCTAAAGCTTGAAAAGAGTCTTGTTTATTGCCAAAGACCAATGTCTTCAAATAACCTTCCATGAAGTAGTCTAATGATGTGTAATCACAACTCCTTGGAGGTCATTCAATGGCACAATTTCTTGAAATAATCGAATCTAAAAATGTTTCCCGCAATTATTTGCTTGTTGCACGTGCTTCTAGATGCGGCCATAAAAAGTTGGTTATAATCGATCTTTACCGCTCAGCATTAACAGTAACAATGTTCATTCGAGAGCGAATAATTCTTGAAAATGTCTTGGAATCGGCAAATTGCGGTCTTTAGCAGCACTTGCCTGAACGGCCGCAATACTCTCTTTACGTTAAAAACTAGAAGTTTAAATCTGAAAGGTAATAATAATTTACACCCTTATTTAGAAAGTACGAGAATGTGTAAAATGCATATAAAGTTGGCATCATTCTAGAAGTTTTACTTAAAAAACTTTACATTTGTTTAAATTGAAAAAAGAATTTATTAAATAAAACTTATACTCTTATTTATTATTTATTGTAATTTTTTTTTATTGTTCATTTATTTTTTACATTACTGTCACTTAAAAGATTAAATTATTAATGGCAACCTTTAGTTATTTTGTTCTCAATATTTTCTTAGCGAAAATAACTCATAACTCTGCGAATATGCGAATAATAAAACAACTTTTATTGATTTTCGTCCATAGTTAGTAATGTTTTTATCGTTTTTATTTATATTAATTCAAGCCATAAAAGTCGATAAACATGTCGTATGAGTAACTTTTATAATTGAGAAGTATTAAAATTAATAACAAAATAATTTTGAAATTTTTATTTTATTTATTTAGTAATGTTTTCGTTACCGTTTTCTATATAATAAATTTTTGCAGAATCTCTTATTATTCTTTTTACGAGGGATTATTTACCTGGACAAATTTTTCTGATTGATCATTTCGAATACGTAATTTACGTCTAAAACTGATTTAAAATCGAGACCAACTGAATTTAAATTGACTTTTTTTTTACATTCCTTAAACTATTTCAAATAAATTTTTTGATCTTTTAAAGTACGCTAGAAGTTTTCTAATGACTTTTGCAACTGACACTATTTTAGTTGTATCAAGTCGTATACGCTATCTAATTCACTAAATATTAGCAACACATGTTGTCTACGCGACTTATACGATTTACTTGTATTAAGAGCATAAACTTTTAGCCTTTAAGCGCCGCAAAAGTGACAATAAAATGAATTATTTGCTAAGAAATATAATCAATTATTCCGTAATAGCACTCAAAGCGCACGTACACGAAAATAAAGAGAGATAAAGTGCTATAAAGGGGTGGACCATGGCGTATGCGTGACATTAAAGTTGTAAATTTTTGCGCGCTTAGTAAAAGACTATGAGCGTTGTATGTGCATACATACATATCATCATACTTTGAATGCTATCTATAACTGTGTACAATTAAACACATCATTTGCGAAAAAAATGTGCCAATTAATCGCGCTGGTAATAAGAAAATCCTTAGCGTTCACACTTTGGCCACAGCAAGAGCAAAACTTTTCGCATTTTCCAAGCAAAGAAAATAATTAAAACAAGTAAGGAAGGGCTAAGTTCGGGTGTCACCGAACATTTTATACTCTCGCACGATAAAGTGATAATCGAGATTTCATTATCAGTCATTTACATATTTTTCAAATACCGTATTTGTGTAAAGTTTTATTCCGCTATCATCATTGGTTCCTAATGTATGTATTATACAGAGAAGGCATCAGATGGAATTCAAAATAGCGTTATATTGGAAGAAGGCGTGGTTGTGAACCGATTTCACCCATATTTTGTGCGTATTATCAGGGTGTTAAGAAAATATTATATACCGAATTTCATTGAAATCAGTCGAGTAGTTCCCGATATATGGTTTTTGGTCCATAAGTGGGCGACGCCACGCCCATTTTCAATTTTTAAAAAAAGCCTGGGTACAGCTTCCTTCTGCCATTTCTTCCGTAAAATTTAGTGTTTCTGACGTTTTTTGTTAGTCGGTTAACGCACTTTTAGTGATTTTCAAAATAACCTTTGTATGGGAGGTGGGCGAGGTTATTATCCGATTTCTTCCATTTTTGAACTGTATATGGAAATGCCTGAAGGAAACGACTCTATAGAATTTGGTTGACACAGCTACACACTTTTCCAAAACAATTACGTTCAAATATGCCCCTCCCTAATGCGATCCTTTGTGCCAAATTTCACTTTAATATCTTTATTTATGGCTTAGTTATGACACTTTATAGGTTTTCGGTTTCCGCCATTTTGTGGGCGTGGCAGTGGGTCGATTTGGCCCATCTTCGAACTTAACCTTCTTATGGAGCCAAGAAATACGTGTACCAAGTTTCATCATGATATCTCAATTTTTACTCATGTTACAGCTTGCACAGACGGACGGACGGACAGACAGACATCCGGATTTCAACTCTACTCGTCACCCTAATCACTTTGGTATATATAACCCTATATCTGACTCTTTTAGTTTTAGGACTTACAAACAACCGTTATTTGAACAAAACTATAATACTCTCCTTAGCAACTTTGTTGCGAGAGTATAAAAAAGAAGCAAGGAAAGGCTAATAACTTGCGATTTGCCAGATCAAATGCGGGGAAATACTTGCAAGTGTTGCAAAACTTTATAATACAAAATGTGGAGTAAAAATTAATCACTCATTGCTCAAAGAACGGTTTACAACCAAAATTTGATATGTTTTTAATTTCTGTGTATTATAGGTCGTAGACTCACTTAGTCTTATTTATTTAAAAAAAAGAAATCCACTCAATTTCATGATAATATAGCAAATATTGACCAACTTAAATGGGTTACAGTTAGATTGAAAGTAAAAATGAATTTAAATGATAAAATTTGCTCTATTAATAAAAGTCAATATATATCCTAAAAGGAATTTGCGACCAATTTCACACATTTTCAGAATTAAGCTGTATCCAATATTACACTTACACTTAATATTTCTAAGCCTTACTTATTGATCAATATGTACGCTATATATTCATCCGAAAACTTGAAATTCATAGATTAGGTATATGGAAGCTAATATATGTATTGACTTAGTTTTTGTTTTGATTCAAGGATATGATCAAAAAAGCTTACCTCTGAATTTTATTAATAACCTCTTCAGTAAAAAATAAATCAGCTATAGGCCCTGAAGTCCATAAGTTCGTTCTCTAGGGAGATAGAAAGCTATTATTCGATTTCGACTATTTTTATTATGGGAGAAATAAGGATTTCACCTCAAGGTGGGCACTGCCATGACCATTGTCTAATTTATACACATTTCCCTTCCATACCACCACCAATGTGAAATTTAACGTCTCCGACTCATTATATTTAGAGTGAGTCCGATTATTGTAAAATTTTAAACATTTTCACATGTCGTGTGGAAAGGCTTCTTATCAGCAAGTTTAGTTTGAAACAACTTTAAGCTCATTCAACTAATTAGAGGACGTGGTCATGCCCAAATGGACACACAGTCCGTTATTGAGATTTCAACTCATCTCATCATTCTGATCAATTAGTTATATGTATGTATATTATTACTATATCTATCTAGATTAGTTTTAGCTAAACAAAATCAAAAATCCTTGGCCAAATGTTGCGAAAGTATAAAAATGCGACGGTAGGTGTATAAGAAAAAGTTCAGCTTCAAGATAGTAAGTAAGTAAGTGGAAAAGAACAAGCGCAAATAAAATGCAATTCGGCGTAAATGTGAGTGCTGCCATTAAGCGAGTGGCTCGCTATATACTACCAAGGGCATATTTTTATACACTGAACAGGGTATATTAAGTTTGTCACGAAGTTTGTAACACCCAGAAGGAATCGTCGGAGACCCTATAAAGTATATACATAAATGATCAGTATGTCGAGCTGAGTCGATTTAGCCATGTCCGTCTGTCTGTCCGTCTGTCCGTCTGTCTGTCTGTATATATACGAACTAGTCCCTCAGTTTTTAAGATATCATTTGTCGGAACGGCCGATATCGGACCACTATAACATATAGCTGCCGTACAAACTGAACGATCGGAATCAAATGCTTGTATGGAAAACTTTCACATTTGACAAGATATATTCACGAAATTTGGTATATATTATTTTCTAAGGCAACAATGTAATCTCCGAAGAAATTGTTCAGATCGGTTAACTATAGCATATAGCTGCCATACAAACTGAACGATCGGAATCAAGTTCTTGTATGCACAACTTTCACATTTGACAAAATATATTAACGAAATTTGGTATATGTTATTTTCTAAGGCAACAATATAATCTCCGAAGAAATTGTTCAGATCGGTTAACTGTAGCATATAGCTGCCATACAAACTGAACGATCGGAATCAAGTTCTTGTATGCACAACTTTCACATTTGACAAGATATATTCACGAAATTTGGTATATGTTTTTTTCTAAGGCAACAATGTAATCTCCGAAGAAATTGTTCAGATCGGTTAACTATAGCATATAGCTGCCATACAAACTGAACGATCGGAATCAAATGCTTGTATGGAAAACTTTCACATTTGACAAGATATATTCACAAATTTGGTACATATTATTTTCAAAACCAACAATGTAATCTCCGAAGAAATTGTTCAGATCGGTTAGCTATAGCATATAGCTGCAATACGTACTGAACGATCGGAATCAAGTTCTTGTATGCACAACTTTCACATTTGACAAGATATATTAACGAAATTTAGTATATGTTATTTTCTAAAGCAACAATGTAATCTCCGAAGAAATTGATCAGATCGGTTAACTAAAGCATATAGCTTCCATACAAACTGAACACATAGTTACTAACAGAAATGCACCTGTGAAGGGTATTTAGCTTCGGTGCAACCGAAGTTAACGTTTTTTCTTGTTTAATTGGGAACTTGATGTGGAAATGGTGTTTTCTTGACTACGAAGTACACACACATCCACACAAAAACATATGTATGGCGTTACTTGCAAATTACGGCAGGAAAATGGTGCAGAAGCTTCAGGGCAGCTCAAATCTTGAATGAGAGTACGCAATGTAATATTCAAAATGCTGGGGAAACTAACAGGTTAAAGGCATACATATATATAGGTATCATAAAAATAAGTAGCGGTACACTTAAATATGCTTCTGAAATGCTCCAGTGTATATCTGTTAGTATGTAGCTCAAATACTTAGACGAGCGAGACACATATACTTTACTAAAATCAGGTTTCAAGCATCCGACGACCACTTTAAAATTAAAATGCAATAAGCGGCGCACGACAATATACAGAACTGTACTAAAAACACTCATCTACACACATATAAGTAGTTGAAAGTATGCATGTGGCACCGCTCCGCTTCATGACATTCGCTACCTTTAACACATAATTGGATTAATGCATGCTATAATTCGCCTGAATGTAGATAAGGCTAGTTCCACTATATTCGAAGCAACTATGCTATCCACAAGCCCTGGTGACTGACCGTGAAAAATGCATATAGTTTCGAAAAACCGTGACGAAGGAAGAAGATTATAATGGCTAAGTGTCGCGCTGAATGGCTTAATTTTAATTAAAAATGTGTAAAATGACGGCATTTAAACTAAATGACATCTTTGCTCAAGTAGAGAGCACAAAGTTTGCAACATATATAAATATCACACTAATTATATCAGGTAGAAGAGTAATTCGTGTATACAAAAAAGATGATAAATAAAGCAAGAAAACTCGTTACTTCGGTTACAACGAAACTATAACGGGTGATCCATGTAGATGTACTTTATATAATCCTCTTTTGAAGAAGTCGTGTCAAGCTGTCATGTTATTTTTGTTCAGCATTCTTGTCATTTCATCATGGAAAGGCTTACCTACGAACAACGTTTACAAATCGTTCAACTTTATTACTACAAATAGCAGTGTACACGAAGACCGTGGAGAGGCGATTCGGCGCCGTTCGCAACAACTTGAACCGACGTATAAAACGACATGGCGCATTTGAAGAGCAACCTGAAGAGATTCAATAGCTGTCATATTATCCAGAAAAAATAACAGTTAAGTGTGGTTTGTGAGCTCATAGCATCATTGGTACATATTTCTTCAAAAATGAACGTAACCGTCAATGGCGACCGTTATCGCGCCATTATAACCGACTATTTGATGCAAGGGTTTTTAATTAGTACAGATTATTCAAATAGGGTCGAGAACGCGTTTACGACGAACTACGTCCAGGACGGGTATCAACATTAATTGATTATCAACACGTCAACAAAATAAAGGGACTGGTGCTTGAGAATCCACGATCAACAGTCAGAAATCTTACTGTCATATCGGAAGGATTAGTGAAAAACAATTTGAAAGATCATTTGAGCCTAAGAAAAGTAAAAGCGTCGTGTTAACGTCTGTGAAACAACGCTTTCCGACTACCAGAATGTCATTAAATGTATTATTACTGGCGATGAGTCTTGGATCTTTGCTTACGACCCGGAATAGATGATCAGCCGGCCGAATATCGTGGCAAAGGTGAGCCGAAGCCGGAAAAACCCTGTCAAAGCAGGCCAAAAATCAAAGATATTGACAGTTCTATACGATTATTGAGAAGTGGTGCACTCTGAATTCCATCCGGCTGGCCAAATCATCAACAAGGAATACTGTTTGAGTCTATTTGATCTATGCTACATTTTGTGAAGGCATATTGTCAAATAAAAAAGTGTTCTTTACAAGAACATGCTTTTGATCTTTCAGTTTATATGGCAGCTTTGGCTATAGGGATCCGACCAAAGCTATTTAAATTTCGGCTTCAACAACTGGAATAAATTAAATTAAAGGGTTATGATGTGACTTATCACGAAACAAAGAAATTAGACAAGTAATGCGATCTATTGAAATCTAAATGGGCCAAGCCTCCACGTGGTAGTACGCAATTACCATAAATATACATACTAATTAATCCGGCACAATATTGGCTCACCTTAATACCACAATTCACACCTGAGGGCATTCACAAGATCAGAGTAGTACGTAGGTTGTCTAATATTTTTCGGGTTTAGAGGACAAAAACAAATACTTATCAACAAAAAACGCTTTATTGTACATCAAAATAGTCTCCAATAAGATCTATACACTTTTACATGAGTTTCAGCCAATTCTGGAAGCACTTTTAGCACTCTGATTGAGGTACCTCAAAAACATGCATTTTCAACGCTTCGGTTTTTGAAAAGCAACTGGCAAACAAACGATATTAAATGATAACAAATGTATTGAATTTATGCTAATCCCACTAATGCCTATAGGTGTCTAAACCTCGCGATAGGTCACCTGACGATTTTGCAATATCAGTTTGCGCATTGCATCAATAAATTCAGCACCAAGAACTGATTTTGGGCGACTTTACGAAATTCGCCTTGGAATAATCTACGACCTCGATTTAATTCAATCTACAAAGATAAACACTGACCTTTGATAGAGTTTCATCGCCAAAATGTGTATTGAATTCATCGATGCACTTTTGCTGAGATAATTCACGTCGAAAGTTATGAAAAATAATCACGCGAAAATGTTTGCTATTTAATTCCAGTTTTTGGCCGAAATAAATATTTTAAATAACTCTGAATAACACAAATAGCGCTCATATGTCAAAACGGTCTGAATATTTATGGCATAAAATATGTCAAACTTTATGATAAAGTTGTAAGTTACTAGATTGCAACACCCAGTGGGGTTTGCCCATGCATGAGGACTTCAACACTTTTTTCAACACAATTGTACACACCAAACAACAAAATAGGCGGTCCCCACAACAGACGCACCTAATTCAATTACTCAACTATCATACAGCGCTTCGCACGCGTTCAACTTACTGGATCAGAGGGAGAACCCAATCGTAGGGCGTATTTCGATTGGTACTTGCTCCCCATCGGACCCATGTAACTGCAGTCGTCTCATTATTTAAATAAGTGTCTCATTGCTGGCTTTATTTTAAAAATAAATTATCATTTATTTCGAATACGAATTCAATTTCATTTTTACATGCTAATAATATTAAAGGCTACTGAAAGTTGATTAATAACAGCTTAAAAACAGTGATGACAGCATTGCCTCTTGCTTGGATTATACCAAAATTAGTAGTTTCGTTTGCCTGTGGCAATTTGGTTGCTAGAAAATATTTTTTTCAGATGTATTTGCAAGTGAAGTTAAGTCTGAAGTGACAACCCTGAGTGGGGAGTATTAAACACGAAATTGGGGTTTCAAGTATTCACAGGGCATTCTAGTAAAATTGGTAATAAGAATATGATAAACAACGTGGCAAAATAAAAGAAATAAAATTGAAAAAATTTAAAAAAAAAACTATATGAAAATGGAATTAGAATTTACAACATTCAATTCAACACCGAACAAGTGGAGAAATGAGAAGCGAAAAAATAATTTTTTGAACTGATTCTATTTGTCTCATTATCTTTTCTTCTACACCTATCTTGCTCATTTCCCTTTTGTATCCGATATAATTATCAGTAATTTGCAAAAATATGGAAGACTAACCCAAAACAGAAAGGAATTGCATATTCATACCAACATTCATGAAGGTGCAAGCATTTATTCGAACACACACACACAAACCACCAGATGAGTAAGAAAATAAAGCTCATAATTATGAGAGTATAGACATAACAGAAACAACGCAAAGGTTAATGTTGAAATTTCCAGTACACCATAAGGGCACTGCTCATTACTGATATTTAATCCATTAACATGGAGCACACTCGGCGTACATACACATTACAGCGGGTCGATTTACAGAGAGCAAAACACGAAAAAATCGAGAATGTGGGAAATGTTATACGGATCATTCTGAACAACTTTGCTTAAGGGACTAAGTGTCTAAAACCGGGATCATAAAATTTTGTTCCTTACCTTTTGAGATATTTGAGTAAAATTAATTACGCAGATCTAGTTTGATATTCTATTGATTATTTGACGGGTTCAGTCAGTTTAAAAACCATATATCACATTTGCATCTCCCTTACAACCGATTATTCAGATTTTTTATACTTTACAATACCCCCTTAATGTAAAATTCTAGTAAATTAAAAAAATCGAAATTTTTTTTTATATTTTCAAAGTTTAATTATTCAAGAATATGTGTAGAAGAGGATTTTTCAAAATTCAAATTAGTTTCGGAGATATAGGCATTTTTCTGACCCGGCATCCAAACTGCTTCGGCCGGAACTAATCGAACAAAAGACGCGAAACTTTAAACGCGTTTTTCTCAAAACTGACTTTTTCGGAACGATACCCACGATTTCTCAAGTTCTACTGGATCGATTTATTTGAAATTTTTATAGAGTCTTCTTTATAGACTTGTCTATGGTTGGAACTAGCCCCATCCCCAAATTTATTTATTATTTTTAAAAGATTCGAAATAGTCAGAAAAAGTGATCCAAAAAAACTTTTTTTTCAGGCAGTCGCCATTTTGTGAAAAAAAATGTTTCCCACTTTTCCGTAGTTCCGGCCATTGCGACATTATTCTAGATTAATAATCTTTTTTTTTTTTTGGTTTCAGATAACTAGGAGGGTTGAAATCATGGGTATGGTCACGGGGAAATTTTTAGAAACCCCCCCACTTCGTCAGCTCATTATTTTTGAAATTTTTTATTTTTTTTTAGTTTTTAATTTTTCTCTGTACTCTTCTAAAACTAACAAATAACTAATAAAAAATAGATAGTAAAAATATTAATTACCTTTTTTTTACGACACTTTAAAAATTACCTGAAATTCATGCTTCTAGACCAGAATACCCCCTTAAAAATTTCCTGGCTCGAAACTGGTTTTAGGCCCATAGTTTCTTATTTCCCGTATACGTTATTTTATTACAAAAAATCAACCCGCTCTGCTTTGGAGCGCCTGTAAATTTGCAATTATACTTGCTAAAGCATGCGCAGCTGACGAACTTCGTTTCTGTGTTTGTGTGTGACTACACGCCAGCGAGTCAGGTTTATCATTACTTTTTCCAACAGCCTCTTGCCTCCTGCCACTTAGCACTTCCCTCTGTCTCATTTTAGCTTTATTTCTCTATTTTTTGTTAATTAAATATTAACCAAATGGCCTCATTGTGCAGTCATACAAGCACTCACACACACAAAGCGCATAGCATGCAACTAGTATAAATAGTTTTACTAAAATATAGCAATAGATATATGTACGTGTGTGTGTGTGTACTTTATATTTACCGACAAATAAGCGCATTTATAGAGTAGCATGGTAGGTAAACTTTGCACGATATATTTAAATACATACATATGTATGTATATACCAATATTTGATTTCGTGCATGTGTGCGTATTTGTATTTGCCGGTGCAGGCAATGACAGCTGTTCAGCGTTAGCAAAGTGCAAATTGAGTGTATGAGTCCATGTTAGTGGTATACATAGTACATATACATATGTATGAAAGTTATTTGTAAGATATATACAAAAACACTTGTACACTAAATGGCACTATTATTTAATGGGTGAAGTTTTGTTTCAATTTTTAATTAAATGCTAATAATAATAAGAATATACTTTGTAATTTTCATGTATTTTTGGTTATAACATAGTTTTGAATGTAGTTGTAATAGTAATTATAATTTATTGGTACCTAGTTAAGCAAATCCTGAGGTAGTTGCAATTAAAATAAATATTTGAAAATTATACAAATAAATAAATTTTACTTGTGACAAAAGAGCACCCAGAAACTGAAATTACCCAGGTAAATGATATTTCAAACAAATTTATTTTGCCTAGTTCGTAGGCCTGTCCTTAATTACTATGCCAAATATGAGCACGACCAGTTTTTAATAGCAGCTACTTAAGACTGTACACATCAGTAGAGCGTTGCAATTTTTAAAATGTATAAACATATCGAACAAAGAATTTGTCAAACATTTTGTATTTCTAACCAAATTTCGTGTGCGGTTTACGGTGATTCAGTTTTATAAAAACACAAGACTATAAGTGGTACAAAGCCTTCAAAGATGGTCGAGAAAACGCTCCGCACGAACTTCAACCTCTTCAACTGATGAAAGTGAAAGATATGGTACTTGAAAATCGACTGACAAATATTAGAGAGATGGCAAGAGAGCTCGATATCTCTCGCGAGTCTGTTCAAATGATTTTGGTGGATATTTTAGTTATGAAAAATGTTCTTGCTTGCCTCGTCCCAATAAAGCTGAATTTTTTTTAAAGAAGAGTACCGTAAACAATTCTCTTTGAATATGCTTGATCGTGCTAATTCCGATCCTATATTCATGGAGAGCATTATAACTGCCGATGAGACATGGGGTTATGAGTTCGACTTGCAAGTCAACAATCATGGAGGAAAAAGAACCAGCCGAAACCAAAAAACCCACACCAAAGCCGCTTATAAATCGAATCGCTCATTGTTTTTTTCAATATTCAATAAGTGCTTATGAAAAGTGCTCCGAGAGCTGGAAAAATTGTTGGCATAAGTGTATTACATATGGTGTGTAGTACTTTGAAGACCACAAAATAAATATTGATGAATAATTAAATATTTTGCGTTTTATTTGCAATTTATGACTATTTTTTTCCACAATGTTCGTAGCATTAAAAAATCATACGAGCATCGATAATGTCAAACATAAAGAGCAAAGGTAATAGAAATCGAGGAATAATGACAATAAAAACAGTCAAATAATTTAATGATAATAATGTAGTGCTAACTCAATGATAATGTCACACTAATTATATGATGGCAAAGGAAATAGTAAAGAATATATTAATTGGCCAATACCAATAGAAATAAGTAACAAAGGCCTAATTTCAGGTGCAACCGAACATTTTATACTCTTGCAGTTTGTAAGAATCACAGGCAGGAAAATACCTTAAGATATAAAACGTCACACAGAGGATTTGGAATCTTAGCAATTTTATACATACATACACTCTATATAACTCATACACTGACCGACATATTCACCATAGGAAGTTGTATTACCATTTACTACCTCAAATATTCGCCGATATATCCAGTATAAAAGCACCTGTAAGTTCAAAAATATTTATATTAGTTGTATGGAGGCACGAGGTAATAAATTTTGTTGAAATCGATTGGTCGGGTCCCCAGATGTTTTTTCACCAAAAAGGAGGCGCTGCCGCGCCCGTCGTCCGATTTTCACACATATCTCCATTAAGCCTTCTCATGCCATCTTGGAGGTAAAATTTAATATTTCTGGCGTAATTAGTTATTGATTTATTGTGTCTTTAGTGGTTTTAAATAGTACAGTTATAAGGGGAGTGAATGGAATTATCTTCCGATTTCATCCATTTTCACCCCGTCGGTAGGAGGTCTTATAATACAATATTTGCGCCAAGTAAATTTGGTTGTTGTTGTGGTTCAAGAGATATGTACAATAAACTTATTAGAGGGTCTTATTAGAGAGCTCTACTATTTTACCTAGAGCTCGCACAAAGCCATTATAAATATTCTCTACCCTAGAGAGACACCTATACACTGATTGACCACTTACAAACTATTAAATTAAAAAATAAAATTTTTAATTTTAAACTTTACTCCAAAACATCTTCAATTAAAAAATATAAATATGTGACCTGGTCTACGAAAAGGGGGCTTAGGTGTCAAAAAAACGGAGAACTATTAATGAGATAACGAGAAACTGACGATTATTTTTAACAGCTTTTCCCAGAAAACTAGTTTTCGCACGTTAGCCCCCTTTTCGTAGACCAGGTCACATATAGTTTTAAAAATTGAAAATTAAAACTATATGTTTTACATCCAACATCGAAATTGAAATTTGTTTTTTAATCGAACATATATCTACAAGGTGCATTCCAAAGTAAACAGGAATCTTTTTGAATCTAACGCCCCTGGTGGCGCCATCTATATGTCGACTGGTGCGTTAGAATCTGCTCTGCTATCCTTATCCTGTCCAGTAAGAATTTCATGACATTTCATTGATTAGAAGTGAAGTTATTGCGTTTTAAATGTCAGTATGTTTGTGAGCCAACATTAAATTTTGTTTTAAAATTGGTAAAACTTTTACCGAAACTTTTCAATTGATGAAGCAAGTTTATGACGATGATTGCCTATCCCGTAGCAGAGTGTACGAGTGGTATCAACATTTTCAAAGTGTTCGTGAGGGCATAAATGACGATCAACATGTGGGCCAATCAAAATCTATGATCACCGGAAATTCCATCGAAACTGTGCGTGAATTCATCCAAAATCAGGCGCAAATCGTCATTGAAATTCATGGAAATGGAATTGAACATCTCAAAATATCGATTTATTGACCAAAACGTATTCTACCTTGGAGTTTTGAAGCGTGTGGTGTGCCGTATTCGACATGTTCGGCCCGAATATCGCGAAGATGAAAGATGGCGTTTGTTGCACGATAATGCGCTGTCTCATCGATCGACGCTTGTGACCGATTGTTTGACCAAAAATCACATTTTAACCATTAACCACTTCCCGTATTCACTTGATATGGCACCGTGCGACTTCTTACTTTTCGGAAAAATACATTTGCCAAGCCTTATGCAGACGTAGAGCCGTTCAAGAGGCTTGCACCGGAATACAGGTGGCCATACCAGCCAACGGGCTAAAACACTTCTTCGACATGCTTTTGGATCGTGCAAAAAGCTGTACTGAAGCAGAAGGAGACTATTTTGAATAAAATCAATTGATTTTGCCGAAAAAACCATTTGTTCTGTTTTTATTTAAGTTCTTTTTACATTGAAACAAACCTTGTATATATATGAAGAGTCGTAGTATGTTTGACGACAATAACGAACTCAATTAATAAAATGTATTTAAAGACGGAGTATGTTATGTACTCGGTCACGTTTGAGGTCAAATTAGGTACTTCAACTCCATCAAGCTTTTGTACTTTATAACGTCCGTGTGGTAACTTTTCGATGGTTTTGTACGGTCCAAAGTATTTTGAATTTCAAATTTGGTCCAAATTGAGTATGTTTAATAGCTACTGTATCATTCACATTATAATTCCGATTTTCTTTGCGTTTCAGTTATAATTTCTACGATTTTCTTCTTGAATAGGCGAAATGTTTTATTTGGCTATTTGTCGTGTCAATAGCTTCCGTTTCCATAATTTCGTCTAATCGTGGTAATTCCGAAAGTCTCATGTAAAATCCTGTTAACAGTTTGAACATTGCTTTTTTGTGCTTCTCGGAGGAGAGTTATTTATGTATTGTTAAACTTTGCCAATAAATTTATACCAATGATCTGGATTATCGTTCGAAAGCTTTGATAACATGGATGTTATTATCTTACGTATACGCTCCACTTGGCTATTTCACCTTGGTACTCCAGTAGTAATGAGTAAATGCTGAATATGATTTTTTGTGCAATAATCCTCAAAAGCGTGCGATGTAAATGCTGAACCTCTATCTGTAATGATTCTTCTTGGATTGCCAAACGTGGTTTATTGCTTCGTCAATCGATCGATCACTGCATCAGTGCCCGTATCTTTTGTGGGATAGCGCCACACAAATTTCGAAAATGCTTCCACAACCACAAGTATGTAATTATACTGCTTTCGCGTCGCCGTGAGAGGACCAACATGATCTACATGGAATGTCAACAAAGCTAATCTTCTTTATCAATGGGTGCCAAAAAGCCATATTTTTTACCGCATTTCGAATTGACGACAATACAATCAATGCAACTATTTACTATTTCCGTAACTTTCTTGTTTAGTTGAGGAATGTAAAAATCCTTCTCTAAGCAGTCCTTAGTTTTCTTCACTAAAAATGTCCTTGACGATGTGCCATCTCAATTATCTCTTTCTCCCTCTGTGATGGCACCACAAGCAGCTGTAAATCTTGGTCTTTATACAGAATATCGTTATGGATGTAGAAATCTTCGTAGCCGCTTTTGTTCACATTAAACTGGAAATCCTGCTAAGAGCGTCCAAATATCTCATCTGTGTCCCTCGTCCGTGTTCAATAAGGTAATCACATTCCTGAAAATACATAGCTCATCTGGTTACGCGGAAGGGTACGTCTCTTTTTTGTAAAGTCATCGTAAAAGCGTTACAGTCAGTAGTAATTTAAAACTTTGACCCCATCACATACACGCGCCACTTCTTGAGCGCCTCGACTATAGCTAGTACTTCCAGCTCATACGAATGATATTTCTGTTCTGGAGGTGCTGTTTTGCGGCTCATGAATTGAACTGGGTGAAACTGTTGATCTTCGGAGTTCTTTTGGAGATGAATTGCTCCATAACCATACATTGATGCGTCTGTATGAATCTCTGTCGTTGCTTTAGGGTTAAATATTCCAAGAGCTGGTGCCTGAATAAGAGCTGTCTTCAGCTATCTTCTTCTTAAGGAATTGACATGTTTCCCATTTTATCCTCAGTCCCTTATCAGAAGCTAACTTCAACACTTTTCCTAACATATCTAGAGCTTGTTCTTCAGCTTTCGCTGGGTTTACTAAATCATCCATAAAAGCAATTAGTGTTCCATCTCGAATATAATCTTTTAATATGGCATGATTGTAGCTACAGAAAACAGTGGGTGAATTACATATACCAAAGGGTACATACATTGGCCACGATGAGTTACGAATGATCTGTATTAGCGAGAATTCTCATCTACCGGTACGTGTAGGAAACCATTAGCTAAATCTAACGTCGTGAATATATTTGCTTCTCTAAACCTTTCGAGGGCGTCGCCAATTAAGGTTATAGGGAAATTATTCCATACGATTTTCAAATTTAGTTTACGATAATCGCAACAAAGTCGTTTTGTGCCATTTTTCTTCGATACTAGTCCAACAGGCGAAGCCTACTTTGAGCAACTAGGACTTATTATATCTTCATCTAACCACTGTGTGACTTGCTTATCTATGATTTGTTGCTCCTCATAACATACCTTTCGTGGTGGTTGGTAAACTGGAACATCGTCGGCCAGACCGAAGAATTCACCGGTGAACTATAGTATTTCTTTAGTATATACTATTCTATCATTTGCTTCAGCGCCTCTGCTGATTTTTTATTCAGATGAGTTAAATCATAGTCTTCTTCATTTATATCAACATTAAAACATGAATTTGAAAAAATATTAGTCATCAAATCATCATCGTTTGTTGAGTTATCTTTGACTCTCATTGTGTCATTAATCGGCACAGACAACTTTTCTTTAAAAACAAACCCATAGTTCTGTCTCAGTCTTGTCTTAGTAGAAAATAGCTTCACTATACTTAGATCCCGGAATGCCATCTATAAAATACTTCAACAAACTTGCTTCATCCAAATGAATAGATTTGCCTATCTCTTCTTCTGTCTTTTCCCTAACATCTTATGCACATCGCTGCTGATAACTTATTTCCGAATTCATTAGTTAGTGTTAATTTTGAAGAATTCCAATCGCGCAACCCGGTTTTACTACCCACATAAATTTTTGCAGCACCCCTCAAAACCTATTTTGTATAAACGAATTTTTGTACATCATTCCAATTTACTATTTCTGCATTTTCTTCTATTTATTCGAGCCATTTCTGTATATCAGACATATCTGTTTCATCAAAAGTAGAAAGGTTTTCTCCAATATCTTTAAGCATGAAATATGCACAACCTTTTGGGGCAGATGGTTCAGTCCGTTTTTTGTATAAAATCGCATTCAGACTGATTGGACTGAAAATCGCTCTCTTCATTTTCGTCATCATCAGCGTCGTCAATCATGCCTAAGTGTTGGAGAAGTCTTTCCCTCAGTTCATGTTCCCGTCCACTTACTCCTAGTCCCAGTTCCCTTAATATGTCTTTTAAAGTCGTCACTGTCATTTT
Organism: Bactrocera neohumeralis; assembly: GCF_024586455.1. Classification (NCBI taxonomy): domain Eukaryota; kingdom Metazoa; phylum Arthropoda; class Insecta; order Diptera; family Tephritidae; genus Bactrocera; species Bactrocera neohumeralis. The sequence goes on from NC_065921.1 coordinate 47,566,998, forward strand.
TAAAATGTATCTGCATCCATGTTTACAATATTAAAATATATGTAAATCAACTATAAAATACGTATAAAGTAATTTAAAAATATATCTTAGTTTAATACAGACTAAGTATTTTGTTTAGAATTACATCAAAATTATTTAGTAGGTCAACTAACAATTCGAACGAAATGTATGAATACAATAAAGTTTAGTTTCCATAAATTATACACAAATTCAAATATTAATAATGAGAAAGAATTAGTTCACAATTCTTCAGTTTTCAATTTAAAATACAAATATTTTGAAAATTTACATCAATCGAATATAACAAATGTACTATATTATACATACATATGTATATTATACAAAAGAATTTTCAAATTAGATTTTTGATATTCTTTAACATTCACTTTGTCTTACTTTCTATGTCTAGCTTAATTTCTACAATGAACTTCTTTACATTAGACTTCGTGTTACACTCTTTGTTTATATCCTCTTTCGTGTTCTTATAAATTCACGTATGCTGTTGTTCAACTACTTTACCTTCTGTTGTTAGATTTTCGTCTTTTCCGTATTTAACTTATTTTCTTTTTCTTCGTTTGGCTTTCTATCTTACTTCTCCTTCTTCAACTTTTTCTCGTCTTCGAATAGTTTTCTATCTTAATTTTTCTTCTTCAGATTCTTTTCATCTTCGAATAGTTTTCTATCTTAAATCTCCTTCTTCAGCGTCTATTCCTCTTCTTTCAGCAAATTTCAAAATTTCAATTTCCAGGCAAAAAAAATGATATATTTGTGTTTTTTTGCGGTGACATGAGTAACATAATTTTATTAAATTTAATGACATATTATTGTATAAGTTTTAAACTATATTACAAAAAATTTTCAATGAAAAATATTAATAAATAAGCCTGTGACGGTAAATCTTCAGAAACGTCTCTCCGGACTCTTACCGGATCATCTGAAACAAAAAAATTGATATGCGTTTTAAAGGTGATGTATCCGCTCTCGTCGAGTTACGCGCTACCCTCCGCTCGATATTTTCTTCGTCCTTATGTTCTACTGTTCGTCAGGTTTACAGTGTATTAAACTGTTTTAAATAATAAAAGTCCCACGTAATTATATAAGTTGTTATACCATTCATAACTCAGGAACGGCTAACCGATTTGGCCGATTTGAAAATTGGTGGGGAGGTAGCTTAGCACCAGGTTAAGGATATAGTATACTTTTTAACTCTTTATGTTAAAATTTAATACAACTCATAAATACAAAGTATAAATATATGTATACCACGTGCATCCCAAAAGACTGATTCCATAACCTTCCCACCCGATTTTTTTGTCTTGAATCGTTTCATAATATACAGTCCACTAGGCTGACTATCGATTGGACTCGGTTGATTTTCCCCCCAAAAACCAATGCTTTATTAACGCACGAAATGTTTTTTGATTCATTTTATTGTAAACTAACATAAGTTGCTTCACCAAAAATGCAATATCTAGTCAACTAATAGTTATAATCTAACGAATAGAAATCATATATGTAGATGGTATTAGTAGTGCTACCTTTGTAAAACGTGGACGAGTTTTCTAGTATATGTACATATATATATACAAATATTTGTAATTTTTTAAATGTAAATCGACTTCGCTAATTCTTTAACAAATCAACTAACGGTGACTTTCTTGCCTAACGCGTAACAGTTTGTATGTTTCACAAAGCGAATCATTTACTCTGCATCTTTGCTTATTTGTTGTTGCTATACTTCACCTGAAACTTTTTTGCGGATATTCACATTTGCACCCAAAGCAGTGCAGGCGTCACTTCGTATTCCCACTTGGCCACTTCCACTACGTAGCAAGAACAGCATTACTCACATAATAGCAGGCAGTTGACTGAATTTTGCTGCTGTAAGCTTGCAAGTCCTCGAAAATTAAGTTAATGTATACTTATGTATGAATAAAAAAATAACTGCCTTCAGCTGCCAACAACCAACTGCCAACTGAGCGCTGTTTACGGCCAGCGCATATGCTACCTGCCGTGTATGACCCTTCAGCCCATGCGTATGCGTATGCAAAGCCTCTGAGATGTGTGATCTTCACGGACTAAATCGCCACTACACATGTGCAGAAAATAATATGTTTGAGTATGTATGTGTCGATGTAATTTCGCTCATTTTTGCCTGTAATTAGTTGCGGTCGGCATTAATATTATTAATTAGATGGAATTACTACTTACTCAACATTCGCAACAGTAGACATTAATCGCACACACGATACTACCTACACATCAACAAAATAACTTGTTTGTAAATAACGTTGGGACTTTTTACGTCATCGCCGTACTACGACTTATTAGATGAGCACTCAGAGCTAATATGAATACAGAGGGAAACAGCAGCAGTTGCTCATGGTAGGAGGCGTTGGCCAATATACGCAACCTCGAATGTTTGGTTTTACTTTGCTTCTAATACTTGAAAAGTGAAAGTGCCGCCCACACATGCATCATGAGCGCCATTCAGCGCCACAGAAAAGAGTTGGAGGGAAATACTTAAGCGGCCATGAATCGCTTTTAGCGTAATTAAAATGTTTTACAGACAACGCGGACAGCATTCGTAAGTAGCGCTTGTTTGATTGTGTAAGTGAGTAAGACTTTATTTATTTGAAGCAAATTGATTAGTTCAATGACTTTTAAATATTTAGCAAATGCAATGAAAATAGCTCATCGCATATTAATGCATTAAAAAAAATATATTAAGTGATAACAACAATAATTTATACGAGTAGTAAAATTTGTTTTCAACATTTTCGCTGAAAATTTTATACTAAAAAATTCAGACCATATAATTTGTATTTTTATAATATTACAAATTGTATACCAAATATTTTATAGCAAACACTTCATTGTAAAAAAATATATATAACAACTATTTTAAGTAGTATAGTAAACAATTTACAGCCAAGCAAAATTTAAAATTTTCAGTAGTTTAGTTTTAATTTTAAACACATTTTTAGTATGTATAAATAAAGTTTATAGGAAACCCTGGTACTTAAAAAACGTGGTGATTGTCTAATACTTGTTACTCAATCGAAATTTTATAAAATATATATAGGAAACATACGGCAAAAGTATTACTTGTATACAAAACGAAAAACAATAATTTCTTAAATTTTAGTATGTATATCAAATTTTATAAAATATTGTTCCTAGTTTAAAACTTAAAATCGATCCTAAAATTGTATAAGTAGAACTGATCTCTATTAAGGCGCATGGTGGCTATGGATTTAAGAAACCTCATAAAAAGTTGACTTGCTTATCTGGCGTATAATGATTTAATTATACGGAAATATTTGTTTTGAAATCCGATGACAAAAATGGTGGTCCTGAACATTTTCTGTTTCTTTTTTACATTTATATTTTTGCGATATTCTGCTACAAGTCTATTTTCAGCGTTGCCCACATTTAAGTCCAGACGTCGTGGGTACTAAATCTTTTTAGTTTTTCTGGCTAATATGGGTAGTTCTGTCTGGCTTTAAGTTATATATTATCTCATGGTTAAAATAATCACACAACTTCTTCAATAAATTTACCGATCATACATATTCACGGCCAGAACTGCCCACACTAACCAAAAGCTTCAAGGATTTGGTAAACTAATTATTTTTCTAAAATAACAAACACATTTGCAGCAAGTAAGGAACGCCACGTTCGTGCGTAGCCGAACATTTTATACTCTTGTAACTTGAAAGGATTAATGCCGGCGGAATACTTATTGATAGGTGTTGGCATAACTTTATATTACATACTTACATATGTGATATAAAGTCAACTTTGATATACCTAGGTAAATAGTTTTGTTGGCTCAGGGAGGTATTAGTACAATTCAACCATTTTTTACACAGGTGTATATTATTATCAAAGAAATTATTAAATTTTCACGAACTTCAAGCATACATTAACTCACAGATTGATCAATATTTTTGGCAAAAAGTTAGTCATATGCACTGCATTCTTGAAAAGCTGTAGTGCGATTTCAATACTTTTTGGGCGTAAGATGAAATAACTTGAGAATACTATTTGTGAAAAAGTTTATACGAATACATTCTTAGTTTGTTTACTTGAAAGTGAAAGAATTAAATGAAATTTAGTATTGTGCTATATGGGAAGTAAGCGTAATTTCCGTCTGATGTCGCCCATTATTTGGGAACTTGGTTGAAATCGACCTAGTAGTTCCTGGGATATGGATCTTCACCTAAATGTATGTGGTGCCACGCCCATCGCTCTTATCAAATATCGGCTCTTATAAAATGTTCCTATACAATCATGCGTGTAAAATTGTCTGTTTCTGAAGCATTTCTTTATTGATATATCGCGCTTTTAGTAGTTTTTAACAAAACACTATATCGGGAATAGGCACGGTTTTAATCCAATTTCATTTGCTTTCGCACTACCGAACTTATAATTATACTCTCGCAACAAAGTTGCTACGGAAAGTATTATAGTTTTGTTCACATAACGGTTGTTCGTAAGTCCTAAAAGTAAAAAAGTCAGATATAGGGTTATATATACCAAAGTGGTCAGGGTGACGAGTAGAGTTGAAATCCGGATGTCTGTCTGTCCGTCCGTCCGTCCGTGCAAGCTGTAACTTGAGTAAAAATTGAGATATCATGATGAAACTTGGTACACGTATTTCTTGCCAACTGCTACGCCCACAAAATGGCGGAAACCGAAAACATATAAAGTGTCATAACTAAGCCATAAATAGAGATATTGAAGTGAAATTTGGCACAAAGGATCGGATTAGGGAGGAGCATATTTGGACGTAATTTTTTTGGAAAAGTGGGCGTGGCCCCGCCCCCTACTAAGTTTTTTGTACGCATCTCGGAAACTACTATAGCTATGTCAACCAAACTCTACAGAGTCGTTTTCTTCAGGCACTTCCATATACAGTTCAAAAATAGAAGAAATCGGATAATAAGCACGCCCACCTCCCATACAAAGGTTATGTTGAAAATCACTAAAAGTGCGTTAACGGACTAACAAAAAACGTCAGAAACACTAAATTTTACGGAAGAAATTGCAGAAGGAAGCTGCATCCAGGCTTTTTTTAAAAATTGAAAACGGGCGTGGCGTCGCCCACTTATGGACCAAAAACCATATCTCAGGAACTACTTAACCGATTTGAATGAAATTCGGTATATAATATTTTCTTAACACCCTGATAATACGTACAAAATATGGGTAAAATCGGTTCACAACCACGCCTTCTTCCAATATACGGCTATTTTGAATTCCATCTGATGCCTTCTCTGTATAATATATAGTACATTAGGAACCAATGATGATAGCGGAAGAAAACTTTACACAAATACGGTATTTGAGCTCAGGTATCCCTTGTGGAAAAATTGTCGTGATCGGACTATAACTTTTCAAGGTCCCTGATATCGAACACGAAGAATTCAGTGCCTAACCTAACCTAACCTAATTTTTCACCGAAAATATCGGTAAATCTCTCAGATATTTTCATGTAATTCAGAGGGCATCATTTTTATATTCTCGCAATAAAGTTGCTAATAACGGTATCTCGATTATCACTTTGTCATGCGAGAGTATAAAATGTTCGGTGACACCCGAACTTAGCTTTTCCTTACTTGTTTTATAACTCATTTAATGCTTAGTTAAGGAATTTTATAGGCTTTCACCTAATGACGTTTTTGGGGATGGCAGTGGTCCGATTCATAACTCGTCCTTGTATTTTAACTAAGGAACACGTGTACGAAATTTCATTACGATATCTCAATATTTACACAAGTTACAGCTGGCACGGACAGACAGACACACGCCCGTATTTCAACTTGTCTCGTAATCCTAACTATTTATATGCATATAACTCCATATTTGAAAATGTGTTTTTTTCCTCGAAGTTCTTCTTAATTGTGTTAATATGAAGAAAAATTAAAAAAAATCACCCGAAATTCATCATTGGTGGCAGTTTATGCTGAACTTGATCTAGCTGAACGAACGTGCCAAAGTGATAATTTAAGATGATAAGATTATAACGAAACACTAGAAAACCTCGCAGAGTCTTTAGAAACCACTCAAGTATTCATTTTCTAAACTTAAAAGTAGCAGGATACATTCAAAGGCAATTGGATTCATTATAACAACTGCTTTGTGTTTCGTAAGATCAATAGGGCATGCTGTATTATAAGCTGCAAAACCACTGAAACCACTAATGGGAAACGCTACCGACATAAAGTCACCAAATAGAGGGGACCGAATAAAACTCAGAATTTTCCACTAGGCAATAGTTCTCATTATTGAAAGAGGGCTCAAATTTTACATCATGTGAACAATGTTGGGCTCATGTTGAAAGACTGATTAAAAACTATTTGGAAAACAGCGGTTAAGAACTTGACTACCTTCCTTCCGATTGATGCAAACGCCTTCAATGGAATACTGTTTACATCATAATAGAGAATCAAAAATTGGCTTAGTTCATTTTTACCGTCATGCCGGCGCAGTTCTTTTGAGATGAAATCCACAAATTGCCGGAAAGGTGGGGAAATGTTAAAAGTAGTTTCAGGTGGGCAGTACTTTTAATAATGATACTGTACATTTTTTTATTAAATAAACGTTCAAATTTTGAAACAACAAAATAGGAAAAAATATTAAATAGGTTTGTATGGCAACTATATGATATAGTGGTTCGATTTAAGGGGTTACGACAAATGAGCAGCTTGTTGGGAAGAAAAGGACGGAAGCATAATGACAGATCTATAAAGGGCTAGTTCACATATATGCAAACAGACGGACAAGGCTAAATCTGATATTTTATAGGGTCTCCGAAGGTTCGTTTTGGGTGTTACAAACTTCGTGGAAAATTGATATCCCCTGTTGAGGGTACAAAAATGGGACTAAAATTTATTTTAAATATTTACAAAAGTAAAATGAAAATCTGAGTGAAAAGTTCTGCTTCCGCACTCAACCAACACACACACGCCGGGAAAGAAACATCCCATAGCATCAACAAAAGCATTTGCTTCACAATTTATAACATGTCTTTCACTCGTAATTCTTTGCTGTTTCTATTTTCAAAAAAATTAAGGAAATGCGTTTTCCTAACCACAAAAGAAATAGGAGAAAAGAGAAATTCGAACCCGAAAAAATTCCGAATTATTCCTATGTGCACAAAAATCACATAGGAGAAACCTATTTTTAGGCGCTATGCATTATTTGCACTACTTATAGCTCAGAGCGCATTCGTGTGTGCATGAGTGCGTGTGGCTCTGTGCTCAGATTTGTGCAAACCTCACTACAGTAGCTAATCAGATTTTCCTTGCAATTCATTGTTGATACGTCATTGTCGAAGTATACGAATACGATTATGTGGGTTCTATTACAATAGCAACAATAACTACAACGGCGACAAGCTATTAGTAGACGTGATCCATATTGGCCAATAAATTACAACACTGTCGTATGGAGATTCACGGCAATTTTAAACCTTTTATGCAATCACAGCAACAAAATGATATTTTTTTGGAATTCGGAGCAGAATCACAGCAGAGCTACAACAAACGGTAGAGGACGAGAGGGACAAGAAGCGAAAGTATGGACTGCAATTTTCAACTGCCAGCGGCTTAAGGGAATTGCCATGTACAGTCGTATCTCAATATTTGGGCGCATGTTGCATGCCACGTCAAGTAACAAATGCAATCTCAGCAATTTGTAGGTAAGGCACGTTGGCATCGAGTGTTCGTCGGATGGAAAAATAACAAATGTAGTAATAAAGCAACAACTGCAAGCTGTTTAACGGCAACTTTTGTAAATAGGCAAATACAACTACAACTATGTATCTTTTCACGTTTGTTTATTTGTGTGCAACAATTCTTTTGTTGTTGTCGTATTTCTAGAACGTTTACGTTAATAACGCAATAAATCCTTTTACTTTTTATACTTAAAACCGAGATTTCTCGGAAGCTCACCAAAGCTCGCACGCATACAAATATACAAACATACTATAACACACACTGACATACATAAGGACAGCATTAAATGCATGCCGAAGTGAGGCAAATGCCTTGGCAACAACGTCAGAGATGCCTTTGTGTTAACAACAAAATCACCAACAAGCATAGGTACTGAAACAATAGTTGTTGCAATGCCGAAGGGGGACTGCAAATGCATTGTACCCGTATGTGTAAGTGGTTAGGTTTTTGCAACATGCTAAACATATCAACAAAATTCCACTAAACCCCAAATGGTCATAAAATCCGAAATACTTGTAGTTAAGTCGCGCACGTTATTTGTTTCCCGACTGCCATTGGGTGGATGTGAGTGTGTATCGGCACAAAGGCCAACACACACTTGCGCCATTTACATTTATGCGCTTCTCCGCTTCAAGCAATCCTTTGAATCCATTTGCACATGATGCACAAAAATATGTTCGCAAACAAATGTGTGGTTGAGTCCAAGGAGAAAAGAAAAAAAAATAGGAAAAACGCAAATAATACCGAACCTTCACACACCTCAAGCCATAACGGCCACCAACGTTCTTTTTTATACAGAAAACTGCAAATATTTCTATGTGCAAAAAAGCTTAGAAGTGCAAGCAAAAATGTGTACAAACAAATCGAAAGTAGTTCCTGTTTACTAGTGTATATAAAATTCTGTCACGATGGAGAGCACTTGAAGAAATTTCAACAAATTTTGTCAATCAGACACTAAAATTGCTGAAAATTGTTAAAGCCAAAATTGCTTGATTTTAAACTTAGAAAAGCCAACACCTAAAACATAAAAACACTAAATTTTAAATAAATTCAGAGTCGAGTTATATATGTACACCCGACTTTCTTTGAAAACTTCAATTAATTTCGGTTTTTTGTCAAAACGCTTTAGAGGATTTACATATACATCTAATGAGTGATCCAAGTAGAGGTACTTTTTTTAAAAGCCTCTTCTTGACATATCACCCGTGAGTCATGTCACTCTGTCATGTTATTTTTGTGCAACAGTTTTGTTTTCAATTTAGTCACGAAAATTCTCGTTTTGTTCAGAATGTGTTTCGCGCGCTTCGCTCAACTTATGGTCAAGATAATCAGCTTACTGAGCGTACTATTCGCAACACCGTCGCCTATCTTGAGATCCAGTATACATTATTGGACAATACTCTACCGAATAGACAACGTCCAGAACACAGTGAAGAAAATATAGCAATCGTAGTTGACAGTGTATACGATGACCGTGGAGAGGCCAATCGGCGCCGTTCTCAAAAACTCGGTTTGATGTATGGACAGACTTGACATATTTTACGTCGAGATCTTAAATTGATAGCGTACAAAATACAGCTTGTGCAAGAACTGAGCCCGCTCGATCTTCTTAAGCGGCATAGCTTTACTCTTTGGGCTCTTCAAAATTTTCGAGCAGATCCCACGTTTTCGAGCCTAATTTTGTTCAGTGATGAGGCCGAGGATAACATACCTGTAGACCTTTCCTGTGGGGATATGTAAAGTCTAAAGTCTATGCGGACAATCCCGGTTCGATTAAGGCCTTAAAGCAAAACATCATGCGTGTTAATTGCTAGTTACCAGTCAAAATGTTCGAACGAGTCATCAAAAATTGAACTCAACGGATGGATCATCTGAGAAGTAGCTGAGGCCAACATTTCAAAGAGATAAATGCCATAGAATGTTCCCCATTAAATTTGAAGTTTCAGAGTTTTTTCTTTAAAAAAGTAGAGAATATCGAAATGAATCATCCTGTACTAGGAATGGTTTATTGTTTCGTATCATTTTTTGATTTTTCGATTTTGTGCATTTTAAAGCACTGGAAGCACAGCCGCACTGAACAAACAAACAGCTTGTAGTAGAAAGAGTTATAAAACTAATATTTTTCCGGGCAATTTCTGTAGAAACCAAAATTAAAGTAATTTCAACATAGATTTTAACAAGAATTATTAAACGCGATATAATTACATAAGTTTTAACTAAAAGTACGAGCTTTTAAACGAAATAAAAATATTAAGGTTTCAGTATGAAAATGTGAGAATTTTTTTAATCATATATTCATAACTTTCATTCATTTAAAGCAAAAATTATTATAATAAAACTATTTGCAATTCAATTGAAACTAAGGTACAATGTAACTAGCAATTTCTTTTTTTGTTATGGTTACTATCCGAAATATATTATATTAAATTCCTTCTGCAAAATTATTCTCTCAACACAAACGCTATTTTTTATCCAACGCAAAGCCTACTGTATGGACCGGAAATGCATTAGAACAATGAGTGCAGCAGAAACACACAAGTGAAATATATGAAAGAGAACTGTAGCTTGAGCACATTCAAGTACACTCTAGCACGGGGCGAAAACAGCACTAAACTTACAGAGCAATAAAAATACGTATATAGCAAGAACATATTAAATTCGGTTGCACCGAGGCTACAATATCGCTCACAGGTGGATTATGTACTATATACAAGGTGAATTCCAACGTAAACAGGACTTTAAAAAAAAATGTTTTTTTCGGCGAAATCAATTTATTTTATTTAAAATAGTCAGTAGTAGTGCTTCAATACAGCTTTTTGCACTGTCCAGAAGCATATCGAACGAGTGTTTTAGCTCGTTGGGCGGTATGGCCGCCAGTATGCCATTGCAAGCCTTTTAAATGGCCTCTACGAATGCATAACGCTTTCCTTTCATGAGCAAATACATTTTTCCGAAAAGGAAGAAGTGGCACCGTGCCATATCAGGTGAACACGGGGAGTGGTTAATGGTTAAACTGTGATTTTTGGTCAAATAATCGGTTACAAGCGTCGATCGATGAGACGGCGCTTTATCGTGTAACAAACGCCAACTTACCGCATTTACGTTTTGGCCGAGTGGAACAAATTATTTGGGCAATATACCCTTGGAATCACAAAAACAAATCAGCATTGTCTTCACTTGTGACTTCTCCTTGCACGATTTTTTGGGTTCCGGCTCTTCCGGTGCCTTCCATTCAGCAATCTATCGTATCGTTTCGGGATCTTATTGGAAACACCACGTTTCGTCCTTTTTGACCTCTTTAATGATATCCTTCGAATGTTGGATTCTGAGCAATTTTTGTTCGTCAGTCAATTTGGGCGGAACAAACCATGCAAGCCATCGTAAGCCAAAATGTTCGGTCAAAATGCGATAAATCGATGTTTTGCAGATGTTCAATTCCATTTAAATGAATTTCATGATGATTTCGGCTGATTTTTGATGAATTCACGCACAGTTTCGATGGAATTTATGGTGATCACGGATTTTGATTGGCCCACATGTTGATCGTCATTTATTTCCTCACGACCACTTTGAAAACGTTGAAACCACTCGAGCACTCTGCTACGGGATGGCAATCGCCATAAACTTGTTTTATCAATTGAAAAGTTTCGGTAAAAGTTTTACCAATTTTAAACATAATGACATTTAAAACGCCATAACCTCAGTACAATTATATGGAATGTCATGAAATTGTCACTGGACAATCGATAAAGATAGCAGATTCTAACGCACCAAACGACATATAGATGGCACCACCAGGGGCAGTAGATTGGAAAAGATTCCTGTTTACTTTGGAACGCCCCTTGTATGGTATAAGAGCGTATAAAAAGAAATTTTTCTTACACCTTTACATGCACAATAATTCGTGCTGAATTTTGTGAAAATATCTCGTAAAATACAAGGGTTGTATTTTGGGCGAGCAATTAGTAAGACTATATGCTATAGTAGTCCGATCTGAACAATTTCTTTGAAGCATGTAAAGTTTCCCATAAAGCACTTGATTCCGATCATTCCGTTCGTATGACAGCTTTATGCTATAGAGATCCGACTTCAGGCGGTTCTGACAAATTAGCAACTTCTTGGGGAGAAAAGGGCATATGCGCAATTTCAGATCTATATCACAAAATCTCAAGGTTAGTTTACGTATATAGTACAAACGGACAGACAGAAGGACGTATAGACAGACATGGTTAGATTGACTCAGCTTCACGTTAATCATTTAATACATTGATACTTTATGGGGTCTCCGATGTTTTCTTCTAGGTGTTGCACGGTATAAAAAACAAACAAAAATAAAAGTATATGAGTTGCAAACGAAACATAAAATTAATGAAAATGCATTAATACACACGCGTCAATTGAAATTTAGCGGTGAGAGCGATAAAGAGAAATTGTATAATATTTGCAATATAGAATGAAATTTCAATAAACAATTTATGGTTTAAATTGTCTCATATATTTTACTCATGAAATTCTTTTCTGACTAATTTTGCAAGGTTTCCGATATTTATTAAATTTATTTTAAGTATTTCACAAATTCGTTTTTACAAGAGTTCTTCATACAAAACAAACATAAAAATATCTGGCGCCATCCACCTTCTCTAACAATGTTCCTTACTGAAATAAATAAGGTGCTCAACTTGTGCATCTTCCAGGAAGGTGTTGTTGTTGAATAGAATGATAAGAACTCTAAAAATTTCGCATAAACACCGCATTTTTTTAGAGCAGATAAAATATTTTCGCCATACTTTTTTAAGCATTCACCGCATATATGCAAAATAAATGCTTCAAAATATCCTCGAAGCTGTTGGTATTGCAAAAGGAGACGGCATAGATCCCCGTTAAGAAATGTGCAGAACAAATTTTAATAACAGTCACTGGCTATCACTTGTATCGAGCAGACGTGTGTTTTTTCGCGTTGCTTTTTGCGCCTGATTCTTTGAGTGATTACTCAGTGTTTTTTGTTCTTTGAAGTGATCTAATTGATCTAATCAGTACTCTCTAGTATACTGTAAAGTATAGAAAATACAAATTCATAGTTTGGAATATAAGAAACAATGATCCCCGGCCCCCCAATCTTGGAGATAACCGATTCGCCTTGCTGGCTTCCCCAAACAAACCGAAAAAAAATAAATAAAAATTTACAAGTGAGAAATTCTAAATACGTTGTCATTTCGTCCGTTGACATAAATAAACCATTAAATAGGTATAACTGCTTTGAAATTAATATTAGTAGGTATGCAAAGAAATCATGAGAATCATAGAATTACGTGACGTAACTCTATGCTTATTACTAAGAGACAAATCAACCGCCGAAAAGTTTATTCGTACTAAATTCTTACATGGTTTCTGTAAAGTGAATTCAAAATACCATGAAAAACTCAATTATACTAAAGGCATAATATATGCGCCATATTTAATCGATCTAAGTGAAGAGGAAATCATCAATAATTTAGATGACTAAGGAGTTGTAGGAGTACACAAATTCTCCAGAAACATAGATGGAAAACCAAAACATACCGGAGTCTGTCTTCTTACTTTTGACAAGTACCACCTTCCCAATCACACTGATGTCACATGGCATTCAGTCAAGGTTAGACCTTATTTCCCTAAACCTATGCAATGCAAAAACTACGGTAAATTAAATCATACTGCAAAACGCTGCAACAACCCAAAAATGTGCGAACACTGTAACAAAAAACCAGTATAAAGCATACTATTGATCAATAACAAAATCTAACACCAAACATCATCTCCTTTTCTCAAATCCCAAACAGTGATAACGAACTATATGAATTCTATCACAACGTATAACCAAACACCAAAACCTTCTACTTGCACAGAAAAACAATAACATTCCTTCACAAAACAACAATCCAACAGAAACAAATAATACTTCAAATAGCTTTATCTACAACAACAACAGCGACCAACAACATCCAACAGAAACAAATAATACTTCAAATAGCTTTATCTACAACAACAACAGCGACCAACAACATATCAGCAACGAAAACACAATAAATCTGAACCCAATTGCCTCCCTCAATTCTCTTTTCACTAGTCCTTCCCCCATGCATGCAACAAATCACCCTCACCAATTAATAAACAAGTCCAACAATAATAAACATATATTCACATTGTTATATGTATGTGTGAAATAATATGAAATAATAATACTCCCACAACTGTCTAAATCAATGATTTGAATTTTGCAGAGGAACGTCCACGGATATTTCATTAATTATCACGAATTGCAGCTATTAATTAAAGATTTGAAACCTTCAGTCTTATGTTTACAAGATATCCTAAACCTCCATGTGGCCATATTGGATTTTTCTTTAATAACCCTCAAACAAACAAACAAGGTGTTGCAATTTTTGTAAAAGAAGACATACTACATAAAATGGCTTTCACCGATAATACCTTACTCACTATCGCGATCGAGATACTAATCATCCCGAAACTAACAATAATTAATACCTACATCCCACCTAAACAAAATTTCTCCTGTTCAGACACCACACAGTCATATACTTTGGATGGTTGGTTTTAACTCATGGAGCCTGATTAGGGGTTCTCCTTTATCAAAAATTTAAAATGGTTTGTTATGCAGTAATCTCATACTTTTAAATGATGACAGCCCTACACACTTCTCCCATCAATCTTTCACTCATGTACATGCTACTACATGTTCCACCAATACTTTCCCTTTATGTTCTTGGAAGTTCCTTAGTGACCTTCGTGGTTGAGATCACTTCCCGTTGGTGATATAAATCGGATTTCACGCCAATTAAAATAGCTACAAAGATCTTTGCTTATCGATATCGAATGAATTTATTGTTTCTAATAATATCAACCAAGAAGCTGCACATATACGGAAAATAATATGTTCGTTAGCACACCACACCATACCTCAAACCAAGAATTCATATCAAGACCGATATAAGCAATGGTGGAATAGTGAACTAGAAAATCTTAGATCACTAAAATCACCTCCAAGGTTTAGACAGGATTACCTGAGATATGTTAAGAAATATCCCGCCAGACGTTAAAAATAGAATAGTTAATCTTTACAATAAAATTCTTTCAGACGGTATATCCTCAAAGTTGGAAAATAGCTGAAATTATTCCAATACCGAAACCTGAGAAATCACTACCAGAACTTACTAGCTATAGACCTATTTTGCTGCTAACTAATCACTCAAAACCAAGTTGCATTCCGAAAAAAAAGCTACAATAGACGCCATTTTACACTTCGAGCCCCATTGTTATTTCCAACAAAGGGCACGTTACTTGCTTAGACTTTGAGAAAGCGTACGATCATATCGGTCTCCACAAAGTTCTGAAACATATAGCTAATTGGGAATTAGGACCGAAGATATACAATCTACTCAAAAATCTTCTTACTAATCGTAAATTTCGGGTTAAAGTTCACAATCATTATTCTCACTGTTTCCCGTTAGAGAATGGAGCTCCTGAAGGTTGTCCCTTATCTGTCGTCATATTTATAATTGTATTTAATGAAATCAAATTTACTATCAAATTACCCAGTCGACCATTGTATTATGCAGATGATATTCTGATTTTTTCGAAACAACTTAATATGAATAACTTCAAACTAACTTTAATCGAAAAACTCGAAATAAATAAAATATCCAATTCTCACATCTGGCGCTAAGTTATCATTAGATAAATGTAATATCTTACATATTTGTCGTAAAAGAAAATGTAATAATATTAACATCACTTTTAAGAACATAAGAATACCTGACAGTAAGACGAAGCCTAAGGGCATTTCCAACCTCCAGCACCAATAGCATACTTGCTGAATCCGGAATGCCACACATAAACGAAAGACTGACACGACGCAAACGAACGCTCAAGTTCCCTTCAACGATATAAATTTTCTTAAAGCACGTCCATGAAATGGATATTTCCCTAACACCTAAGCCTCCGAAGATTAGCAAGCGCCCACCATGGGCTCTATCCTCTTCTGTTATAGAAGACAATCTAATGAGATGGAACAAAGCTTCCACGAACTGTGAGGTGTATAAACAACTCTTTATACAGGGTCCGGCACTCGAAGTAACCAATTAAAAAAGCCATTAATTCGGTTTGGAAAATTATTATTTTTAATTATTTTTATTTATTTTAAAGCACAAAATATGTGAAAAAAATCATAAATTCAGGACCAATTCACTTTTACTCGATATGACCACCTTTTGCCTTAACTATGGCCTTGAGACGGTCAAAAAACGAATCGCAAGGATTGTGTGGTCGTAATGAAGTCCGGAACGTTGTTTTTCTGCTATTCTTGGTTTACTCGCGCTTTGTGAGACGGTGTTGAGTCTTGTTGAAACGTCCATGGTTTGTGACCGAAATGTTTGTTTGCCCACGGCTTCAAAGCAGCCTCCAAAACACTTTCCCGATAATATGTCGCATTTGGTGGTCAACCGATGACTTAGATTCTCGTATGAACGGTCGGTCAAGTAAACCCTATCGTTTTGAGAGTTTACGAATTGCTCAATTGGAAAAATTTTTTCGTCGGAAAACACAATGTTCGGAATTTGACCGCTTTCGGCCAAGCGAAGCAACTTCATCGCTCTTTCAAGTCTTACTTGTTGCTGCTTCGGTGTGAGATCATGGGCCTTTTGGAACTTGTAAGGCTTGACCTTGAGCTCATTTTTCAATACGCGTCGGATGCTGCGGTCGGATATTTTCAGTTCTCTGGACATTTGATTGGCACTTCGCGTAGATTTCGCTCAAGTTGCTTCTTCACTTTCCGAACCATATCACATTCCATTGAATTCCATCGCTGATCTCTTTTTTTGCGCTCACTTTTGGCAAAACGCTTTTGAACACTTGTGAACAATACTCCGAACTGTCATTCAGCAAATTAATAAACAGCTGATTCCAGTGCGACAGCAGCGCGAACGGTCTCCACACTTCGAATGCCGGACCCTGTACAACGCGAAAGAATGCTCAATTCAAAATGATGAAAATTCGTTAACACAGATGGGTCAAAAAACTCCAACAGCACAGAATTCGAAAATACCGCTGAAAAAGAAACTATCCAATGTTTCACGACCTGCAAAGGCAGAAATGTAATCTGTACCGACAGTATAGCAACAATCACAGCCATTCAAAATACATCCAACAGCAGCCCTCTATTCAGAGAAATTCGGGACAAATTAATTGATAATCAAAGAAAAGTTAAACTGCTGTGGATTTCAGGCCACTGTGACATTCCAGATAACAAACTCGTTGATAAAGAAGCAAAAAACGTCACCCGTAGTCCATGCATTTCGATGAAAACTTAAGCAAGCAAGGACATTTTGCGATTCGTAAAAAACTATTCAAAAGTTAAAGCGAAAGCAGTATGCGATTCCTTTGACAACCGCTATCGACGCATAAATCCTTAACAGAGAAAAGCAGTATACCCTTCCGCATGCAGCATCCCGCAGATCATAATTTTCACACGACTTCGCTTCGGACACTGTATCTTAACTCACCAACATATTCTGGAGCGGAACATATCGCCTGGCTGGCCGCTATGCAACAGTTCAACAAACTCCGTAGAACACAGTGTTCACATGACTTATGAGCTTTCCACAGTTTCACAGCTCCACAGCTTTCAGTCCCAAAACTGTGTTTTCTTTCAAACAGCGAAGAACAACTTCAACCAAAACCGAAAAATAATTCGCAAAGTTAATCAAAAAATTAATAATCAATACCTCAAATTTGTAAAATTCGAAATAAAATCGTGATAATTTAAGAGACAAAACAAAATCAAACAAGCGCGAATAGAATAAAATTATTATATAGGTACATAAGTATATCGATTTGTATATGTACCCCACAATCAAAAATAACCTATTTTCAAATTAAGAGCCAAACCACTTTCTAATATACATATATTCATATTCTCATAGAAATGGACGTAGGAGGTGTACAAATTGTCTCCGAGACATTGAGGTCCAAAATCGTTACACCCAAAGCGTCGGCTGCACCCGTTGCCGCTCCAATGACCACGGTTATGCGACCACCGCCATCCGCCGCAGCAGTCAGGGAGATCAGGGAAGAGCACCTATTGAAGCCACAGGGCCTCCACGATGCAGCCTGTGCCATCGCCCACACGCCCTGAAACGATGCACCATATTCCAGAGTATGAAGCCCACTCAAAGACAACAGGTTGCAAAAGGTATACAAGTGTCTCAATTGTACACACATACTCGTATTGAACATCTGTCCTACGCTTTGTAACGTACGACGAGATTTCGTCGAATTCTCTCCTTCGAAACTTCTCCAAGAACCAATAACTGCCAACATAAAAAATATTTACCATTTCATCTCCAGAACCCAATTAAAGCATCTTATCCAAAATCTACCTAACATCATTATCTCAGCTTTGTATACATTACTAGCTGACCCCGCAGCCGTTGTCCTGCGTGAAATTATGTGTTTTGAAATGAAAAGAAAGTTAAATTTATCATTTAATTTTTGTTTTTTTTTTTTTCAATGTAACGCAGCTTGATAACAACATTTTTTGGTTTCTGTTCCGGTGTATAGAAAAGATGGTTTTCCAACTCGTGAGCACGCCACGGTCGTGTGAAAAACATAACATTTCCAAATTTATGTCTCACACTATGCGGCTATCTTTAGGTGATTGTCATCTCACATGCAATTTTCACTGGAAACGAAATACGTTTGAACTTGAAATGAATCAAGCATTCTGCCCCTTGTATTCGATAGGTGCGTCACAATCAGTCGGGTTCCAATACACAGTTTCGTGGCATGATGATTGCGAAACATAATAACGACGCAAATGATGCGGTGGCATACCAAGCCTGTCCAAAGAATTTAGAAATACCACTGGATAATTCACGGCGCCGTCTTCATTGTCAAGACGATCGATCGATTTGTATGAGCGCAAGTCTCCCGGAATTTGACTTTGAATCTTCCAGTTTAAGTCAACAACATCGGTATTTTTGGCAGCTAACATTGTGCGTGCACTTAAGGAATCGTAGTTACGATGATTTGGCCAATGTCCGAACATTTGTGATGAGTTCATCTTTCGTGAATTGACAAAGGGAAGATGGAATTGATATCGAACCACCGGAAATATCAACCACCAAACCACCGGAAGTATCAACCATTTCCAATTTTTAGCGAAGGCCATGTAAAATGTCTTCGGCAATGTCTTTTTTGTTCGTATCCCATAATTGACGCGGATTTGAAGGTTGATATGTCGAAATGATTATCGCGAAAGGTGTGCGAACTTCATTTTCATTCCAGTGATTAACGTGTTCCAGCAATTGTAATTGCTGGCTTACTTCTCCAAAACTTTTGCACACCATACCATTCACAGTAAGCAATGACTCAAATAAAGTTGAACCGCGTGCATTAATCAATAGAAACCGAAGGTAGAAGCAGTCGTCGTTTTTCGGGTGGATTGTGTAAATTCGTCCTAATGCATTAATTGAGAACATATCTGGATCTCAATCTACTGGTTGGCCTTGCTTTCTGCGCAACTATTTCTTCGACGATACATTCCATGTATAATATCAGGGTATTTCCGAATAGAGCAACGTTCTCGTAAACAAATCACTGACGAAAGTTGAGAAAAAACTCGTCAATTTTAATTTTGTTGCTGGCGGTGTTTCCACTGGCTGTACTGTATTCTTTGAGTTGAAATACACATTTAATATAAACACATAAATAGCATAGTTTGAATTTGGTTAGCATTTTCATTAATGTTTAAAATGAAAAAAGTGATTATAGTGACATAACTACAATAGTTGGACATATGCTACCGCGGAGTTTTTGTTGACATTATGATGTTCTTCAATATTGTTGTACATTATTTTGTTCTATCGCTAATAGTTTCGGCAGCGCATTCAACGAAAGACATTTTAAGACTCATTTTTCTACACATTCGGTTACATTGCTCAAATTTTACCCAGGATCCCTAATTTTTTTTTCAAAATGAAATGTAGCCTATGTCAAATTGGAAGAATGTAGCATTCTATTGGTGAAAGAATTTTTTAAATCGGCCCCGTACTTTTTGAGCCTATTCATTACAAACATACAAAAATAGGTACAAATCTTTCCTCTTTATAATATTAGTGAAGATATGCACTAAACCTAAAATTAATTCAATTTCTGTACATACTTTTAATCAATGCGTATGCTTGGAAATATTAGCTTTAGCATTTGTACAAATTTATATATACATATATATGTATATAATAATTTATATTTGTAATACACATATGTATGTGCTTATAATACAATACTTCCTCATTAAGCATAACCATAACTCATAACTAATATTTTATAATAAAATGTACAAATTAATATTTTATAGGTATTGTAATTATTTATAATTGTATTTCCTTCAATAAATAAATAAATTTTAATAAAAAAATTCATAAGAACTGTGTTAGTTACACCAATTTGAATTCTTGAAAAAAATATACCAAGACTCTACTAGTATTCGCTTTAATAGTTTTCACTAGTTTTATAAGCCACTTAACAATTTTTGTCTTATTTACCCTTCACCATGTAAACTAGTTATCGACTTTAAGAATTTTAAGTCCAAAATACCGGATTGAAAAAATATTAATCCAAGAATCGCTGAAATATTTGTTAAAGCAAATTGAAAACAAATACACCAACTGAATTAAAGTAAATGTATGTAAAATATCTTTAAAAATATGTAAGACAAGTTTGAAAAAAAAAATATTTTTTTGTACAATTGAATTCTTTATTATACGGATTTCATGGTTTAGCTTAAAACTTAACCTATCGGCTTAAACTAGTGGTAAGTATGTATATAAAAAGGGGGTAAGTATTTTACATCTTATATAAAAAGACATTTTATAATTTATTCAAATATTATTAAATTCATTTTACTAATTTATTACTTAAAATAATTGATTTTAGATTAATAAAGTCACCGGTCACCTTGATAGGATCATGATCCTTCAACGTCGACAGGCAGCCGGGCGAGCCACTTTTGCCACTCGCACCTTTCAGTCTTGCCCTTCTACGCTTGCGGCGATTCGTCCTAGTACCTACTGCTGCGGACATGTGTTGTATTCGTATACGAGGACGAGATCGCCGGGCTGCAGATTGCGTTTTGGGTACAGCCATGTTGCGCTCCTGAAGATTCGTGATATATATTTTGGACCACTGTCGCCAAAAGTGTTGCTTGAGACAACAAACAAGTTCCATCTCTGGTAGCAGTGTATTGGGTCCGTTGACACTTGAGCCGGTGGTAAAGTTCGAAGGGAGCATTCTTCTATGAGTAGGTGTCCTGGAGTCAAGGATGGCCTCCACTTCGGCCAGCAGTGTTCCCAGCTCTTCGGCGGTGAGCAACACGGTGCCCATCACCCTCGCCCTCGGTGGTATAAATACGATGTTGGACCCTTCTTCGGCGGCGAATCCCATTAATTCCGGAGACTGGGAGAGAAATGCCTCTTTGAATTCGCGCAGCTTGCGATCGGCGCCGACGAAGTTCTTTGCGTTGTCGCTGTATATGGTCTGAGGCATCCCTCGGCGACCAATGAACATTTTTAGGGCAAAAATAAAGGAATTTGTCGATTAGAGGATTGAGTTTTTGCAAGTTTGCGGGTAACATGGTGCCTTTTGAAAAATTTTGGATTTCATTCGCAAATTCCAAATGTTGAATCACCTGAACAATTTTCAAAAAACTCAACTGTAATTCGTCAGATGTCAGATGCCTTCTCTCAGTAGGCATTTTTGGTCTTCAATCCACCGTAATAAATTTGCAACCATACGAAGCAATTTTTGATATTTAATGTTTTCGAAAGATCGACTCAACATAGATGCTACTCTTGACCATAATTTCGAAAGAAGATGTGCTGCCGAGAGCTCGAGACGAGTGAGAGACTTTGCCACTCTAGACTTTGCAGTAAGCAACACACATTTAATATCACTAGCAGATTAGCTTCGTATATACATACTCGTATATGCAGCTTACTGCAAAGCGTCGGAGAAGCCATGTATTTGGCTGATAGCACTCGACTCTAGGTTTACGTACCGAGGAATGTTTATTGATAACAGCTGCACTATGTTGGCTTTAAAATTCTGCCAATGGGGTAATGGAATCGACTCCTCCCAATCTAGAGTTTGGATCCAAAGCTCTGGCAATAAGATTTTTGCTTTGGTAACTTCTTCTTCTTCTTAATTGGCGTAGACACCGCTTACGCGATTATAGCCGAGTTAACAACAGCGCGCCAGTCGTTTCTCCTTTTCGCTACGTGGCGCCAATTGGATATTCCAAGCGTAGCCAGGTCCTTCTCCACTTGGTCCTTCCAGCGGAGTGGAGGTCTTCCTCTTCCTCTGCTTCCCCGGCGGGTACAGCGTCGAATACTTTCAGAGCTGGAGTGTTTTCGTCCATTCGGACAACATGACCTAGCCAGCGTAGCCGTAATTCGCTGAACTATGTCAATGTCGTCGTATATCTCGTACAGCTCATCGTTCGATCGAATGCGATATTCGCCGTGGCCAACGTGCAAAGGACCATAAATCTTTCGCAGAACTTTTCTCTTGAAAACTCGCAACGTCGACTCATGAGTTGTTGACATCGTCCAAGCCTC
Organism: Bactrocera neohumeralis; assembly: GCF_024586455.1. Classification (NCBI taxonomy): domain Eukaryota; kingdom Metazoa; phylum Arthropoda; class Insecta; order Diptera; family Tephritidae; genus Bactrocera; species Bactrocera neohumeralis. Next base: position 47,589,409 of record NC_065921.1, read on the forward strand.
TGCACCATATAGCAGGACGGGAATTATGAGCGACTTATAGAGTTTGCTTTTGTTCGTCGAGAGAGGACTTTACTTTTCAATTGCCTACTCAGTCCGAAGTAGCACCTGTTGGTAAGAGTTATCCTGCGTTGGATTTCCAGGCTGACATTGTTGGTGGTGTTTATACTGGTTCCTAAATAGACGAAATTATCTACAACTTCAAAGTTATGACTGTCAACAGTGACGTGAGTGCCAAGTCGCGAGTGCGACGACTGTTTGTTTGATGACAGGAGATATTTCGTTTTGCCCTCGTTCACTACCAGACCCATTTTCTGTGCTTCCTTGTCCAGCCTAGAGAAAGCAGAACTAACGGCGCGGGTGTTGAGGCCGATGATATCAATATCATCGGCATACGCCAGCAGCTGTACACTCTTATAGAAGATGGTACCTTCTCTGTTTAGTTCTGCAGCTCGAACTATTTTCTCCAGGAGCAGGTTGAAGAAGTCACACGATAGGGAGTCGCCTTGTCTGAAACCTCATTTGGTATCGAACGGCTCGGAGAGGTCCTTCCCGATCCTGACGGAGCTTTTCGTGTTGTTCAAAGTCAGTTTACACAGCCGTATTAGTTTTGCGGGGATACCAAATTCAGACATCGCGGCATAAAGGCAGCTCCTTTTCGTGCTGTCGAAAGCAGCTTTGAAATCGACCAAGAGGTGGTGTGTGTCGATTCTCCTTTACGGGTTTCCAAGATTTGGCGCATGGTGAATATCTGGTCGGTTGTTGATTTTCCAGGTCTAAAGCCACACTGATAAGGTCCAATCAGTTTGTTGACGCTAGGCTTTAATCTTTCACACAATACGCTCGATAGAACCTTATATGCGATGTTGAGGAGGCTAATCCCACGGCAGTTGGCGCAGATTGTGGGATCTCCTTTTTATGGATTGGGCATAGCACACTTAAATTCCAATCGTTGGGCATGCTTTCGTCCGACCATATTTTACAAAGAAGCTGATGCATGCTCCTTATCAGTTCTTCGCCGCCGTGTTTGAATAGCTCGGCCGGCAATCCATCGGCCCCCGCCGCTTTGTTGTTCTTCAGGCGGGTAATTGCTTTTCGAACTTCTTCATGATCGGGCAATGGAACGTCGGCTCCATCGTCGTCGATTGGGGAATCGGGTTCGCCTTCTCCTGGCGTTGTGCATTAACTGCCATTTAGCAGGCTGGAGAAGTGTTCCCTCCATAATTTAAGTATGCTCTGGGCATCGGTGACTAGATCACCTTTGGGGGTTCTACAAGAGTATGCTCCGGTCTTGAAACCTTCTGTAAGCTGCCGCACTTTTTGGTAGAATTTTCGAGCATTACCCCTGTCGGCCAGCTTATCAAGCTCTTCATACTCACGCATTTCGGCCTCTTTCTTTTTCTGTCTGCAAATGCGTCTCGCTTCCCTCTTCAACTCTCGGTATCTATCCCATCCTGCACGTGTTGTGGTCGATCGTAACGTTGCGAGGTAGGCAGCCTGTTTTCTCTCCGCTGCGACGCGGCACTCCTCGTCGTACCAGTTGTTCTTTTGCACTTTCCGAAAACCAATGGTTTCGGATGCAGCTGTACGTAAGGAGTTTGAAATGCCGTCCCACAGTTCCCTTATACCGAGTTGTTGATGAGTGCTCTCAGAGAGCAGGAGTGCAAGCCGAGTAGAAAATCGTTCGGCAGTCTGTTGTGATTGCAGCTTTTCGACGTCGAACCTTCCTTGTGTTTGTTGACGTGCGTTTTTTGCTGCACAGAGGCGGGTGCGAATCTTGGCTGCAACAAGATAGTGGTCCGAGTCGATGTTAGGACCTCGGAGCGCACGCACATCTAAAACACTGGAGACGTGTCTTCCGTCTATCACAACATGATCGATCTGGTTGGTAGTTTTGCGATCCGGAGACAGCCAGGTAGCTTGATGAATCTTTTTGTGCTGGAATCTAATACTACAGATAACCATATTTCGGGCCCCGGCGAAGTCGATCAGCCTCAACCCGTTTGGGGATGTTTCCTCGTGGTAGCTGAACTTACCGACCGTAGTGCCAAAGATACCTTCTTTGCCCACCCTGGCGTTAAAGTCGCCAAGCACGATTTTGACATCGTGGTGGGGGCATCTCTCATAAGTGCGTTCCAAGCACTCATAAAAGGCATCTTTAGTCACATCGTCCTTCTCATCCGTCGGGGCGTGGGCGCAGATCAGCGATATGTTGAAGAACCTCGCTTTGATGCGGATTGTGGCTAGACGTTCATTCACCGGAGTGAATGATAGTTCTCGGCGACGGAGTCTCTCTCCCACCACGAATCCCACACCAAACTTGCGCTCCTTTATATGGCCACTGTAGTAAATGCCACAAGAACCTACTCGTCTCTGTCAGCTGATGTCAGCCTTTATTTTCACGAGGACATCAACCAGCTGGGCAGCGGCACCTTCCCAATTAAGGGACCGGACATTCCAGGTGCATGCCCTCAATTCTCAATTCGTAGTCTCATCCGAGGCTGTTTGTCATTTTTCATTGGGGTAGGCTTTTTACGTGGCGGGTCCCAAACCCAGCGCACAACCCTATGCAGGGGATGTTTCGCTTTCTCACTTTAGCTTGCCTTCGAACGGATGTTCTTAGGCTACCCAGAGGATACTTGGTCAAAGACCGGAAGTAGTGAGCTGCTTGAGTCATGTGTAAAAGAATCGTTTCTGGCCACTCCCAAGTGAATGGCGATCAGAGAACTTTCCTCACTTGCGTGAACTTCTACACATGACTCCATCCTCCCTTTGGTTTTGGTAACTAGTGCGGCTAATAATCCAAGGCGATCGAAAAGGCGAGCAGAGCCTGACAGTATGTTTCGTTTAGTAGCTCGCAGATCATTAAAATTGGCATCCAAAACAAGTCCTCTTTCGGCAACCAATAGATTCCCAATGTTTTAGTTAAGTTTTTGTCATTGAAGCTTAATGACTTTTCAGTGCAATTACTGTCGAAAAAATTAGGGTGGATTGGAAACCACTTCGGTAAGAATTCAAATTTTTTAGATCCTCTCAATGGCCAATGAACCGAGTGGGTACATAGTTGTATTAGCATCGATAAACACCGAGTTGCGAGAAATGATGCAGGCGCAGTGCCGTAAGTTACGGGGTTAAGTCGAAAAATCTGAATTCGCTCTGAAGGACGGTCCTTCCGCGCAATGAGCTGACAGTTTCTGTCTTCTTCAAGCATGGTTGGTTGCCGGTACATTTTAGTAATGTCTGCCGCTAAAGCGTACTTATGTAAATGAAAACGAAGAAGAGTTGATTACAATTCTTCTTGGATGCTTCGGCCTACCATCAAAAGTTCATTTAATGAAATTTGAGAAGAAGTACGACTCGACGTATTAAAGACAAATCGTAATTTTGTTGTTGTGCTTTCGGGCCTCAAAATGCACTGATGTGGAATGAAGTAGTGTAACTCACTCGGGATCTTATTATTTGTTGGGCTCATGTGACCCAGCGCTTTATATTCATTCATGAAGTCCAGATATATTTTACGAAGTTCTGGATCTTTCAAAGTTCTCCTCTCCAGAGCCTGAAACCGCCGAACTGCGATTTCATAGAAGTGACCGAGTAACTTATGGTCAGGTTTAAAAGGCGTTCTAACTTGAAGCCTTCCTGAAGTTAATACTTCAGTTGTATTGACGAAAAATTGTTCAGACTCTTTTTGTTCAGGTGTGAATTTGTTGCCAATTGTTTCAGTTTGCCATAGTGCGCTATTTACTTCCGGAGGAGGACTAAAACTGCTGACATATTTGCCAGACGCAATCCATCCCAAAAGAGATTTTTGTAGCGTTGATTGATTAAGACCACTTTTAATTTGACCAACAGATAGCAGATCGAAAAAGGTTCATAACATATCGATCCTTTGAAATTTTTTGAATTCTGGATCCGCCAATTCAATATTGTGTGGATGATTAGCCGAAATACATCGCATAATAAATGATTCCGCCGAAAATTCATAATTATTTACGCACGACTTAACAAATGTTCTTAATTTTGCCTCTTTTTTGTACTTGAATTTCCAATTCCTATAATATTTAAAGTTCTGTTTTGGCGTCGAATCCGCAGTTTTTGGGCCAAATCCTCTGTCATAAAGTTGACTTGTGATCCTGCAGTGGGACCGATTACACATGCGACATCGATCCGCTCTGCATTTGTATACCGTATGTTCTTTACGCAAACAATTTATGCATTTGACAAACTTAAATCTCTGTTGAACAGAGAGAGTTTTAGAAGTGGGGCAAGCTGTTAAATAGTGGTCCTAAAACGGACTTCGTTAATTATAGATTCTGTTTCTGCAATTATGTCATCTAACTTCCCTTGGACCATGTCGTCTCCATCAATCTCTCCAATTTTAGATTGACATTTCATCAATATTTCACTATGTGAGTTTAGTATATCGAGTCGACATTTCAATTCGATTGGAGCTACATAACCTAGTCATAAACATAGTCTTTTCTTGAAGGCCCGTTTTTATACGCAAAATGCTACTTTTCGCCCCCGTCCTTTGACGCTTTAATGGCTTTAAGTCCCACTCCTTACTTGGAGAGAGGTTGGCGACACTTGGCTTTGGCTTGCTCATTTTTACTTGTTTCCGAAAAAGGACGATTACGAAAACGAAAAAAAGATATCGATTCCCAAGTATACGAAAGCCAAACTGATAAGGTATGAAAAATGAGCAATAGCAGAGTTGAACGTTTTTAAAAAAGTGTTTGTGTTTTTTTTTAAACGAGAAAATTTGCCAAGGAACTGACCGAATTGTAATAATTTATTAAAGTTCTACAATACATAAAAATGTCGCACCTTAATGTATAATAAAGAATGCTGTGGCAAATCCCACAATCCCCCTTTCACTTATATGTATATGTATATATACGTATATACTTACGTACATATATATGTGAATAGTATAAGGAGTGATTGTTATATGCAATAAATATTCGTATGTGAGAAATTGTGAAAAGAGGGAGAGCCATAAGTGTGCACTTGATTTTTGTTTTATTCTTAATTTTCGTACTTGTCTTATTCTTTTGTTCGCACTACTTTCAGTAATTCGCACTCGTTACCTGTTGTGAATGTGTCAGCGGTTTGCCTGCGTTCACTTCCCTTTTGCAGAGGATGCAGTTGCAGCTCATTCACACGAAGCGTCAGCAGCAGTGGATGTACCGTCGATGTTAATAGTTGATGCAGCAGCGGAGCGAATGTTAGCGTTGACGCAACAGCAGCGATGATTATAACGTTGACGCAGACCCGTACGGAACCAGTGTACTGTTTCTTTTTTTTAATTTGTTGTACCGAATGGCAATTTCGGATACTTTTCTTTACCGATCTTGGAGTTCAATTTCTTTGGCCCTTTGAGTCAACGGCACTAGCGGCACTTTTTTTTTGTATAACTGCACAGCAGCACTTAGCGGTATACAAGAACATATATATTTTTGTTTTTTAATATAACATATTAATTTCTTTTGAACAACTACCTAGAACAGCACTTTAGCAGTTTGATTCGTTATTAACTGCACTTTCTAGAAAAATAAATGTATTTTCAAACCATGATTTTATTTGCGCACTGTAGTTGTCCGGTTAAACAAATTGTCGAATACTATTTGTTATTGCTCACGCATTTTACTCTTTCGGCTTTGTGTTTTTTTTGTCCGCGCACTGATGGGTAAGTATGTGTGGTATGTGTTATGTTTTGATTTTTTTTGTTAGAATCTACTTAGATAAGTATACTAAACATATGTATGTATGTATACCTCGTATTTTTGTACTATATATAACTTATATTAACACGTATTTTTTTTCTCTTGTTTTTAGATTTCTTATCATTTCTTATTTTATTTTTTCTTTTTTCACAGCCACTTTCACTTCACCTCATGTGCTGAACACAATGACAGCGACAGACCGCAGCAGCACGACAGTGAACTGAAAATGGCGTTGAGAATTCTGCTACATGAACATTTGTGAGAAGGCAGCAACATAACAATGACCGGCATGTACACAAGACCACAGTCCATTTTGTATGTACACAATTTCGTTGTGCCCATACTAATACCTTGCACTTCAATGAAATTTTAATATTTTGTTCAAAGTGAAATTTTTTATGCAAAAAATAAGTAAATAGGTAATTTTATTTGTTTTCAATTATCAACTGTTATTACAAATGATATAATAGAGCTATTTTATGCTTTTATTTGTAAAATAACGTCAGGTTTGTTAGAGCTTTGAATAATTTTACATTTTACATATTAGTGGCATCACCACTCTACCTCATCTCTCTACTGTCAACTCTACTGTCATCCTACTGTCGTTGGCAAATATAAGAATATTTTGAAGTTAGCGAGAATGACAACTGTCGGCCTGCAGTCGTGTAGTCGTGCAGTTGTCAAAATAACTGTGTCCATAAGAACGTGTGTATTTTAATATTTGACAGATGTCGTTTGCAGTCTGTCGCGGTCATTGTGTTCAGCACATGAAACCGAAAAACGATTACGAAAAGTTAATTTTTTTTATTTAATATTTTGCGAAAGGTTGATGCACAGCTTAAACTTTAATCCGCGCACTATTGTCCCTGCTCGGACCATGAAGAATTCTCAAGCTTTTTTGAGAAATATTACAAATTAATTGGGATGCGCGATTTACTTTAAACGTGCGAATTGCCAGTACCTTAGCCAATTTAAAAAATTCCGGTTAAGAAAACGTCCGTTCTCGATTATGGGTTTTGTACAATTGAATTATTTATTATACGGAATGAATCGCCAAAATGTATGTACGCTCATAACTTAATAACGCCTGGACCAATTTTTCCAAATCTTTTTCTTAAATGTTCGTTGAAGTTCAAAGATGGTTTTTACGGCGAGAAAAATTCGAATAATTTCCGGAAAACCCCTAAAAACAGCCTTTTTCTTTTCCCCATACAAACGTTACATACATACATACATACATACATATGTACATACATATGTACATATATAAAAATGAATGTTTGTTTGTTAGTAACACTAAGAGAACGGTTGATGAAATTTTTAAAGGTTGTTTGTTGTGGATCGGGAAAGGTTTAGAAACAAATACCTTATACTTTTCATGAGGAGAAGTCGGAAAATTGGACAATTCCAAAAAGTAACATTTTTCATACACATTTTTTTCAATTTTTGTTTGTTTTGTTTTTCAATATTTTGATTTGTAAATTATTTGAATCGTTCAATTGCGGTCGCTTGCTTTTTTATTCCGGCTATCCAAAGGAAAAATTATTGAAAATTATTCAGTGAAAACTTTATGTGTGTTTCAGACGAAGTGATCAATTACTGATTGAAATTTGTTACGAAGCCACGAAGAGGTCGCGCTAATATTTGTCGGCGTTCTTTTTGCCATCAACGTATGGCAGCCCAAAGAAAGGCAAGAAGTACTCCCAAAATGCGATGACATACGTGCGGAATTATGGATCGCTGTCAATCAGCTAGCGATCGCAACGATATCACAGCACGACTTTTTAAACAATAGCTGCGATGTTTGACGGTCTTTATCTTGAAGCAACCTATGGTATATATGGTGCTGTTAGATGATGAATGTATTCTGTTGCGTGTTGCCGCACGCACACATTCTTCTTTGGATGCGGATGGTGATTACACCAGATCAAATTGATGAAATCATTTCAGCGGAAATTCCTGATTCAGAGATAGATCCAGAATTATACGAAGTGGTGAAAACCAATATGGTTCATGGACTTTGGGAACCTTACAATCCCACTTTGGTTTGTATGTCTGACAATAAATGCACGAAACACTACTCATGTGCTTTTCTTTCGGAAACGGAACTGGGAAATGATGGATATTCACTGTATCGGCGTCGCTCACCAGACGACAATGGCAGAACATTTAGCATTTAGAAGCGTAAATATCGACGTTAACACATCGAAGTTGAAAACATATGGATCGTACCATATTCGCCACTTTTGTCTAATTCACATTCAAAACTCATGTCAATGTTGAATATTATAGATTGGTAAAATCGATCAAATACGTTTGCAAGTACGTCACCAAAGAAAGCAACATAGCGGTTATTGGCCTTGAACAATATGAGATCAGCAGTATCAAATGGGTCGATATGTGAACCGCAATAAAGCGCTTTGTGCATGCCAGCAGTTGCGTTTGCTGGAACATGCTAATCACTGGAAACAGACGAAGGACAATGCAATAGTTACTTCGCATTCCACTGAAGTTCGCATAGTTTTCGCGAAGATCATTTCGACATATCAGCCTTCAAATTCGCGTTAATTATGGGATACGAAAAAATGACATTGCCGAAGACATTTTGCATTGTATTCGCTAAGAATTGGAAATGGGCAAATTGATACTTCCAGTGGTTTGATATCAATTTCACATCCCTTTTGTCAATTCACTTCAACGGAAGATGAACTCATCACGAATGTTTATCCGCACATTGGCAAAATTATCGTAACTGCAATTGCTTGAGTGCACGCGCAATTTTAGTTGCCAAAAATACCGATGTTAATGACTTAAACTGGAAGATTCAAAGTCAAATTCCGGGAGGTTTGTGCTCATATAAATCGATCGATCGTCTTGACAAGAAAGACGAAACCGTAAATTATCCAGTGGAATTTCCAAATTCTTTGGAGAGCCTTGGTATGCCCCAGCATCATTTGCGTCTCAAAGTTGGATCTGCCATTATTATGTTTCACAATCTTCATGCGCCGAAACTGTGTAATGGAACCCGACTGATTATGACGCAGTTATCGAATACAAGCGACAGCCATTTCATTTCAAACGTATTCAATTTCCAGGGAAAATTGGCCAGATATATGTGGCGTGTTGACGAGTTGGAAACCAATCTTCTTTGTATATTTACGCACCAGAATAGAAATCAAAAAATTATGTTTGTTAAGCTGCGCTACATTAAAAAATGTAGAAAAATCGAAAATAAATCATTTTCGACACAATATATAATTTCAACTTTTTTTCATTTCAAAGCATATAATTTCACGCAGGACAACGGCTGCGGGGTCAGCTAGTTTATGCATAATTTTACCAAATTTATACACACACATATATACCACCCTCAGTGTTGAGAAAATATTGTAAATATTTAGTATGTATTAATTGTTATTTGGTTACACTAATTTGCATATCTGCCACAATATTACTCGTTATCCTAATTCCCCATTTCCCTTTATCCTTTTACATGCGTATGCGAATGCTTTCATTATACAAGTAGTTCTAATTTGTTTTTTACATTCGCTACCTACAGGGGCAAGGACATTTCACCTGGTAAACCACCAGCCACGCAACTCGTTCTGTTATATACATGTGTATATATGACTATATAATGTGTACTAATAGTTAATTTATTATAAAATATTTATCATTGTTGTTTTATGAAACAATTCAAAGCTATCAAAAAAGATTTTTTTTATTTCAATGCCATTGTAACTAATTAACAAAAAAAAATTAACGAACAATTGGTTTTGCTTATTGTATAATACATACAAAATAATTAATGGTGCTCTGCGTATAAATTGCAGAGAATCTGGTTACTGTATAAGGTAATAAGATTTTTTCCGCTTAAGCCTTTCTTTCCATTTACTTCGAGTGACAAGAGCCACATTTGTTGATTGATGCAGCAACTGAGTCAATTCCGAGATCGCGTTCAAGATAGTGACTGCGAAGATACCAAGGCGCATTGACGGCGCATCTTAAAACATTGTTTTGAAATCGCTGGATTAGTGCAACAACGCTAGAGCTTGACTAGCCCTAAAGTTGTATCCCATAAGTCCAAACTGGTCTGAATACCTGCTTGTAGACTAGAATTTTTTTATATGTGTATAATGCAGAGTTTCTACCCAATAGCCAATACATGTTTCTGAATTTTATTTCTAATTCTTCTTTTTTCTTTTTGACATGTGCACTCCATCTAAGTTTTGTGTCCAGGGTCATGCCTAGGTATTTCGCAGTATTATGATATGGTATTTGCATACCATTTGGGTACAGAGGCATACATATCTATTACTGTTGTATGTGAAATCAATGTGTACTGAGTTAGTCTCGTTTAATTTTATACGCCATTTAGCATTGAAAATTTTTTTTTAAATGTTCCTGCAATCTTGCAATTGATGCAGTTTGTGTTTTGCCAGAATGTTTTGCAAATGTTCCTATAATACAATTGTCGTCATGTTCATAGATCGCACGTAAAGAGTAGGTAAAGGATGGGTCCTAACACACTACCCTGAGGAACACCAGTCTGTATTTCCTTTAAATCAGAGTACATATCTTCATGTTTAATTCGAAAAAAAACGGTCCGAAAGGTATGATTTTAAAATATTGTACTATTTTTTTGGTAAAAGCATTTGAATTTTGTTTAGGAGAGTAGATTGATAGCTCAATATTCAAAAATTTTTTTCATTTAAAAATTCGCAGCCCTGCTTACAACCATCTCTACAGTTGTTTTCTTCCGTACCCTTAAGCATTTGTGTACTTGTATACTTAACCCAACGATTTTTTGGTAAACGTATCCCCAACAAGTTGTCCGTAAAGTAATACCTAGACTAAACTTCTTTAAATTACGGAAGAGAGGAGTCGAAGAAAAAAAAGAGAAACAAGAAAGAAGAACGAGTCCGATATATAGCCTTCTCTAGTCTCCTTAACCATTAAGGGGTCAGTAGGGTAATCTGGACTGTTTTTTTGACATTTTTATTTTCATAGAAATTTTTATTCTACAATAGAACCTTTTTCACATATCATGAGGTATATCGTGGAGTGTATAAACACATTTTTTCGGAATTTTTTTATGAGAAAACCCGTTTAAAGTTTGAGTTGTGCACTCCGAGCGCTCCGAACGTCGAGCGGTATTACTATTTTTGGGCCTTTTTCGAATCCTTCCAATAGTAAATTGGGTTTCCAAATTAATTCTAAGAGTATAAAGGAACAGATAATGCAAAAAAAACAAAAGTTTTGAAAAAAGATTACCCTACTCACCGTGTTTACTTAATCACTCCGTGGAGAACTTCTGCGTGAAGCTTCTTCGAAAGCCTAAAACGTATATATGTAAATACATTACTTTGGTCACAAGAGTAGCTCCTTTGCACCCAACCTACTAACCACCATAAATATTATAATACTGTGTTGAAATTGAAAGGTGAATTTCTAATTTATACATAGCGTGTTTTCGAATCGATAAATTTTTTTTTCTGTACGTTGATAGTACTGTTAGTGATATCTATACTAAATTTGACTTCAAAATATTCGTTAGTGTTTGAGATACGCGTCGTTTTGTGAGGCTATAAAAGTGAATTATTCGATTTTTACTATGTCTGAATTTATTGAACAAAGAAGTGCCATAATGCACCATTTCATACTGCATTGGTTTTTTGTGATCATTTCGCCACATTTTCAACTAATATCGTTCCGGATCGCATTCACCTAATTTACCTTCGTGTAAATTCCGGCTATTCAGCAAATTCACATGACCTCTCCGAGGACACCGTTTTGACTCAATTGAGGATATAAAAGCTGAATCGAAGAAGGCTCTGATGGCTATCACGACGGAGTATTTTTTCAAGTGCTATGATGACTGGAAATTCGTGGGAATAAATGTATTGCAGCGGGAGGGGACTACTTTGAAGGAACAGAAATGGACAAAATTCACATTTCAACGCTGACAGACATATTCGACAAAAGGTTTGTTAAAAAAAAAAAACAAAACATATTATATATATCTAGTATATGGGAGTTGGGGTAGCAAATTAGTGACCCGATTATATCTATTTTTACCAACACTATAACGACACTTACGTGTCATTCGACTGACAAAACCGAGATTTTAGAGGAGACTTAAGGGTCCTGTCCCTTCAACGAAGTAATAGTTAACCGATGGCTCCGAGGAAGAGAGATAGAAGTAGGTTCGGTTTAACGGATTAAAGTTCCGCACTCCGGCTTTCAATGATTTCCCCTACTATAAAAAATATCCTATTTCAGTGATTTCGAAGTAAAAATTCTTTGTTCAAAATATGTGGTACAAATATTTAATGTATGTATAATAGGATATAAATGGTAAACGTGACGTGCTGAGTCTGTGAGCAAAAAATAGTAAGATTTTTTAACTTAAATTTCGCGCAAAACCCATTTGTCTAAATATTATTTTTCTAGGTCACCGTATGTGATATCTGAGCCACATTAAAATAATCATTAGTTTTTAGTACATGCTTGTCTTTCTGAAGGACATAAAGTTCATAAAGTGCATCAGCAAAGAAGTTCAATTAAATTTCGTGTATAGAGACAAATTTCTGATGCTGAAACGTTCCGAATGTTAGAAAAGTCCTTCGGTGATAATTGTTGGTTACGAGCAAGTGTTTTCGATTAGTTCAAATTATTTAAAAGGGGGACGACGCACGTCCTTGACACTAACTGATGATCAACACCGGTGCTTAACATCGTTGGAATATCGGAAGGATCAGCGGAAAGCATTTTGGAGAAGAAAAATTTCACCGTGGGTTCCAAAATCACTTTTGTCGAAAGTCGGCGTCGCTTTAAGGTCTGTGAAACAATGCTTTCCGACTACTAGGATGTTGTGAAACGTATTATTTCTGACGATGAGTCTTGGATCTATGCTTGCGCGCCGGAAACAGACGACCGAATATCGTTCCAAAGGTGAGCCAAAGCCGAAAAAAATTAAAGATTATGTTGATAGTTTTCTTCGATTATCGAGGTGTGGTTCACTTCGAACTCCTTCTGGCTAGCCAAACTGTCAAAATAGAATACTCTCCGAGTGTTGTCTAGTTTATACTCTCGCAACAATGTTGCTAACGAGAGTATTATAGTTTTGTTCACATAACGGTTGTTTGTAAGTCCTAAAACTAAAAGAGTCAGATATAGGGTTATATATACCAAAGTGATCAGGGTGACGAGTAGAGTCGAAATCCGGATGTCTGTCTGTCCGTCCGTCCGTCTGTCCGTCCGTCCGTCCGTGCAAGCTGTAACTTGAGTAAAAATTGAGATATCATGATGAAACTTGGTACACGTATTCCTTGGCACCATAAGAAGGTTAAGTTCGAAGATGGGCAAAATCGGCTCACTGCTACGCCCACAAAATGGCGGAAACCGAAAACCTATAAAGTGTCTTAACTAAGCCATAAATAAAGATAATAAAGTGACATTTGGCACAAGGGATCGCATTAGAGTGAGGCATATTTGGACGCAATTTTTTAGGAAAAGTGGGCGTGGCCCCGCCCCCTACTAAGTGTTTTGTACGTATCTCGGAAACTACTATAGCTATGTCAACCAAACTCTACAGAGTCGTTTTCTTCAGGCATTTCCATATACAGTTCAAAAATGGAAGAAATCGGATAATAACCACGCCCACCTCCCATACAAAGGTTATGTTGAAAATCACTAAAAGTGCGTTAACCGACTAACAAAAAACGTCAGAAACACTAAATTTTACGGAAGAAGTGGCAGAAGGAAGCTGCACCCAGGCTTTTTATAAAAATTGAAAATGGGCGTGGCGCCGCCCACTTATGGACCAAGAACCATATCTCAGGAGCTACTAGACCGATTTCAATGAAATTCGGTATATAATATTTTCTTAACACCCTGATGACATGTACGAAATATAGGTGAAATGGGTTCACAACCACGCCTTCTTCCAATATAAAGCTATTTTGAATTCCATCTGATGCCTTCTCTGTATAATACGAGTATAAACGTTAGGAACCAATGATGATAGCGGAATAAAACTTTACAAAACTACGGTATTTGAAAAATATGTAAATGACATATTATGAAATCTCGATTATCACTTTATCATGCGAGAGTATAAAATGTTCGGTGACACCCGAACTTAGCTCTTCCTTACTTGTTGTATCATGAAAACGCAGCGTCGCATACTGCATTGATTGCAAAATTTCAGCCAATATCGTGTCACAAACACAATATTCGCCTTATTTAGCTCCGAGCCACTTTCGGCTATTCAGGAAAATCAAATGACCGCTCCGGGGAAACCGTTTTGAGTCAAGTGAATACATTAAACGTGAATTGAATAGATTTTGAAAACTTAATTCAGAATGAACAAACTCCTCGTACTTTTTCCTCATAGTAGTACACAAACTAGTCTCTGAGTTTTGGAGATATCGATCTGCACCTCCATTCACGTCCTTTTCTCCCCAAGCTACTTATTTGTAGGAACCGCCAATATCGGAACACAGTTACATTTGGTTTCCATAAAAACTGAACTATCAAAATTTAGATTTTGTATGCAATTTTTTTTTTATCAGGCAAGGTATAAAATCATAATTATCATAAAATTAATACAAAGCATTATTACAATATCAAACGAAATTTTCCAAATCGAACTACTCTAGCATATAGCTGTCATACAAACTGAACGATCAAATAAAAATAATTTATTTGACGAGATATCTTCACGAAAATTAACATAAATTATTGCTTAAAACAACGCTATATTATTGTAAGAAATCTTCCGGATCGGACTACTATATGATTTAGCTAACATATAAACTGAACGATCAAAATCAAGTTATTTATGGAATATTCTTTATTTCTAAAGGGTTACTTCTTGTTCTCTCGTACCTGAATGGCTTCAAAATAAAAAGGTTGCTGGTAATTCTGCCAATTGTTTGAATTGCCGCCATTTTTAAATTTGTATAATTAATTAATAGTTTGATTAATTTGTATCTTAAGTGAGGAAATCAGATTATGTGTGAGAAAATCACAGCTTTCTCCTATCCACAAATTTTCTAAGATGTGTATTTATGATCTATCCTTTCACTTTCCACCAATGTTGCCAAAATTTCCATAAAATATTTCACTTAAAGATTATGCAATTTAAGCAATGTAGGTATACTTCTCGCCAACCACCAAATTATGCACAGTCACTCCAAACACGAGACGAGGTCAACAGACTTTGCTCAGTCATTCCGTATGTATGTACGTGTATGTGTACGGGTCTCTTGAAGCATATTTCAACACCCATAATTTTCTAATTTAAATTTAAATACACTATTAACGGTATTGCACAATATTTTCAAGATGAAAGCAAAACGCTGCTAAGCGAGACATGACCACCGAGTTCGCTGTCATGGACTCCAAGCAAAAAATACTCCCCAGTCGTTGTCGCGCTGAGCCACAGCAGCTCCGGTGTGCACATACCATTTATACTCGACATGTCTTTCTACAATGTTTGTCTCCTAGGCATAGCGCGGCTGGAGGGAGAAAGGCACGAAAGAGTTAACATAATGACAAGTAGTATTACCCCCTGCCACACCTCTATTTGAATTTAACGGAGTATACCTAGCTAGCGACAAGAGCGTATCCGCGCTCAAACCGCTCAACCAGTTGAGTGCACTCACTTCCAGTGTCATGTCATTTTATTTCATATCTGTTGTTTCACAGCCGTTATTATGCCTGTGCGTGTTTGTTTTTGAGGTTTTAGAATGCGTTCAACCGAGCGCAGCACACTACTCGCTCACTCGCAGCTCACAATCGCAGTCAAATGCAACATGGCTTCCTGATCTCCCGCCCTTTCCCTTAGCTTTGCATCCTTTTTATGTGTTAATGTAAAAGCTTGTAGTCTGTCTGTCATTTACCATCTATCGTCTGCTGTTGTGTAGTTTGCATATGCTTGAAATGTAAATGAGATTTTAATCATCACACGACACCCGCAGACTTAATTTTTTATAGCTCTCTGCCTGTGTTTGATTTTTTTGCCTGTTGTGGTTCTTTTGACATCGCTGACGATGACATTGAAATTTACGCAAGTAGATATTTTTGCAATGCTCACACGTTTCAAAAACATTTGACCCTTCTACCATACACTCATACATAAGTACACATTTGGACTTTAGCAGAAGAAGAACGAAGCGATACCTACTAATTGAAGATAGCTCTATGGGAAAATAATTCAATTTAATCGAGTTATAAAGAGGGGTTCGAAAGTGAAAACAGTCTAAAATGTTGGTAAAACTAAAACGACTAAAATAATATATTCAACGAGAAGAGTTTCTTGGGAACAGTATAAACTGTTTCGCAAAATTGGTGATATTCGACATAAATAAAAAATTAGTGATATAGACAGAAATATGAATAATTCAATGAAAACAATTCTTGCGGACAGTAAAGTTGAGCATAAATTCCATTGCTAAATCAATTACTTGTGCTTTTTGACTAAGGCAAAAAAAATAGCAATATCGAGGTGAGAACAGTAAAGTAAAAACATTGTGAATTAGTTACACATGCAGAAAATTATAGGAGTCAAAGGATATGAAACTAAATAGAAAAAACTTTATTATTCTGCAACTTAACGGTAAAAAAATAACATTCAGAATATAAAAATCGAGAACAGTTGTCAAGCTTCTGTCGATCGTAACTCAATATTTAGGGTTTGTTTAGAATTATAAAAACGACTGGTTTTAACAAAGTAAACAAAAATCATAATTATCAGTTTGTATACTTTTTCTGACTAGGAACGTTTCAACAAAAATTTTATTGAAAGCGAAACAAGAAATTTTTTTAAATAATTGGTTACTGGCAGCAGTTTATATTTTTTCGATGGTTAGGAAATTTTTTATACAAAAGTAAAATTTAGGATTTTTTATCGGTTTACTATTTTTATGCATGTTTTCGTCACATTTTGTGCTCCAAGCACGATATCTAATATGAAAATAGACACCACAGACATCCAATTAAAAACACCTTTAATCAAAAAGCGATATTATTAAGCAAACAAAAATTATAAAAATGTGAAAAATCATTATAAGCTGTAAAAATACGAGTAACTCATCTTATGATGGTAATAAGATTCAAGCTGATTTGAATACTGCATCCTAAAGCTATAAGCAAACGGAAGCTCTCGAATGATGTGTCAGTAGTTTTCAGCTTTTCTATTACCTATAGAATAATGGCATCCGTTACGCCTCCCTTATCTATGAACCTACCTCTTCCTTCAATTTTCCGTAACAGATTCGAAGAAAACTTTGTTTTGAGATATTAAAAGTTTGCACTTTCCTTGTTCATGAGCAAGATTAAGATGTCCCGGTAGAAAGAAAATTCAATTGAGGCTGTAAGCCAGAAGAGTGTTTATTTTTAGTTTTCTTTAGGCAACATATTTATAATTTTATGGTTTCGTGGCATTCCAAAACCGTAAACTGAAAACAAATTTTTCAAAGTAGCAAAATGTACATATACTAGAAAACCCATCCACGCTTTACTGTGGGTGACCCACAGATAATACTAGTACTACCATCTAAGTATATGATTTCTATTAATTATATTATAACTATTAGTTAATGAGATATAGCATTTTTATGAAGCAACTTGTGTTAGTATAGAAAATAATGGATCAAAAACAATGAATTGCTGACTCTGAGGAGTATTTGAATGCTTTAATCGTAATAAAACCGAATTTTTGTGTCGGTGTCTGACAATAGAAAACTGGCTCCATCATTTCATACTGGAGTCCAATCGACAGACATTATAGTGGAATGCACATGATGAACGCGCGGAAAGACGAAAAAGGGACTGAAAATTCGAGGCAGTATTTCAGTGTATGTATGAAAGAAATTTGCACAGTGTAATACACGAAAGAAAAGCAACAAAAATTAAAACGATGTCTGCTAAAATATGCATATTAAAAAACGCACTTGTCTATATACGCACAATTCGGCGTACTTAAATTTACATACAAGAGCACGCACGTGTGCGCAGACACCGTTAACCCAACACCAGACACGCAAATTTATTTCTTTTTTCTCTCACTCCACTTGCATAATGAAATTGTTATGCGGCAGTTTGCACTTTAATTATATTTTGAATTGTACGAAATCGAACTGCGTATTTAAAAATTTTGTCTCCCCTCATGAGTGTGCATGTGTGTGAGCATACAATTTTACCGTAGATATTTTGGGGCCAAATCTGGTGAATACGGTGCGAATTCGAACTTTAATTCTTTGATTTTAGCTATTAAAATGCTCTTCTGACACGGTGCATGGTTCTGATGAAAAATGATTTTTTTTTCTGCAAACCGGGTCTTTTTCACGAATTTTTTCTTTCAACTGGTCCAAAAGGTTGCAATAATATTCAGAATTAATTGTTTTACCAGTTTACAAATAATCCACAAACAAAATTTCTCTCGCATCCCAAAAAACTGATGCTATAACCTTCTTGACCGATATCTGGATACGAACTCATTCGAAGCCGAACAACCAGGTTCACACCACTCTTTAGCCTCTTGTTTTGATTCAGAATTATGGTGATAGATCCAAGTTTCATCCATAGTGATGAATCGACGCACAAAATTCACTTTATCTTTTTTAAAAACGCTCCAAATGTTGCGGCACCCATTGTGCACACAGCTTACTAAAACCCAAAATTTCTCTTAAAATATGGCTCATAGCACCCTTTGAGATGGGCAGAGCCTCTACTAAATCTCTCTCAATCAATCGATGATTTTCCAAAATTATATCCTATATTTTGGCTATGATTTAACGTTTAAATTCAGCAACCCATCTTTCTACTATTCTAATTATAGGTAAACAATCATTATACACTTTTTCGTTTTCGTTCGTGAATTTTTTTTGGTGCTACATCTTCCAAAAATTCAAAATTTATCACTGCACGCTATGCAATTTTTTCCATTGTAAAAAAAATACTGCGACACGGCAACACTAAATGGCTTGTAAACAAAGAATAAATTGACAGATTGAAATGAAACTTCACCACGTTCATATGAAGAGTGTACCAAAAAAAAAAAAAAAAGTTTGGGCTAGTGGCAACGCCCTCTCTTATCAAACGACGAAACTTATTGAACAACCTTATAATGTAGTGAAAACCACACTCGGTTGTTTAGTTTGTGATTGAAAAGCTTACACACTTAAGAGCCCTTAAAAACTTGCTTTTTACAACAAATCGGTACAGTTTACGTTATTACTACCCATTATATTGCAATCGGACTAATAAAAATTGTGTGTTGATGCTTTTGAATACAAATTTGTCATAACATATAGGTTATGTTAGGTGAGTGTGTTAGGCTAATGAGCCAGACCAGTTTTGGTCCTTTGCGGTACCAAGTTTCGTTACGAATTCCATGAGAAGTATCCTTTAGCATACCTGCGCTTGACGTAAATTGTAATAGAATATAAGACCTCACTGACGATACTCTCGTCTCATACCGTAGGGACTCTAAATGCTTAAAGCGTAGCCTTGCCAATACAGAAGTGCATAAAAGATGCTCCATTGTTGTCCTGGTGCCATGCTCTTGATATTTCCTGGCATGTGCTGCCACCAAACTGTGACCAGTGAGTATTACAATCATTTCCCTACAGCACCTTCTATCGGGTGCCAGTAGAACTTTGTATATTTCCGACCTACCGTTTTACAAATGACTTTTGTAGTTTTGCGCGCAGGTAAATCCTTCCATCGCGTTTTCATTTTCCTTGTCATGCTTTTTTCCAGATCGTCGTATAGACAATATATGACTTGTCCAATGTTGATTATGTTTTCGCTTGAGAGCCATAGACTACCCTTAGCAAATACCCTCGACGCCTTAGTGACCTGGCACCCAGTAGAGGTGAAGGATTTTGGTTCTGGCGACTTTCTTCGAATCGCGGTCAAAGTCTTCATTGCTGCTTGGCTGTCCGCATAGATGTGGATTCTAGAGATGTCTGCTGATGCATTAGAGGCTAGCTGCGTGGTTTTCCCAATAGCAAATAACTCTGCTTGAATTATAGTGCACGGGTCCGGCATCCTCAAAGGCTACCTTATGCCTAAGTCTAGACAACAATCTTTGTGACTTACACATAGGCCGGAACCTCTGCCGTGCTGTAAGTCCGCCACCCGGCCGCAATTCGACTCTACACAGATTTTTCAATTCTACCTGCCTTTAGGTTTAGACCACAGCATGCACAAATCTCCTCAAAGGCCCAAACCCAATGAGCAGATTGGAGGAACTCCAAGGACTAACTGCTCCCCGTGGTAGCAGGGGTTTAGATCTTCTATCAGACCTTTTAGCTTTTGCTACTACCAGTTAAGCAACATTTAAACTCTGGTGTTATTTATCCCTTGAACTTCTAATGTTCTAATGACTTTTCAGCAGAAGGAAACGCACTCAAAGTCTTTAATATCAGTTCAAGCTCCAGTTCCAGCCATCCATATAAATGTAAGTCACCTTTATTCCATGAAATGTATACTGAACCGCTTTTAAGACTTTTGAATTATTTTCAATGATTTCGTATACGTGAATTCATGAAATATATCCCACAATATAAAGTGACAAGTTAATAGCGAACTATCTTTAACTAATATCAAATTTGAACTTCAAGTACAAGTTTAGCATAGAAAACATTTAATTATACCCTGAACAGGGTAGCGTGACGAACTAAGTTTATTTAGCCATGTTCATCTATCTGTATATACGCGAACTATTCCCTCAGTTTCCGAGATATCGCTCCGAAAATTTTGCACACGTCCTTTTCAACTCAAGAATCTGCTGCCATACAAACTGAAAGACCGGAATAAAGTGCTGAGGTATGGAAATTTTTTTATTTGCCAAGCAATGCTACAATATTTGAAAAAAATTTCGCTCAGATTTTTAAATTTCTTAAGAAAGTTCATTTAATAATGAATATCTATTCGCAGATATATTTCATTTCTGTCAGGGTTTTCTTTTTTCAATCCACAAAGTATTTAAAAACTTAATTTTTTATGATCTTGTTTAGCGTGGGGAATACAGTGGCTGCGGTACCATTAATGTGCTACTTTTTGTCAAATATTCGCGACCAAAGAACGCTGGGTGAGCAGGAGCATTATCATGGTAAAAAGACAAATTTTGTTGTTCCACAAATCCGGCCGTTTCTTGCGAGTTGCTTCACGCAAATTGGGCATACCTTGCAGGTAATATTCTTCATTGACTCTTTGGCAAGCATTCGTGTTGTACGTCGCCCCTGTAGTAAAACAAAAATGTTGGCAAAACCTTCACATTCCACCTAACTTGGCGCGTTTTTCCATATCTCATGAGGCGGCTTGAGCTTAGGTTTCTACATCATAACCACAACCCTATGATTGATGATCAGTTATGATCCTCTGGGGCAGTCCTAGATCGTCGCGAGCTGAGTTCAATATCTTCTGAGCAAAGTCAATGCGTCGCTGTTTTTGGTCGAAACTGCGCAATTTTGACAAAAAACTCAAAGACAGACCAAAACGCGACTAAGCAAAACAACTGTCAAAATTTAGCCTGCGGAAAATCAAAAATACTTTTTGTACAAACCTCGTATAATTAAATAGGCATACTAAATTTGTTTTAATTGTGTGTAAAGGGCTCCACTATAATACGCTCTCCCACTAAATAGTGTCATAGTCAGGCACATATATAAATGCACGCAGGCACACACACACATAACTCACTTAATAGGTGTCAAAAAGTAGCTTCACATGTTAAATTAACTGTGTTATCGTACGTCTTAGAAGAGCCGGAGGGCAAATGATTATCGCTGAAAACGCTGAAATAAGTGTAATGGCTACAACTACTGTATAAATATACTCGCAGTAGACGCGAGTGTGCGTGTATATGGAAACATTTAGATAAACTATATCTGCGTGTTTTCAATCATCATAATCAGTTATAAAAAATGTTGCTAGCAGCTTACCAAACATCGCACATTCCACGTACAAACACAAACATGCAGTGCTGCCCATTTAGATCCCCAGTGCTTCTGCTCACTTGAGCGCCGACTTGACATCAATTTATGTATTTATACATACACCTACATAAATATGTACTCACGCCGGACATGAACAGAAAATTCAAAGATTTTATGTGAAAACATTTCATTTAAACTTTTCGAAAAATAAAAAGAGAAAACGTAACCTCCGCCGAAATAGTTTTTGTACGTTGATTTACCGTTACGCTTAGCAGTCAATTTTCACACAAGTACTTTGCCTTGGAGTGCCACTCTCCGCGCTTATATAAAGGAATGAGTGCGCACATGCATGAGTCTTTTGTCTACGACTTTGTATTAGAGTATTTTTGTGCATTTGAAATTTTATCCATATAGTAGCTGCGAAATGCGAAAGAGCTGCAAAAAGAATCTTCATTTGGGAACGCAGCTAAAGATTTATTTCAGTATTAAGTGACGTACATAAACACATACACACCCATTAGCATAGCAAATAAGTGCATATAATAAGCAAATCTATAATACCCTTCACAAATAAGAAGTTTTCAACGGTTTATATGGCACCTATAATCCATATATGTATGTAAAATTTCGTGAAAATAATTTGTAAAAAAAGATTTCCATACTAGGTCTTGCTTTTGTTCGTTCAGTTTGTATAGCAGTGTATGCTATGATAGTTCTTTAATAAAAATATACAGAATAAATGGTGTTTTTGGTAAAATCAATTTATTTTATTCAAAATAGTATCCTTCTGCTTCAATACAGCTTTTTGCATGGTCCAAAAGCATGTCGAACGAGTGTTTTAGCTCATTGGCCGGTATGACCGTCAGTATGCTGGTGCAAGCCTTTTGAATGGCCTCTACGCATAACGCTTTCCTTTCATGGGCAAATGCATTTTTCCGAAAAGGAAGAAGTCGCACGGTGCCGTATCAGGTGAATATGGGGAGTGGTTAATGGTTAAAATGTGATTTTGGGTCAAATAGTCGTCCTTCGAATCTTGGATTCTGAGCAATTTATGGTCGTCAGTCAATTTGTGCGGAACAAATCGTGCACACACCCTTCGTAAGCCCAAAGGTTCGGTCAAAATGCGATAAATCGATGTTCAGTTTCATTTCTATGAATTAGAATGATGATTTCGGCTGATTTTTGATGAATTCTGGTACAGTTTTGATGGAATTTCCGGTGATCACGGATTTTGATTGGCCCACATGTTGATCGTCATTTATGTCCTCACGATCACTTTGAAAACGTTGAAACCACTCGTGCACTCTGCTACGGGATAGGCAATCATCGAAAATCATTGAAACGTTTCGGTAAAGGTTTTACCAATTTTAAAACAAAATTACAATGTTGGCTCTTTGTTCGAAGCTCATTTTCGCACCGATAATTATTGTTTACTTTGGAATGCACCTTGTATCTACAATTGTGCCAAAGTGGATGGGGCTCTAAGCCTACTATTTATTATTATATAATCTCTACTTTCACATAGATCTTAAAAATGTGTACTTATTTTAATCATCAGAACAATGTTTTCGAACAAAGCATCGACTTTTGCTAGTCAAGTAGCTGATAAAACTAATAATTGGACCGACATGAAGGCTGCTAATATATACATATATATTTTTCTTGACAACTTTATTAAGTGCTAAGTGTTTATAAAACCTATTGGATATTTGATTTCCTTTTCCCTACCTTTCCCATCTATTACTCAAATACTTAAACTGTTTGAGTATTAAATCGATGTAAGAATGAAATTGTGACTTTAAGCTCAAAATTAACTAACTTATTTCTTTGAAAAAAAAATTGATAGTACTTCATAAACATTTTGTTGTATATTATATTTTACTGGATATGAAATGAAAGTATGGGAAATATTTACATATATTATCTAAAGTTACACTTTTTGGTCGTCGCTTAATCAGCGAATTAACTTTAATTTCTAATTAACTTTAATTAAACACAAATCTCAGAAGAGGCAGTACCGTCAGAGCGCACAAAATATTGCCTTAAATACCAATTTTCCTTTGCGTTCATGATTTCATTGATGATGAAACATTTTGTTAGTCAAATTAATAATCATTGCCATGACAAAATAAATATCATGTCAATCCACCTGGCCTTCATGACCAAAGGAAACTAAAAAACTGGAAAGCAGCTTTCAAAAATAAATAAGAATGCCAATGGTTCCACTACAACAAATTAAAGCAAAAAAGGTCAAAATTTGTATTTGCTGATAAGCAGAAAAATGTACTAGTCGCTGTTGTGCCTTTTCATCTATGTCTGCTCATCCCTCTCCCCGTAATAAACGCCAACTCCAACAGGGTACTGTATTTAAGGCAAAAGAAATGACTTCAGCATATTTGTCTACCTAGCAAGGTGTCAAACATTACATTTGACCGAGAGCTTTGCAAGACGTTCATTTTATTTTCAGAGCCACCCGATGATCCCCCACTATAGATGGAATGCGAAATCGGATGAAAGAAACGATTAAAAAAATAAATAAAAACAAAAATTCTGAAAAGGTAAAAAATGTGGGCATGGCAAAAAAAATCAAATTAAAGACAAATTAAAAGTGAGCTGGGTATTTTGCTATGAAGCTAAACCAATCACTTTAAGTATGGATGGAAAGAGGAAGTATATACAGATACCTAAGGCAGGTAAGAGTGGTGAGATGGGTGACATAAAATTCCCTCATACACAAACACTACAAAAACATGTTCTCACACACACGCACACAGTAATCTGCAAGATACATTGATGATGATAGCTGAAGTAGACATTTCCTAGTTAGGAAAATAGCTAACAATGAATTAAGACCCAAATAAAGAGCAGCAAGTACAAGGGGGCATAAAGAACACAATTGGAGACATTAAAACGAACGATGGGTTGATAATATAAGGCTAAAGCAGAAGAAAAGCAGCAAAAATGATAACAGACAACACGGCAGCCGTCTAGAAACGATATATTTTCATAAAAATCTGTAATACAAAACATATACAAGCAAATACATCTTATGCACAAACAAAATCATGCGCATGTAATCATAAAATGAAATGCGCATAACACACAAAAGCACCAGAAGGGGCCAACGCACAAAAACCACCAACAACAAAAAGAACAAATGTTCTGTGGGACCCAGCGGTAGGTGTGCATGAAAAATGTAGCATGCATTTAGGCGATTTAGCTATCTTACCCATAAAAACTGCTTTAGCATCCATAACACTGTACTCTGCAGCTCACCGTATAATAATTGACAATGACAAGAGCAAAATAATGCAAAAATACATTACTACTGGTGTACTCGTATATAGTAGATATGTGGAAAGTTTCGTGAGATTTGTTGTTTTTATGTTACGTAAATACTTATGCAAACTAGAAATAATAATGAAATGTGTATTATAAGGTTGAATAAGCTCGGTTTGGTTGCGTTCAGTAGGGAAATAAAAGATGGTTTGGCTGAGTATCTGACAGGTTCAAAGCCTCGCCAAATGCTCCAAATTTTAGGAATACCTTTTTCTACTTAAAATACCAGCGAACAGCAACGGCAATCAACATATACATTAATCACAATCAAAATCTGGAAAATCATGTTAAATTCAAGTTGCATTCAGATTAAAAACTTATTACGAAGTTACTGATGACACTTAAAGGCTTCACAGTTCTTTCCTATTGCTGGAACTCTGCCATAAAAATCACTTCAATCAAATAAATTGATCTCCAGCAAGCTTTACAATACAAGCCTTAAAGTGCACAGCAAAAAGTGCTTTTTGAATAGGTTGCGTAAAAAATGATGAATAATCCATCAAGGGCCTCAACGAAGTAATCACATGACCACCCAACCAGTATATAGCCATTTGTTACCGCTTACATCTCTAAGACCATTCCATATTTTATGGGTTCCTAGAGGTGTACCCAACGGTCTTACTAGCGCAGCGGGAGTTATGCGTAAACTTCCCGTAAAACAATAGCCATGGAGCTTAGCTGATAGGAGTCAACAAGAAAAACATTCGACCCAGACCAAAAGCAAGACAATGCAGATCATTAGAGCCTGTAATCTATATATGTAGCCAAGCGGCCGGCTTTGAAATCACAAAAATCTTTTAGGGTTTCATCAAATATAGAATATAGAAGTTCTAATAGTTAGAGAAAGAGGCCACTGCAGAGCATCTTCTATGCGAATACAAGGCTTAGTATAAGAAAATAATAGCAACTATGGTTAGATGGTTCCTTGAGAATGGCTGGGATGTTGCGCAAATAAAAGTTTTTGTATAGATGAACTTCATCAGAAGTACAGGATGTTTCAGAAATGACATAATAAAGTGAGCTGTTTTCGGAACCGGTGGTTTTACAATTCGACTCCTAACCACCTAGGTGTGTCGTTAACCATCCGCTCTACCTACTTGCCAAAAATAGCCTCGTTAAGTCTTATTAGAAAGAAATAGTAACAGAGCGATAGAGAAAGGTAGAGGGTCAAACGTTAAAGGTGAATATTTTCCGCGTTGTATCAAATACTTTTAAATTTTTTTTAGCGTGAAGAACACTTAAAAATTTCAATTGTTTTACAAAAAAGTATGTAAAATATTATTATTTAAGCAAAAGGAGCATGAAAAAATATTAACAATATAGCACGAGTATTCTTCTTTGACTTCGCAAAATTTTGTCGGTTTATCTCCAGTAGTTTGTGAGAAAATAATTTTAGAATTTTATCGTCTTCTAAATTTCAACCTTCAATAAATTTAACGTTAATTTTAATGAACTGCTAATTTTCAAAATCGGTGATTTTACGAAAATTCCCTGGATCATTTGACGGGGTTTGACCCAAAGATGAAATAATCAAATGACTTCACAAATCACTATCAACAATTATCCTTCAGGCAACTTTTATAGCCAAGTATCAAATGACTCAAGAATGAAGGTCGTTGAACATAACAAAGAACATACCAACATTAAAGAGGCCGTTTTTAACTTTAAAGAATAAGCTATCAAAAACGGAGTTTCAGGTTACTTGGTCTTCTGTTCAAGCTTCATATATCTATTATTGTAATATATTCGTATCAGCTGATCATTTGTCTAATAGATTTAATAATTCTCACGTTTATTCAGTCAACTTGTAACTAACAGATAAGCACAAACGAGAATCTCCGAAAGTACAAGTACAAATCTAAGTAAGAGTTATTTTAATAAAAGTATGATGAAGAAGCACCTTTGACTAACAGTTAGGTATCACAAAAACATAGGTGTATGTCTCAGTATTATACGATCTCTCTAAAATTATCATTGAACATTATTTCAAAAGCAACTAGAGATTATTGAACGTCAATAAGTACACAGTACCGGTAGTTAATTCAGATTCAAAATCACAATAGTAACATTAATTTAAAAATTCAACTTAGCCAAATTTTTGCTTTTAAACTTCTATAAAACTCAACTTTCGTTAACGACATTCTTTCAAAATAATGCCCTACCCAAGTTTTATAATGTGTGCTGCAAAGCAAAAAACAAAAACTATCAGCATTACAACCAACTAGTGACTTACATAACGAGCACTCCGAAATTGGACTTACTAGTACTTATTTTTTATTCAGATATAAGAACGACAAGCAGAATCCGTTGAGCAAAAGAAACGCTTTAAGCGTTGGCAACCGAAAACGATCACAAAACTACTACGAGCAGACAAAGTACTTAAAGAAGAACTCGTAGAGGAGAACCCGAAATAACAGTAATAAAAACCAACAACACACGACACAATTTAAGCAACTCACTGCAGAAGAGGTAGGCAATAGTAGGAAAGCGACGATGGCGGTGCCGCACGTAAGCACAAAGAAGCAACAGTGAGCAACGAAAACTGACAGCAAATAAGAAGATATGACGAAAAAACATTGCATACTTTTGAGAGGCACAAACGAACACCAGGCGTACCCTTGAACACGAACATCACGAATATTGACGAGCAGCAGAAGTAGCGGTTCTCCCATGAAGGCGGGCGCAAAGTCAATACTTGAGTGTATAAACGAGAAGATTGCGTCACAGGGAACGAAAATCTTGTAACAGTTAAAAACCGTTGTGTACATAGGGCCTGCAAGCATGTTAAAAGCAACCCTTTGGGGCAAAGAGTTTGCAGGCAGTTAAACATATTAGGGGGATTATCTTGCTCTTTTTTTTTATACTGCTAAGGAGAGTATTATAGTTTTGTTCACATAACGGTTGTTTGTAAGTCCTAAAACTAAAAGAGTCAGATATAGGGTTATATATACCAAAGTGATCAGGGTGACGAGTAGATGTCTGTCTGTCCGTCCGTCCGTCCGAGCAAGCTGTAACTTGAGTAAAAATTGAGATATCATGATGAAACTTGGTACACGTATTTCTTGCCAAGATGGGCTACGCCCACAAAATGGCGGAAACCGAAAACCTATAAAGTGTCATAACTAAGCCATATATATATTAAAGTGATCAGGGGCGACGCAATTGCTTAGGAAAAGTGGGAGTCGCCCCTACTAAGTTTTTTGTAAATCTCGGAAACTACTATAGCTATGTCTGTCGTTTTCTCCGCCATTTCCGTACCGTTCAAAAATGGAAGAAATCGGATAATAACCACGCCCATCTCCCATACGAAGGTTATGTTGAAAATCACTAAAAGTGCATTAACGGACTAACAAAAAACGTCAGAAACACTAAATTTAGGGAAGAAAGTGCACAAGAAAGCTGCACCCAGGCTTTTTTAAAAATTGAAAGTGGGCGTGGCCTCGCCTCAATGAAATTCGGTATATAATATTTTCTTAACACCCTGATGATCGGTTCACAACCACGCCTTCTTCCAATATAACGCTATTTTGAATTCCATCTGATGCCTTCTCCATAGGAACCAATGATGATAGGTTACAAAAAATAGTATTTGAAAAATATGTAAATGACGTATAATGGATTATCACTTTAAATGCGAGAGTATAAAACTGCCACGCCCATTCAAAGAAAATGGTCTATCGGAAATTTGTTCATTGTGCTGTGGAGTAAATCATTGCTCATATAAATTGTGGCTGTCATAATCTGGTGATTTCCAGTTCGCTTTGACAAATAAAGATATTAGAACATTCGCCGGAAATCTCGTTAAATGGCAGGACTGAAAGTAATCGCTTTTTATATCTCGCAACAATGTTTAAGGAGAGTATTATAGTTTTGTTCACATAATTTGGACTAAAAGAGTCAGATATAGGGTTATATATACCAGATCAAGGTGACGAGTAGAGTTGTAATCCCGATGTCCGTCCGTCCGTCCGTGGAAGCTGTAACTTGAGTAAAAATTGAAATATCATGATGAAACATGGTACACGTATTTCTTGGCCTACTGCCACGCCCACAAAATGGCGAAAACCGAAAACCTATAAATGTCATAACTCAATTTGGCACAAAGGATCGCAAGACGCAATTGTTTAGGAAAAGTGGGCGTGGCCCCGCCCCCTACTAAGTTTTTTGTACATATCTCGGAAACCACTACAGCTACAGGCATTTCCATATACAGTTCAAAAATGGAAGAAATCGGATAATAACCACGCCCACCTCCCATACAAAGGTTATGTTGAAAATCACTAAAAGTGCGTTAACCGACTAACAAAAAATGTCAGAAACACTAAATTTTACGAAAGAAGTGGCAGAAGGAAGCTGCACCCAGGCTTTTTTTAAAAATTGAAAATGGGCGTGGCGCCGCCCACTTATGGACCAAGAACCATATCTCAGGAGCTACTAGACCGATTTCAATGAACCCAACCACGCCTTCTTCCAATATAACGCTACGCCTTCTTCCAATATAAAGCTATTTTGATGCCTTCTCTGTATAATATATACATTAGGAACCAATGATGATAGCGGAATAAAACTTTACACAAATACGGTATTTGAGAAATATGTAAATGACGTATAATGAAATCTTGATTATCACTTTACCATGCGAGAGTATAAAATGTTCGGTGATACCCGAACTTAGCCCTTCCTTACTTGTTTTTTTTTTGTTTTTTACGCTGATGGCTTAACCGCTCGTGCTATATATATAAATTGTAATTGTAATTAAATTACCTTTTCAATTAAAAAAAAAAACCAAAAAAACAAAGCAGATTGCAGATTGCAAACATCCTATACCGAAATATGCAAGGGCAAGGGAGCACCCATTGCCGAATTTAGTGATATATGATCGGCTGATTAGGTCAATTTATTGTAAATGACTATTGTGCATGGCTATTGTGAATTGGCGCACCTTCTGCATTCATTCTTAACAAAAAAACTGTAACAAATTTTTATAATTTAAATAGAAATCATAAAATCTATGTAAAATTTACCTTCCTCAACAATTTAACGTCAAAATACGTATTTAAGTAAAATGCCAGCTAGCACAGGTTTGCAATTATTTTTTTTTACATGTTTTCTTCTTCCTCTTAATTGGCGTAGACACCGCTTACGCGATTATAGCCGAGTTAACATCAGCGCGCCAGTCGTTTCTTCTTTTCGCTACGTGGCGCCAATTGGATATTCCAAGCGAAGCCAGGTCCTTTTCCACTTGGTCCTTCCAACGGAGTAGAGGTCTTCCTCTTCCTCTGCTTCCCCCGGCGGGTACTGCGTCGAATACTTTCAGAGCTGGAGTGTTTTCATCCATCCGGACAACATGACCTAGCCAGCGTAGCCACTGTCTTTTGAGGACCGTCAATCTACGCTGGCTAGGCCGCTGTCTTTTAATTCGCTGAACTATGTCGATGTCGTGGTAAATCTCGTACAGCTCATCCTTCCATCGAATGCGATATTCGCCGTGGCCAACGTGCAAAGGACCATAAATCTTTCGCAGAATTTTTCTCTCGAAAACTCGTAACGTCGACTCATCGGTTGTTGTCATCGCCCAAGCCTCTGCACCATATAGCAGGACGGGAATTATGAGAGACTTATAGAGTTTAACTTTTGTTCGTCGAGAGAGGACTTTACTTTTCAATTGCCTACTCAATCCGAAGTAGCACCTGTTGGCAAGAGCAATCCTGCATTGGATTTCCAGGCTGACATTGTTGGTGTTGTTAATACTGGTTTCTAAATAGACGAAATTATCTACAACTTCAAAGTTATGACTGTCAACAGTGACGTGAGTGCCAAGTCGCGAGTGCGACGACTGTTTGTTTGATGACAGGAGATATTTCGTCTTGCCCTCGTTCACTACCAGACCCTTTTCCAGTCTGGAGAAAGCAGAAATAACGGCGCGGGTGTTGAGGCCAATGATATCAATATCATCCAGGACTGAAGCCACACTGATAAGGTCCAATCAGTTTGATGACGGTGGGCTTTAATCTTTCACACAATACGCTCGATAGAACCTTATATGCGATGTTGAGGAGGCTAATCCCACGGTAGTTGGCGCAGATTGTGGGGTCTTCTTTTTTATGGATTGGGCATAGCACACTTAAATTCCAATCGTTGGGCATGCTTTCGTCCGACCATATTTTACAAAGAAGCTGATGAATGCTCCTTATCAGTTCTTCGCCGCCGTGTTTGAATAACTCGGCCGGCAAACCGTCGGCCCCTGCCGCTTTGTTGTTCTTCAGGCGGGCAATTGCTATTCGAACTTCTTCATGGTCGGGCAATGGAACGTCTGCTCCATCGTCATCGATTGGGGAATCGGGTTCGCCTTCTCCTGGCGTTGTGCGTTCACTGCCATTCAGCAGGCTGGAGAAGTGTTCCCTCCATAATTTAAGTATGCTCTGGGCATCGGTCACTAGATCACCTTTGGGGGTTCTACAAGAGTATGCTCCGGTCTTGAAACCTTCTGTAAGCCGCCGCATTTTTTCGTAGAATTTTCGAGCATTACCCCTGTCGGCCAGCTTATCAAGCTCTTCGTACTCACGCATTTCAGCCTCTTTCCTTTTCTGTCTGCAAATGCGTCTTGCTTCCCACTTCAACTCTCGGTATCTATCCCATCCCGCACGTGTTGTGGTCGATCGTAACTGTTTTCTCTCCGCTGCGACACGGCACTCCTCGTCGTACCAGCTGTTCTTTTGCACTTTCCGAAAACCAAAGGCTTCGGTTGCAGCTGTACGTAAGGAATTTGAAATGCCGTCCCACAGTTCCCTTGTTTTGCAAGAGCAAGAGAATCCCCCTATAATGATTGTAACACTGAACCCTCTTTAGTGGTGGTAGAAATGTCACATCTCTATTGTACCAACCAAACAACAACTGAACAGCTAAATAATCAAGTTATAGACGTTAGGTTTTTCTCAGATATATTTATAATGAGTCGGCGCATATGTAATAACGTTTTGATAGGTTCTTTCTACTAAAAGCCCTATCGAAGTTGTTTCTACAAAAAAGCTTAACCGTTTAGATTGATACTGATTAAGTCACAATAGGAGTATCATAAATGTCAAGATAAGAAAACCTTAAATAGTATAAAGACCCCTCATAAGCAATTTCTTTTTAATGAGAATAAATGGTGGAAAAATGTTTCTGAATTCTTGATTTTATAAACTTAACGCGGAGCTATTTAATATTCTTTTAGAATGAGTCAGAAATTCTCTCAAACTAAGTTTTCTCCTTTTATAAAACGAGTACTCGATTCAAGATATCTTTTTGGAAGCCTATCACAAATTTATGACATGCTCCTAATAGAAAACTTCCAGAACTATTAACAGTAATACCCAGGACAGCATCCTCCTTTCAGTAAATTCTCTTAATCTCTGTCTCTATTGTTTTGGCTCTCTCCACTATATTTTCGCTATATTTTTCTGCCTCTCTCTTTCGCTTTATTTTGAAGCGCCGTTTGCCATTTTGAAAGTGACATGAATTGAAGTGGTGTGCAGCGTTTACTTAAATCGTAAGGCATTTAAATTTGAGGTTGAATGACGGAAGTAACGTAGAGGGCCGCAGTGCTCACAAACATATGGAAAGCTCGAAGTGGATTTACAAGAAATACTGCTTTCTTAGAAATACTTACCTCTCGTAAAGCACATATGTTTATGTACATATGTATATGTACGCATCTAGAAAGTGGTAGATTTGGGTTCCAGGCAGCTACTAAGTGCCTCGCTGGTGCAGCAGAGCTGCCGCAAAGCTTTGCCAAAAGGCCTAACGCATGTTTTTATAAGTGCGCTGTATAACTTTCAGCTGGTATAACATCAAGTGAGTCAGCTGAATAGCGGAAAATCAAACAAGCTCAGCGTCGGGGGGGAAAAACAATAACAGCAACAACCGATTTCTAAGAATAATGTTATTTAGTGCGAGTAAGAGGCTGGGCTGAACAGTGATTGAATGCAATTCGAAAGCGAAGGAAAATATTAAATGCAGAGCAAATAGCAAATGTGTGGAGTTAAAGTGCCGTTAAGCCAACGTGGCATAAGTTGTAAAGAGTGTGCTCGGAAGGTTAAAAGTAAACTGTGGCGCACCGTGGAGTCATGTGTAAAATATATGGTAATGAATTTGTTTCTTTGTACTCTCTCCCATTTCAAGCTAAGCACATGCTAAAGCAGGCGACGTTGGTTCCGACATTAAAAGCTTTGGAACCTCCTGTTCCCGTTATTCCACCAACAACTAACGACATATGTCGAACAACTCAAACAAGTGCAAAACGATAAAAAATTACAGCCATCAAGAACTTATTTGAAGCTGTGTAATATGGTAAACAAGCACGCATAAACCTTGTATATGTATATATCTGTTGACTGCACATTTTAGGCATTACAGGGACCACAAGTGTGCACCCTTACCCATTTGTACACCCCTTCAATTCTCTCACTTCCTCAACCCACTTTTCACTCGTCATCAACAGCAGTCAAAAGTGATGCTTGCTTCGCGTTTAATTTATGTTGGTGCGCATAGCGTATTAAAGTTCGTGTTCAACAAGCTTGTCAACAGGCGTAACAACTGCAGCGATAACAGCAAAAACCACAACAAAGACAACACTCAAAGCGGTAACAAAATTATTTGAAATAGTCACTAAATCAGTGCTTTTTATATACACACACACACACATCTACATGTATATTATCTCGAAAATACAAACATACATTTATCCCGTTTACATACTTTTGCACGCTATTGCGTAATGCAAACGCATTCACCTGCAGTAACTAGTGCCAACATCTTTGGTAGGTTGCTCATACGACACGGCTTACATTGACAGACATACTATACACTAACGCTGCTCACACACTCTACCACCACTACTTATACTATTGCAACAACTATCACCACTTAGCTGTGTACCTATTGACTGTCACTCAAATGGCGAATGCCACTCGATCTGGGTGAATGTCAGCAGCAAGTGTTTGAAAATGTCGTTTGGTGATGAGTGGCTGGTTGGTTGGGAGAAACGCACATTTTTTTCATAGGTTTTATAATTGAACAGTTTTGACTCTAGAAAAACACATCCTAAGAACCAATCGATGGTAATATGGATTCAAATAACGAGTAATGAATTATATTTAATTGAAGTAAGAGATCACTATGGATTTCTACAATTGTGTAAAAAATTAGATATATTGATGAAACTTGATATGCAGGTTTCTTAGCACAAAAAAAATTACGAGTTCATAAATGGGCGTAATCGGACCATTGCCACGCCCACAAATCGCCATTAACCGTAAACATATAAAGTGCCATAACTAAACACAAAATTAATACTTAAAACTCTAATTTGGCACAGTGGATCGCAATAGCCAGGGTTATCTGTGGGCAAAAATTATTGAAAAAGTTGGCGTGGCCGCGCTCTCTAATAAGTTTAATGTATATATTACCCAAACCACTACAGCTGCAACAACCAAATTCGCCCAGCACGAATACAACAAGAACTTCAACCGATAGTGCGAAATTGGATGAATTTGGATGAAAACTCCGTTCACTCCTCATATAACAGTATACATACTACTAAAAGCGCGATAAATCAATAACTAAATGCGACAGAATCGTAGAAATGGTATGACAAGGCTTTATAGGGACCGGGGTAAAAATTGGACGATGGACGTGGCACCGCCCCTTTTTTGGTGAAATCCCATACCTCGATATCCGACTGACCGATTTCGACAAAATTTGGTACGCGGCGTTCTTATATTTCTATACCACATTATGAAAAATGGCTTCCATATACTACATATAATGGTTTTCGTTTTTCTAACAAACTTTATGTGTCTCTCAGTATAGGATTTATGTGTATATAGTATATGTATACATAAAATTGCTTGGATTTCGATCCTCAGGTTGACGTTTCACACCATAAAGTATTTCCCTAGCTTATATTTTTGTAAATTGTTAGAGTAAAAAATCTTCGGTTGAACTCGAACTTAGCACTTTCTTACTTATTTTTTATAAAACACATTCGTAATTATTGCAAAGAAAATTTGAGATTTCATTCGGTTAGCTTAGTCTGCTGTAGTTTTCTACTTTTTTTAAAGTAGGAGATTTGAAAACGGACATAAGAAATTTCATTAATTTAGTAGTTCGAAGAAATTATGTTGAAAGAATTCTACCTATGAAGTAACTAAGACAGATTCATGTTAACTTAAAGGAAGAACTATATGGACACAATATTCTCGCCACCCCTATTCGATATTAAATGGGGAAATATCTCCAGAACAGACGTCGGTTTCATTGGAAGACTCCAAGTATTAATCATTAAGGAAAGAAGTACTTATAATACTAAAATGGTCTGATGTCGACGGTTTCGACAAATGAACAGCTTATTATTAAGAAAAATGCGTGTGCAAAATTTTAAATCGATATCTCACAGGCTGAGGGACTAGTTCACGTATATACAAACAGGCGAACGATGTGCTATAGTTTTCAAATAATGGGTTGTCAAAAAAGTCTTGCGGTAATTTTATTGAATTTTTTTTTATTGAAATTGAAATGAATTTTTGATGACTCATGCCCAGCTCTTGACCGATGCTACGGCTGCTACTATGCCGGTCTCTTTCGACCAATTCAGCGATTTTATCGCAATTTTCGACGGCAGACCTTCCGGAGCGTGGCGCATCTTCGACCAGCTCTACACCAGAACGAAAACATTGAAACCATCGTTGTGCGGTGGAAATGGAAACTGTATCGGGTCCATAAACTGCATAAATTTTATTGGCGGCTTGAGATGCATTTTTGCCTTTATCGACGACTTAAAAGAAACGACAAACAATCAAAACACGTTAGCGCGAGAAATGAGCTTTCCAAAAAGGTATAGCATGACCCGATGCGACGAATAAAACTAGAACTACGCGCTTTCAGCGCCAACTAGCACAAATACCGCAAGAATTTTTTGACAACTTTATATAAACCTAAGGAGTTTAAAGGAATCACAGACACACTTATGATTTTCATGAAAGAAAAATCCGTTTCAATACAACATCATAACTTTGAACTGCTTAAATACGACAATTTCATAACTTATCACTAAATACGACAAAAAACCCTCTCACAAATAAGTAGACGTCTCCATCCACCGAACATTTCACAAATATTTTGTTCTTTATTACTGGCGTAGAAACCGCCAGTAGTTTCTTGTTTTCACGAGGTGGCGCCAATTGGAGATTCCAAGCTAAGCCAGGTCCTTCTCCACCTGGTCCTTCCAAAGGAGTGAGGGCCTTCCTCTTCCTGTGCTTCCCCCGGCGGGTACTTCGATGAATACTTTCAGAGCTGGAGTGTTTCCATTCATTCGGACGATATTACCTTACCAGCGTAGCCGCTGTCTTTTAATTCGCTTAACTAAGTCAATGTCGTCGTATATCTCATACAGCTCATCGTTCCATCGATGCGATATTCGCCGTGGCCAGCGCGCAAAGAACTATAAATCTATCGCAGAACTTTTCTATCGTAAACTCGTAACGTCGACTCATCAGATGTTGTCATCGTCCATGCCTCTGCATCATATAGCAGAGAATAATGATTGATTTATGTATACAGTTTTGTTTCTGTTCGTCGAGAAAGACTTTACTTCTCAATTGCCTACTTAGTCACCTGTTGGCAAGAGATATTCTGCGTTGGATTTCGAGGCTGATGTTGTTGTTGGTGTTGATGCTGGTTCCAAGCCAGACGAAATTATTCACAACTTCGAAGTTATGACTGTCAACAGTGACGTGGAGATATTTCGTCCTGTCCTCGTTCACCACCAGACCCATTTGCTTCGCTTCCTTATGCATTCTGGAGAAAGCAGAACCAACAGCATGGTTGGTCAGTTGTTGATTTGCCAGGTCTAAAGCCACACTGATAAGATCCAATCAGTTTGTTGACGGTGGGCTTTAATCTTTCACACAATACGCTCTATAGATCCTTATACGCGATGTTGAGGAGGCTAATCCCACGGTAGTTGACGCAGATTGTGGGGTCTCCCATTTTGTGGATTGGGCAGAGCACACTTAAATTTCAATCGTTGAGCATGCTATCGTCCGACCATATTTTACAAAAAAGCTGACGCATGCTCTTTATCAGCTTTTCGCCGTCGTGTTTGAATAGCTCTGCTGGCAATCCATCAGTCCCCGCCGCTTTGCTGTTCTTCAGACGGATAATTGCTATTCGAACTTTTTTATGGTTGGGCAATGGAACGTCTGCTCCATCGTCATCGATTGGAAAATCGGGTTTGCCTTCTCCTGGCGTTTTACTTTCACTGCCACTCAGCAGGCTGGAGAAGTGTTCCATCCATAATTTTAGAATGCTCTGGGCATCGGTTACTATTTCACCTTTGGGGGTTCTACAAGCGTATGCTCCGGTCTTGAAACCTTCTGTTAGTTGCCGCATCTTTTCGTAGAATTTTCGAGCATTATCTCTGTCGGCCAGCTCATCAAGCTCTTTGTACTCACGCATTTCGGCCTCTTTCCTTTTCTGTTTGCAAATGCGTCTCGCTTCCCTCTTCAACTCTCGGTATCTATCCCATCCCGCACGTGTTGTGCTCGATCGTAACGTTGCGAGGTAGGCAGTATGTTTTCTCTCCGCTGCGATACGGCACCCCGCATCGTACCAGTAGTTCTTTTACATTTTCCCAAAACCAATGGTTTCGGTTGCAGCTGTACGTTAGGAGCTTGAAATTCTGTTCACAGTTCCCTTAATCCGAGTTGTTGACGGGTGCTCTCAGTGAGCAGGAGTGCAAGTCGAGTAGAAAATTGTTCGGGTATCTGTTGTGATTGCAGCTTCTCGACGTCGAACGTTCCTTGTGTTTGTTGTCGTGCGTTTTTTGCTGCACAGAATCGGTTGCAAATATCACAACATGATCGATCTGGCTGGTGGCTTTTCGTTCCGGAGACAGGCAGGTAGCTTGATGTATTTTCTTATGCTGGAATCTAGTACTACAGATAATCACATTTTAGGCCCCGGCGAAGTCGATCAGCCTGAACCCATTTGGGAATGTTTCTTCGTGCAGGCTTAATTTACCGACTGTTGCGTCGAAGATAACTTCCTTGTCCACCCTGGTGTTAAAGTCGTCAAGCACGATTTTAACATCGTGGCGGGGGCAGCTCTCATAGGTGTGCTCCAAGCGTTCATAGAAGGCATCTTTGATCACATCGTCATTCTCTTCCGAAGGGGCAAGGGCGCAAATCAGCGATATGTTGAAGAATCTCGCGATGATGTCAGCCTTTATTTTCACAAGGTCATCAACCTGCTGGGCAGCGGCACCTTCCCAATTAAGGGACCGGACATTCCAGGTGCATACCCTCAAATCGTAGTCCTTATTTCGTTTGCCATGGTCGTCATCAAAAAGGGGGTTTCTCTTCCGAGGCTGTTTGTTCCTTTTCATTGGGGGTGTTTTTTTACGTGGCGGGTCCCAAACCCAGCGCACAACTCTGTGGAGTGGATATTTCACTTTCTCACTTTAGCTCGCCCTCAAACGGATGTTCTTAGGTTACCCAAAGAATACTAGGTCAAAGACCTGAAGTCGTGAGCTGCTTGACCCATATGTAAAAGAATCGTTTCAGGCTACTCCCAAGTGAATGACGATCAGAGAACTTTCCTCACTTGCTTGAACTTCTATACATAACTCTATCCTCCAAATTTTCATTTCCAACATTTCACAAATGTAACCCTGAAATGAAAGGCTAAAATATGGAAAACAAATCAAAAGTGTTTGATTCAACCTTGTCACGTCAAGTAAAAGGCAGCACTGCATATTGATCAGGAGCGACACATACATACATACAGTATATCTATCTATGTTATAAAACACACCTGCTAATATATGTATACAAATACAAATATATTACATTATTCAAAATTGACTAACACTCCACTCACTTTCACTAAAATCCACACACACTTGCATAGTGTTGTAGTAGAAATAACATGGAAACAGTGTTAGCATTGGAGCGCCAGCATTAGCAAAAAGTGACAGCCTTGACTTGTGACTCCCCAAAGAAATCATACAAAAATATAATGATATGAAGAAGGAGGGCGCAACAAAATTTCAAAGAATCAAATTATACAAGGTGCTTTCCAAAGTAAACAGGACTTAAAAAAACAGAATAAATGGTTTTTTCGGCAAAATCAGTTTATTGTATTCAAAATAGTCTGCTTCTGCTTCAATACAGCTTTTTTCAGGGTCCAAAAACATGTCGAACGAGTGTTTTAGATCGTTGGCCGGTATGTCCGTCAGTATGCCGGTGCAAGCCTTTTGAATGGCCTCTACGTCTGCATAACGCTTTCCTTTGATGGGCAAATGGATTTTTCCGGTACCATATCAGGTGAATACAGGGAGTGGTTAATGGTTATAATGTGATTTTTGGTCAAATAATCGTCCTTTGAATGTTGTACTCTGAGCAATTTTTGGTCGTGAGTCAATTTGTGCGGAACAAACCGTGCACACACCTTTCGTAAGCCCAAATGTTCGGTCAAAATGTGAAAAATCGATGTCTTGCAGATGTTCATTCCATTTTCATGACTTTCAATGATGATTTCGGCTGATTTTTGATAAATTCACGTACATTTTCGATAGAATTTCCGGTGATCACGGATTTTGAATGGCCCACATCTTGATTGTCATTTATATCCTCACGACCACTTTGAAAACCTTGAAACCACTCGTGCACTCTGCTTCGAGATAGGCAATCATCGCCATAAACTTTTAACATCAATTGAAACGTTTCGATAAAAGTTTTACCAATTTTAAAACAAAATTTAATCTTGGCTTTTTGTTCGAAGCTCATTTCCGCACGGATAACATACACATACTGACACTTAAAACGGAATAACTTTACTTCCAAACTATGAAATGTCATGAAATTCTCACTGGACAATCGATAAAGGTAGCAAATTTTAACACAACAGTTGACATATAGACGACGCTACCAGGGGGCGCTCGATTCCTGCTTACATTGGAAAGCACCTTGAGAGCGAATAATGAAAAGAATATAAACACGAAAGGGTTGATAATATTGCAGTGGAATAGAAATTTTGAGAAAGGAGTTGGAAAGGAAAAATAAAGATACATTAAAAGGTTAGACGAATATAAAGAGTTTCTTCCTTGAGATTAATGAATTGGTACCTCCAAAAAAATAATAATAATATCTTTTTTGCTTTTTAGTCGCTCGATAATTTTACGTAAATTTATAAATAACATTTTAACATTTAATGGCATATTGCTAAAACTTTCGTGTAATGTAAATCTAGTTTGATCTTTTCCAATAATAAAAATGAGGACTGAGAACCATTTTAATCTTAGCAAAAACTTGTTAGATATAAATCTAACAAGACAGCACTAGCCGAGCTCTAATACTTGTAAACTTTCTCTATTCGCTCCTTCACGTCACATGTTCAACCGGCATCTTAAGTATTTAAGTACCCTAGCCACCGCCCCTTCTTCGTCTACTTTCTTCAATAATTTATGTGCTGAACACATAGAGCGCGACAGACTGCAAGCGGCATCCGTCAAATATTAAAATACACACGTTCTTATGGACACAGTTATTTAGACAGTTGAACGATTACACGACTGCAGGTTTTCACTTGTCGCTCTCGCTAACTTGAAAATATTTTTAAAATTGCCGACGACAGTAGAGAGGACAGTAGAGTTAACTGTAGAGTGGAGAGTGATGCCACTAATATGTGAAATGTAAAATTATTCAAAGCTCTAACAAACCTGACGTTATTTTACAAATAAAAGCATAAAATAGTCTGTCGCGCTCTATGTGTTCAGCACATTATGCATACCTCTTCTCAATTTTCATTTATTTATTCCTTAATTTTAAAAATCCGAAAATTGAATAGGCAAACCGAAAGCAAGCACAGTCGGGATGAGAAATTGCTTCGCGGCGCACCCAAGCAAAAGCGAAAAGCGTTCAAAATTAGCAGCAAAGCAGCCGAATGAATAATTTATAAGGCAACACCGCGCAAAAGAGGAGACGAACAAAGGAGCAGCGTATGAAAAGAGCTCGTTAGGACCAGCAGTGTCGAGCTGGCGTCGTTGCGAACATATGTTTGCGGCTGAATTAAAGTGCAAAATCAGATATCGCAAATGAGATGAAGTGGAAATGGAACGTTAAAAGAGCTCATAATTGAGCGGAGTTTTGCGGTGTGTAGAATTGTAAGGAGGAAAACTTAATGTTTCTGAGAATAATTTGATTACCCATCACTTGACATGTGGACAGAGAATTTGGTCTTTATAAAGAGTACAGAGTGTAAATTAGTAAAGGTATTAAATGGTTAAGAAATTAATAGCTTAGTGGATCAAAGACGGGCTACAACTAATCTTCCAATTTTAAAGACAAATTAATTTTACATAAGCTGAAGTATCAAGTAAAAAAATGAAAATTTCTGCGAATTGAAGGAATAAAAAAAATCTAATATAGATTTATTTAATAGTTCGGTCCTCTAAACGAAAAATATCTTAGAAACGGAACTGTTCGCAAATTGTTGAGGCAATTTTTTAACTCGTCTGCTCTACAACTTCAAAATACAGTATATGTATATCCATTAAAAATGATAATAAATATGTACATAATTTGTTTATATTTCTAGATTTAGCTGTTCTTTAACCGAAAAGGGAATCTATCGCCCGGGCAATATTCAAGAGCACTAAGCATCTTGGAAAAACTAGTACAGATTCCTTGCTCATCGACTTGTATTTGTTGGGGCGCATATATATGTATGTAATCTATGGTACAACAAAAAACTAACTTCTTAGAAACATAACAATTGAAAAGTCCCCGGCCTACCATAGTAAAACACTTTTTTTTACATAATAGGCAATAAAAACATAGTTCCCTTCAAAGATGATACACTCCAACTTTTTGATTCCATTTTTATACTCTCGCAACAAAGTTGCTAAGGAGAGTATTATATTTTTGTTCACATAACGGTTGTTTGTAAGTCCTAAAACTAAAAGAGTCAGATATAGGGTTATATATACCAAAGTGATCAGGGTGACGAGTAGAGTTGAAATCCGGATGTCTGTCTGTCCGTCCGTCCGTCCGTGCAAGCTGTAACTTGAGTAAAAATTGAGATATCATGATGAAACTTGGTACGCGTATTTCTTGGCTCCATAAGAAGGTTAAGTTCGAAGATGGGCAAAATCGGCACACTGCCACGCCCGCAAAATGGCGAAAACCGAAAACCGACACTTTACAGTCATAACTAAGCCATAAATAAAGATATTAAAGTGAAATTTGGCACAAAGGTTCGCATTAGGGAGAAGCATATTTGGACGTAATTTTTTTGGAAAAGTGGGAGTGGCCCCGCCCCCTACTAAGTTTTTTGTACATACCTCGGAAACTACTATAGCTATGTCAACCAAACTCTATAGAGTCGTTTCCTTCAGGCATTTCCATATACAGTTCAAAAATGGAAGAAATTGGATAATAACCACGCTCACCTCCCATACAAAGGTTATGTTGAAAATCACTAAAAGTGCGTTAACCGACTAACAAAAAACTTCAGAAACACTAAGTTTTACGGAAGAAATGATAGAAGGAAGCTGCACCCAGGCTTTTTTTAAAAATTGACAATGGGCGTGGCGTGGTACTAGAAATTGGTTTTACGAGCTCTTTGCTTTAATGAGAAAATTCAACTTAAGAAGTACTTTAAACATATTCTGGATGAAGTGTAGCAGCGGTAAATGTTTCTCTTACCCGACTGTCGGGAATAATGATTGCAGAGTCAAGGTCAACAAAAAAACAAAATACTCTTTTTTTGAAGTCATAGAAAAAATCTCAGAAATACTTGGGAACTGTCTATTTTGCAATTTACTTTCGACCACCATGTCAGAAGTGAGAGCTGTCAAATAAATGCTTTTGCAATTCGAGTAAGTCAAACGAAATTTCAATTACAAAAATTGCTTTATAAATTTTACTCTTATTTCTATTCCAATACGTGCTAATGCAATCGAAATGAGAGCTGAGAATTTTCATAACGAAATTTATTTACTCAATACGATATGTGTGCTTACCGGAGAAAAGCATGAAAATCAAGTTGGATAAAGGTGGTTTACGACAACGGTAAATTTGCATATAGTACAGTAGAGTCCCGCTAATCTGGATCAATTAAAACCGGCCCCTATCCGGAATATAAGGAAATCCGGATTACCAAAGACATATCAGAAGTATGTATTATGAAAAAATATTTATAAATTTCTGTTTGTTTATTATAACAAATAATACACATGTTCCAAAAAAAAACAAAAAAACTTAAACCAATAAAGCATAAAAGCGAATGTAGTGAATAATAAACATGTGATCCGGATTTAAAAATACGGATAGAGAATGTCGGTCCGGATTCTACTTCTTCTTCTTAATTGGCGTAGATACCGCTTACGCGATTATAGCCGAGTTAACAACAGCGCGCCAGTCGTTTCTTCTTTTCGCTGCGAGGCGCCAATTGGATATTCCAAGCGAAGCCAGGTCCTTCTCCACTTGATCCTTCCAACGGAGTGGAGGTCTTCCTCTTCCTCTGCTTCCCCCGGCGGGTACTGCGTCGAATACTTTCAGAGCTGGAGTGTTTTCATCCATCCGGACAACATGACCTAGCCAGCGTAGCCGCTGTCTTTTAATTCGCTGAACGATGTCAATGTCGTCGTATATCTCGTACAGCTCATTGTTCCATCGGATACGATATTCGCCGTGGCCAATGCGCAAAGGACCATAAATCTTTCGCAGAATTTTTCTCTCGACGGACGGGAATTATGAGCGACTTATAGAGTTTAGCTTTTGTTCGTCGAGGGAGGACTTTACTTTTCAATTGCCTACTCAGTCCGAAGTAGCACCTGTTGGCAAGAGTTATCCTGCGTTGGATTTCCAGGCTGACATTATTAGTGGTGTTAATGCTGGTTCCTAAATAGACGAAATTATCTACAACTTCAAAGTTATGACTGTCAACAGTGACGTGAGAGCCAAGTCGCGAGTGCGACGACTGTTTGTTTGATGACAGGAGATATTTCGTTTTGCCCTCGTTCACTGCCAGACCCATTTTCTGTGCTTCCTTGTCCAGCCTGGAGAAAGCAGAACCAACAGCATGGTTGGTCAGTTGTTGATTTGCCAGGTCTAAAGCCACACTGATAAGATCCAATCAGTTTGTTGACGGTGGGCTTTAATCTTTCACACAATACGCTCTATAGATCCTTATACGCGATGTTGAGGAGGCTAATCCCACGGTAGTTGGCGCAGATTGTGGGGTCTCCTTTTTTATGGATTGGGCATAGCACACTTAAATTCCAATCGTTGGGCATGCTCTCGTCCGACCATATTTTACAAAGAAACTGATGCATGCTCCCTATTAGTTCTTCGCCGCCGTGTTTGAATAACTCGGCCGGTAGTCCGTCGGCCCCTGCCGCTTTGTTGTTCTTGAGGCGGGCAATTGCTATTCGAACTTCTTCATGGTCGGGTAATGGAACGTCTGCTTCATCGTCATCGATTGGGGAATCGGGTTCTCCTTCTCCTGGTGTTGTGCGTTCACTGCCATTCAGCAGGCTGGAGAAGTGTTCCCTCCATAATTTAAGTATGCTCTGGGCATCAGTGACTAGATCACCTTTGGGGGTTCTACAAGAGTATGCTCCGGTCTTGAAACCTTCTGTAAGCCGCCACATTTTTTCGTAGAATTTTCGAGCATTACCCCGGTCGGCCAGCTTATCAAGCTCTTCGTACTCACGTATTTCGGCCTTTTTTTCTTTGTCTGCAAATGCGTCTCGCTTCCCTCTTCA
Organism: Bactrocera neohumeralis; assembly: GCF_024586455.1. Lineage (NCBI taxonomy): Eukaryota > Metazoa > Arthropoda > Insecta > Diptera > Tephritidae > Bactrocera > Bactrocera neohumeralis. The sequence continues at coordinate 47,634,234 of NC_065921.1, forward strand.
ACTCTCGGTATGTATCCCATCCCGCACGTGTAGTGGTCGATCGTAACGTGGCGAGGTAGGCAGCCTGTTTTCTCTCCGCTGCAACACGGCACTCTTCGTCGTACCAGCTGTTCTTTTGCTCTTTCCGAAAACCAATGGTTTCGGTTGCAGCTGTACGTAAGGAATTTGAAATGCCGTCCCACAGTTCCCTTATACCGAGTTGTTGACTAGTGCTCTCAGAGAGCAGGAGTGCAAGCCGAGTAGAAAATCGTTCGACTGTCTGTTGTGATTGCAGCTTCTCGACGTCGAACCTTCCTTGTGTTTGTTGACGTGCGTTTTTTGCTGCACAGAGGCGAGTGCGAATCTTAACTGCAACAAGATAGTGGTCCGAGTCGATGTTAGGACCTCGGAGCGCACGCACATCCAAAACACTGGAGACGTGTCTTCCATCTATCACAACATGATCGATCTGGTTGGTAGTTTTTCGATCCGGAGACAGCCAGGTAGCTTGATGAATCTTCTTATGCTGGAATCTAGTACTACAGATAACCATATTTCGGGCCCCTGCGAAGTCAATCAGCCTCAACCCATTTGGGGATGTTTCGTCGTGGAGGCTGAATTTACCGACCGTAGTGCCAAATATACCTTCTTTACCCACCCTGGCGTTAAAGTCGCCAAGCACGATTTTGACATCGTGGCGGGGGCAGCTCTCATAAGCGCTCATAGAAGGCATCTTTGGTCACATCGTCCTTCTCATCCGTCGGGGCGTGGGCGCAAATCAGCGATATGTTGAAGAACCTCGCTTTGATGCGGATTGTGGCTAGACGTTCATTCACCGGAGTGAATGATAGTACTCGGCGACGGAGTCTCTCTCCCACCACGAATCCAACACCAAACTTGCGCTCCTTTATATGGCCACTGTAGTAAATGTCACAAGGACCTACTCGTCTCTGTCCTTGTCCCGTCCATCATATTTCTTGGACGGCGGTGATGTCAGCCTTTATTTTTGCGAGGACATCAACCAGCTGGGCAGCGGCACCTTCCCAATTAAGGGTCCGGACATTCCAGGTGCATGCCCTCAAATCGTAGTCCTTATTCCGTTTGCCATGGTCGTCATCAAAAGGGGGGTCTCTCATCCGAGGCTGTGTTTTCCTTTTCATTGGTATTGTTTTTTACGTGGCGGGTCCCAAACCCAGCGCACAACCCTATGTAGGGAATGTTCCGCCTTCTCACATTAGCTCACCTTCGAACGGATGTTCTTAGGCTACCCAGAGGATACTTGGTCAAAGACCGGAAGTAGTGAGCTGCTTGAGCCATGTGTAAAAGAATCGTTTCTGGCCACTCCCAAGTGAATGGCGATCAGAGAACTTTCCTCACTTGCGTGAACTTCTACACATGACTCCATCCTCCTCCGGATTACAAGGGACATAATAGAAATTTTGAGTTTTTTAACCCTGTCCGGATTACAGTGGAATTCGGATTAGGCCATGTCCGGATTAGCGGGCCTCTACTGTATATTGAACTTTCATGCTGTTGTTTGACAATGCCAGTTAACAGGAATGCTCGAGTATAACTTTTCATCAGACATATTTATGTTGTGCCTCAAAATTGTGTCCTAGTTAACTAAATCAAAGTTCGCTGCTACAATTTATTCCAACTTTTGTATTACCACATGCTTACATATAATATATCTGGCATATTTCTTTACGGAGGCAGCACACACAAGTATGCAATAATTTTCAAAGGGACTATATTTCAATGGGAAGTTGTTGGAAAAAAGCACGTCAAATTCTTGACTTGCAAAACTACTTGAAGCTCTTATGTAACGGCGAATTCCGCTTTTATTTACGACAATCAAAAATTGTACTCTCAACAACGACAAACCGGCACGTGGGGCAGAGTAAGAAGAAGCTGGTATTGCCGGTGTGTTCTTTAAAATCGCAAAAACAAAAAAATAAATAAATAAAAATGCAGTTCGCTTCCTCAACTATTCCCGCGTGTGCGGAACGAAAGCAAAAGTTACGAGCTACTTGATGACTATGAAAACGTGATAGCAGCGTGAGGGCGTTGCAATAGCTATAGCAAAATAAATGGTATTTGAAGCATACTTCGGTTGTTTGCTAACGAAGTGCGGACAAGAAGAAACACATTTTCGTCGCCACAAAAGACGTGACCAACATATCACCGTACTGTATTAAAATTTGCTTCTGTTGTGCAGCTTTTATTTTTCACATACAGACATACATATAAATATATTGTTTTTGTAAGCGCGCAATTTTATAATTGCTATTTTATTTTTTACAACTTGCTAACAATAAAGTACAACTCACTCTCGTTATTACCTGCATTGTTTCAACTCGACTCACTGTGCAGACTGGGTACGTTCGGCGAAAAGTTCTGGAGAAGTTCTTCACCTTCACTTACAGACATAGTTAAAGAGACAATTGCTATATAGCGCTATGTGAAAACTCTTGTTATGCGCTAAATCTGCGTGGAATTTGCTGAAACTGAGCAAGTGTATAAAATGTTAAAATACATTTATTTTGCTGCGATACATTGCATTTGTTATTATTTTTTGCAATCTCCCCATTAGCTTAAAGCTATACTCGAATTTTTATACCGCAATCTGAGATTGAGTATTACTACTGAGTATTTTCTCACATTGGTATTAGATTCAAATTATTTTTATATTTCTATAGACGAATCCTAACACAATTTTCAAAGAGGCTTGGTTTAAGCGTTGCGATCTTAAGCTGCTCAGCTACAGAAACAAAAATTTCAACAGCCGAAATTAAGAATTAGATTAAAGTTTATAATTATTAAATGTTACTTGTTAAAAGTAGATAAAATAATTTTTTTAATGGTAAAGAGTGAGTCTGTTAGATCAAATGTGCTGGAATGAAAATTGAAATCATGACATATACGGCGGAATGGTTCGTTTAACTCAAAATTTGTTCTAGAAAATTTTAAAAGTAAGGGTCTAAACTGCCAGGTAGGGCGAGCGGGAACGTTAAAATTAGTATCAGATAAGAGAGATGGGCTACAGACTGACCCATTCATGAGTTTTACAAGAAATATTATACCAAGCATATCCCTACGACTAGCGAGTGTCGGGAGATTTATAAGTTTTAAACGGTTAATGTAAGGGAGAAGATTTAAACTGGAATCACAATGCAAATGATTTAAGGCAAAAAGTAAAAAATGTTTTTGAACGGACTCTAACTTATCCGAATGGACTTGGTAACTAGGGTTCCAAACCACAGAAGCATACTCCAATATAGGCCTCACCAGAGATGTAAAAAGAATTTTTGTGGTAAGCGGATCTCTAAATTCTTTAGACCAACGTTTAACAAAACTAAGAGCGCCTTTAGCTTTAAAAACCGTGGAAGATACGTGAAGATTAAAAATGAGTTTGGGGTCCATAGTTACTCCCAGATCAACAAAACTGCATACTTGCTCCAACCTACAGTTTTGTATTGCGTATGAGGTAGGGTCTACAGCTCTACGTGAAAAGCACATCGTTTTACATTTTTTAAGGTTCAATGGCATGTCATTTCTATCACACCAAGAAACTAGGTTGTTTAAGTCTGTTTGCAACTGACATCTTTCGCTGTTTGAAGTATATGTTTTAAAAAGTTTTACATCGTCAGCATATAATAAAACTTTTGAAAACTTAACAACAGATGATATGTCGTTAATAAATAACAAGAACAGAATTGGACCAAGATGGCTACCTTGAGGAATGCCTGAAGGAACATTGATTATGTCAGAAAAAGTATCTTTAAATATGACTTGTTGAATTCTATTACTAAGATAAGAAGCATCCCATTTTAGAAATATTGGTTGAAAACCAAGAAGATCAAGTTTATTCAAAAGAATTGAATGGTTTACTTTATCAAAAGCTTTACTAAAATCTGTATATATAACATCAGTATTCTTATTCTCCCTAAAGTCCGTTGATACATGTGATACAAATTCAAGCAAATTAGTTGTGGTAGATTTCCCTTTACGAAAACCGTGCTGAGAACAAGAAATTAGTGGAGAGATCCGGAAGGTTATGTCGTCTGTTATAATTGCTTCAAAAAGTTTAGGTATTGCAGACAGCTTTGCTATTCCCCTATAGTTTTCAATAGATGACCTAAATCCATTCTTATGCAAAGGAATTATAAATGACTTTTTCCGTATGGATGGAAATAAGCCTTGCTTAAGAGATGAGTTAAATAGTTTTGTTAGGGGTTGGTATATATATTTGGCACATTTCTTAAGAAAGCATGAGGGAATCATATCTGGGCCGTAATTGTATGATTGTTCTAACATATTTAACTGATTTAAGACGTCTGCTTCGGAAATGGTAGGTGCTTTAATGACAGAAATCGGACATAACTTGTGCTGATGCGGAACATTTTGTGGAGATTTTGAAGAGTAATTGGACCTAAAGAATTCAGCCAACATATTGGAAATGGTGTAATTGTCACTGGACATACTAGACTTATATTTCATAGCGGACGGAAAATTAGAAATCCTGCGTTTGGAGTTGACGAAACCATAAAACAATTTTGGATTACGTATAATATTATTTTTTACTTTATTTATATAATTACTATAACATATTTTGTTAAGTTCAGCAAATTGTCGACGCAATTTAGAATATTTTGAATAGTTAGCAACTAAACCAGTTTTTTTAAAAAGTTTAAAAGCACGAGATTTTTTTTTTTAATTTACATAATTCTTTCGAAAACCATAAATTAGAACTAATTTTTTGAGTAACAAAACACTTCGGAACATATTTTTCAAATAAGTTTACAATAGTTTCATTAAAGTGGGAAGCACTAAATTCAATATTGCCACTGTAATCTGGCCAAGTTATTTTAGAAAGTTCATAATTAATATTCTTAAAATTAGCTTTCGCAAAGTTGAACCGAAACAAAGGTCTTGTGTATTATTATAAGCAAAGTTGGCTATGATTTCGATGTTAATTTCCAAAGCAGGATGATACGTGTCCTCTGGCCGAACTAAAGGATCACATCGGACAACAGAGAACATTGAAGCGTTATCGACGTAAACTAGATCAAAGAGCTTACCAAATTCATTTGAAATTAAATTAATTTGGTTAAGACCCAACTCCGACATTTCATCTAAGAACTGGTTAAAACATGAACGAGTTCTAATAGGGATGGTGTGATCATCAATAGATTTCCATGATACGCACGGTAAGTTGAAATCTCCCAAAACAATCATGGAATCAGTATCATTAACCATTGAGAAAACATTACTTATTAATGTAGCATGCTGCATATATACAGATATGTCAGAGTGAGGCGGTATATAAGACAATGTTAAGTGTTAATACACCCGTATACAATTCAGCAAGTCAAAAATTTTCCTCTTTTAAAATACTCTGTATGAAACTTAAATAGAGTTTAGAAGCATGATTCATTCAGTTCGATTATCATATTAAAATAGCCTAGGAAAAAAGTAGGCAGCTTGTGCTGGGTTAAAATAAATAGTTCTGGTAATAAGGTCTATAAAGGCCGAATAGAAATCTTGAGGATGAGGTTTGCTCTAAAAGGTTTCTCAAAAGATCCAGTGATCCAGTTTGAAATGTGTAGGCCAAGATTGTTTGAGCTATGTAAATCTTCAGCCAAACTTTACGCCGAGCTCACCTCAGATTACAAAAACATTGCCGCACTATGAAAGGACCAAAAAATTCTTTAGTCCTTTTAGACCTAGAGAATTTAAAAGTCAACCCCTTATGATATCATCAACAGAAACAAACTTTTATAACTGTGCCTTGTTTCCTTAGAAAAATAAATCTCATGCAGATACCGACACGGTAGAGCCTCAGAAAAAACCAAATTGAGCTTATGAACGGTAAATAGCCTCCATACAGTAGAATCTGGCAGACTCATTGAAAAGTTAAAAATAAAAAAGCAATAAAATAGGTAAATAATTCGAAAGAATAATTTGAGGTTATAATATAATTTCTGGGAAGAATAGTGAATGAGTCACCAAAAGTTTATACAATGTTTCCATCGAACTTTTGTCGGTTTTTACACATCCCAACCGAAGCTAAGTCTTCTTTCGAACGTAGACTACATATGGTTTCTTAGCTAAATAATACACTCAAAGGTGTTCCATGTAGAAACATCGAGGAAAATAGTTAAATGGTGTAAACAGCATAAAATAAATTATTTACATACACTAGGCATCAAATGAAAGTATAAATTTCACAGACGTTATTTCAGTGCAGTTTTATTTAAATAAACACTTAATAATGAAAAATTATCCACAATGAGCTGGCCAAGCCAGTTTTTTGATTTAGCCTTATTTAAAAAAGTGAGTAAGATGTGCGTTGGGGGTCGTTATCTTATTGGAAGATAACGACCCCAAGCCCACTTTTTCCGCATTTATTTTCAAATTTTCGCTAAGAATGTCAACATATAAGCACCCATCATTCGTCTATCAATTTTAACTACACTACCTACACCACACTCGCTTACGTGTTTTTTTAACTCCTTAGCTCGAATTTGAATTCATCGGACTAAATTACTTTATCTAAAAATGTGGTTGGCATATTTAGAAATTGTTTTGCAAACTCTAGTCCTTTTTTCCTTTTCGAAATGGAAAACATAGGTCGTTTTTTTGCGACATAGTTTTTAAAACCAGATGTTCGTAGTTTTCTTTGCATTGTACTAATGGAAACATCCAAATCAAAACTTTCGATCTAACCCGCAATAAAATTTCAGGGTTTTTAGAAGCTTTTCTTCGAATAAGTCGCTCAGCGTGTATAGCAATTTTGGTGTTTGGACATCCACCGTATTGAGTTTTGCATGTCTTCCTTCTATTGAAGTATTCAAGAATCTTTCTTGTCTCTCCGATCGAATTGGAATATTTTTCAAATATTTTTTGAAACTTTTCACCCCTCTTCCCATCTTCTACAATTGAGAAACAATTTTTTTTTAAATTTCCGCATTTTTCACTAAAAACAGAACAAATAAATTTTCACTATAACAGAAATTCCCTTAATAAACACTAATTTATTAAATCTGGAGTAAAATTCAGTTTCACCTTGAAAGAAATGAACCAAAACTAAAATTATATTTTCATTTTACGCGCACTCATAGCCTCACCAACGAAGACTAATCAGTCTCGATGGAGTAAATATTTTTTGTATCTAAATTTGGGGTGTTAAACGTTGTGCTTTTGATACTTTTTGATACTTTTTTTGCTTGGCAACATATACTTAATTTTTTTAGCTCGCGGCAACACTTGTCACTAATGATTAGAGCGTGAATGAGAATAGAACAAATGAATTATGTGCGTACGTACGTACTAAAGCCAATTTTAGCATTATCAAAACACATAAGCCTATAGCCATAAGCAAATAGACTGTGATTTGTATGCTGAAATTAGTGAAATGCGTAAGGATTCTGAACAATCGTTTAAACTAATTTTTAAATCAGTTAAAACAATAGGCGCAGAATTAGATTTAGAAATCAAAATTCCGCGTTTGGCGAAACGGCAAACTAATCGCGACAATTATGAAGGCGAACCGGAAGAATATTACCTCAGATCAACTTATATACCGTTTTAAGATAATTTTTTGGACCAAATCAATGAACGATTTTTAAAACATCGAGAGCTGCTTTCCGAAATTGAAAACATTTTGCCAAATAAATGCATAAATCTTGACGTTATTGAGATGCAGGAGACTGTTCGTGTTTTAGAAAAGCAATGGTCCGCTGATGTAGAAGATCGCGCTGAATTTAGAATGTGGAAAAGGTTAAAAATCTTTTCTTCAGATTATATTTTCTAACTAAAATTTTGAATATATTTTCAGGAACTGGTTAAATCAAACAAAGAGATCCAAAACTTTTTTAGACGCGTTGAATTGATGCGATGCAAAAATTTTCAAAACAGTGCATCGTTTTTTAAAGATTGGAGCAACAATCCCTATATCTGTCGCTTCAAGTGAACGCTGAAAATAAAAGAAGATTAGACTTCAATTTGTGAATAAAATAATGAAACCTTGTCTTTTTACCTAAACCCCCCCCCCCCCCCCCCCCCCCCCCCCCCCCCCCAAATTTTTTTCCTGCGTTCGCCACTGTTAAATGCACATATTCTATTCATATAGTACACCATGTCGTATGAGCAACACATTTGTAGTATAAATCACTTGCTCAGGTTGTTTGATGTCTAGCTTTAACTGCGTACAACTCTTAAAGGGATGGTTTTATGGAAAAAATCACCTTTTAGAAAGCGGAAAATATTGGAACACAATACCACTTTTTCAAAGTTGTAGATTTATTTGCTTACTGCAAACTATAAACAAATATTATATTTGTATGTAAGGGAAAAGATATATGAATATAATAAAGTTAAAATAAACGGATTGTACACGTTGCACCCTTATTTGTAGGGCAAAAACTGAAATTTCAGGGGTGTTTATAAAAAAAATAAACAAAGTCAACTTGGAAATAACGAAGACCCTAGAGTACATATATGTGTGCGCATAACATGTCATGATTAAAATTCTAAATTAAAATTAATAAAATAGTTGCCAAAATTTAGTTGGCGTGAAGGCAGACGCATGTATTTAAAGTAATTCTTTGAGTGTGTGTCTGCGTGTTTATTTGGGTGCATATCCTACACACATAATTTGGTTACTTTTAATTTCTGACATAAACGAAAATATGCGCACTCGTTATGTTTTTAATTAAATTGCAGTGATTTAAAACAAAAACAACAGCAAACAAAGAAATTAATAAACGAAAATGTGAATAAGTACCAAATGCATTATTGAAGCAAATCACTACTAATCACACATAAGCAGCGAAAAAATGAAGCTCACGTAAATTAGTTGAAGGAGTTGTAGTTATTAAAGTTGCTTTTGAATATTCATCAAATGATATTTGCTATTTCGCTCGCACTGAATATAAAAAATAAAAAAAATAATTTTCTGTAAAAAGAGTAAATGAATAATTGAAATTGAATTTAAATCAAATAAATAATCGTGTGTGTGCGAAAATATTTGTAAATAATTAATATTAAACGCTAACAACAATAACAACAACGTGCAGCTGTGCATTGCCAACAAACCACAAATATCAGCACCATAATGCCAATTACGTGAATTATTGTTATTTTATTAATTGTTAATTTTTAGTTTTACATTTATTTTAATTGCATTAAAAAGAAGCAAACACAGACGGAATTACAGCACAACGAGTGTTTAATTTTAACTTTTTGTGCATTTGTTTTCCTTGCAATAACCGATTGTGCTTGCAGTAGAAAGATTGTTAAATGGTAAAATTACACAGCTCTACAAAAAAATATTTTTTGGTTGCCCTGGATATCTGTGAAAATTTGTATGTTTTCAAGTGTCCAGATCATGAATATAAAAGTACGAAAGTACTGAATGTGCTCTTATTTTTATGATTTTCACAAATCTTATACTTTGAACAATAATCAGCTTTTTATTCATAAAAATCGATTTTATCAGTCATGATTAGGCTTCTGCACAACTTTTTCGCGCATGCAAACATCACGAGATCCCTACTCTTAGCGATCCCCATACTTTGCTCCGCAGAACAGCTGAGATCGCACTTATTCGACAATACGAAGTACCTCTACGTGAATCTAAATAAGTTCTGATAAGTTAATATTTCGTTTCAATCACTGCACATATTTAAATATATATTTGTTTTGTCTTTTAAAATATGAGTTCGTCAAGAAGAAAGTGTAAATATAGTACTGATTTGTTTTGTTATATTTGCGGTGTTTATTTAACAAAAAAACAACAACGAAACATCACACTGTGAGAGATTATTTAAATGTCGGTAAAGCCAATGTAATCAGAGAGCCATTGGTAAGCAGAGACAAAATCTTACTCTCACCATTACATATTAAGTTAGGAATGATCAAGCAATTTTTAAAAGCATTAGACAAAGACGGAGACTGTTTTAATTACATTTGTAGAAAATTTCCTAAGCTTAGTATAGAAAAGTTGAAAGGTGGAATATTTGATGGTCCTCAAATACGGCTAATGATGAAAGACTCAGATTTTATCAAAGTCATGACTGTTCCGGAAAGTAAAGCTTGGGAAAGTTTTGTATTGGTAGTCGAAAATTTACTAGGTAATCATAAAGCACCAAATTATGAAACAATTGTGCAAAATATGCTGACAAATTTTCAGACTCTAGGAGCAAATATGAGTATAAAGTTACACTATCTATATATTATAGTGAAGAACAGAGAGAGCGGTTCCACCAGGATCTAAAAGTGATGGAAGAACGGTATCATGGTCGCTGAGATTGTCACATGATGGCAGATTACTGCTGGTGTTTAAAAAGAGATTGTCCAAAGAAGAATTATAAAAGAAAAGATAATAAAAGGTATTTTTTTCTCTATTTACTTCAATGTTTGTTAATCTTTCAAAATAAAACTAATATTTTCAACATTTATGTCATTTTATTTCTTGTTTTCCGATTTTTTTGAATTAAAATGAAAATAAAGATTTTAAAAAAATTGAGAGCAGTTCTTACAAAATCATTGATAGTTTCGTGAATTGTGAGCATAAATATTTCTAAAATTAGTCTCATATCCAGGGCAACAAAACCACTGTATACCAGTGTTATCTATGTGTCAGCCACAATAAAGCGTGGACGGGTCCTCTAGTTTAATATATAACAAAAAATTACTGAATTATTGTATCAAAGCGTTGTTAAAATATATATTACAATTGAAAATAAATATTTTCTAATTATATCAAATGATATCTTATAGGTGTGCAAAGTTTCAAAAAATAGCTGTCGTATAAACAACCAGATAGGCAGACATAGCTAAGTGTATTCAGCTCCTCATTTTGATTACTGATAGAGTCTCCGATGTTTCCTTCATTATAAACTTAAAATACCCTCTTCAGGGTATAAAAAATTAGCCTAAACTTGGAACCGGACCAATATGTTTCTAAAAGTAACTACTGGCTGGTAAGTCATGTAGTTCGTTTTCATGTGCTACAATTCTCTGTAAAAATCAAATATCTGTATAAGAAGCGAAAATCCTAGTTAACGAATGGTTTGGCTAAGTAGTCAAGTCCGTACAGAGACATACCATTTTTTCCAAAAGAAATGTGTGATTGAACAAGACTATAGTCTTAAAATCCCAATTTACCCGCAACCTCCTAAGCTTTCTCTATTTCGAAATTTTTTTCAACAGTTCACTTTATTATACTCAGCATGTTAAATAAAAATTAAATGTTTAAAACTCTTTTGACGACCTTTATTTATCATTGCACGTACAAAATAACAATTGGTCGAAAGTGCCCACCGAACTATCTAATGCATTGTGGCATCATGCCCATAAATCAATTTCAGGCAATTTACTAATTAGCATTTTTAATGACTTTGTGTGATGGCCTACAGCGCACAATATTCGCCAATTCACAGCTAAACCAGAAACTATTTATAACAAACCAACAATGTAATAAAACACCACGACCCCAATTTGCCTGAACCATTAATGTGTGGGATGGTTTTTTGAGGGACCCCTCTCAACTCAGCGGAGAACATGGTTGATGTTAACGAATTTTTGTGCTTTTATAAACCTTTTCAGCTAAAGCTACGCTTTTGCGGTTATCGATTAACGTGGGAACACTAACTAGTGGATTGGGAGTGGAGTAATAATTCTGCAAAGAATTGACAATTTAAATACATACACAACATAGGCATATTCACATTAGATATGTCTATTCGTAAATCGTTGTTCGGTAGTATTTAAGTGCATTTTGTTGCTATTAAACTAGCAGGTTATCATTATACTCAGTTACTAACAAAGTCTACCAAGCTTGATAATTTTCGTAACTTGGTAATATCAAATCCGCTATTTGTTTTGTGCTGTTGCCTTAAAAGTTCATTAGATTCATTTACAAGTGCATTTGCTGATCGCTTCAAAATAATTTTAGACAAACTTTTCATAAGGATTTAAAAAATTTAAAATTTTGAACAAAATTTACACTATTGCAATCTAGCTAAAAGTATGATCACACCTAAATGTTTCAACAAACGAATTACCAGAATATTATGTTCGGTCTGAATGCTCTTAACGATCTTAATACCTAAAATATTTACAGTTATACAGTTATATAGAGCGGGGACTTACAAATGCTCCAAAAATTTGTTGAGACTTTAAATCAACCAGACATTATCTGTGATTTTAGAGAACTTCGAAATTTTACTCAAAGATAACATTTGCTTCGAATCTAGCACTTTGGAATTCAATAAAAAAAATCTAGTTTAATCTAATGAAATCTGTATTATTTCATTATATAATTAACATGATAGTTGAGCACCAATTTATAGAAGAATGTGACAGAACTTGGATTCATACAATATTGCGGTCGGTATGTCTGTGAACTTGGCGATTATTGCACCAACAATCATTTCATCAGAAATTCTCGCAGCAACTTTGTAATCAGCAGTCAGAAAGGAATTTCAATCTCGGTGGGGACAAGGTCCCAGGAATTTTGCACAACCCTAAAAATATCTTTGCTACCCCCTTGTAGGCAATACTTTTTTAAACTTAAAGCTTTCGTCTGGAACCAAAAGGGGATAAGTTCGTGTTTTATTTGCTCTCGATCATGATACAAGAACCACTGAGGCTGCAATTAGAAAACTTATCATTAGATAATGACTAGAAGGCAATGTGGGACTTTAAGTAAATTAAACTTGTGTCGTAAAGTAGAGATAAATATACCACTTTCAGGTAGCTAGTATACCACAATCATTACTATCATAGAAAGCTTTCGCTAACCGAATGACAAGTTGGGTTTTGGAACAAACTCATTTCTCCGATTATTAAATGCAAAAGTGTTAGTTAAATTAAACAAACGAGGCCGTATAGTATAAAGTCTTGTTGATAACACCAGCTTGGCAGCCCCTTGAGGTCATAAGCACACTTAGGCATAGAAAGCTTCAGTAAGGCTAGTCTCTCCCTAGTTTTGGGGGTTTTAACTGGCCATTTTCCTATTAACGTCTACGCAGTAAGGCTGGGAATCTTAACATATGCCATCTGCAGAAGCAGAAAACGATGAGATGAAAACATTTCAACACTTCCTTCTTGACTGTCCCAGGTTTGAGAGATCAAGACTTAAACAATTAAGAGCGCATACCTTCAGCCGTCTGACCGAGCTGGCGGGAATGGAAATTAAACAACGTTTTGTTAATTTATAGTTCGAACAAGAATTCTTCTTTTCTATGATCAGCCATATAACCTAACCTAACCTACGCATCAAAGCAAGTAAAATCAGACCAATAAAACTTGCTAAACGTAAATATCAAACCTTCATTTCCCGCTGTCCCCTTCATTGTCATTTCTCCCGCCCGTTGCAACTGAAATTTTGGCGTTCGCGCCAGCGTCAACAAGCATCTGTTTATTTTGTTGCATTAATACCATCCATGTGGCATGTAACAGCCTAAATTCAAAACAATTTGCACAATGTAAACGCAAATTAATTTCCATGGTTGTCTTTTGATTAAATGCAAAATGTTGTTTTATGTATGTTTATGCTTTCGTTCGTATGTATGTGTGACAAATACTTATGTGTAAAATAATGAGAAATTAAAATGTGATCGCGCTGCAATTGCATAATTCATAAACTCGCATTGATGCCACAATGACAGCAATAATTACTGCTCATGAGCAATCTGTTATATGAAAAATAGCGGAAAACTGAGTTAATAAAAATGTGCTTACACATGTTTCAATACAAAAGGGCATAGAACGGCAAGGAAGCCTGCAAAATATGTAATTTAATTCTTAAACAAAAAAATTCGCCGAACAAAAATATTTTGGAAAAACCAATTTCCATTGGGAGTAATTAAATGTTATTACCATTATAGCATGTCTCATTTTGTTGTTTTATGTACTTATGTAATTCTTTATTATAAATATAATTGAACATGTTACCGTTTTTTGTTGTGTTTTAGTTGTTTTAAAATTTTGCTGTTGAAACTCTTAATTTCAAAATCGAATTAGAATTCGTTTTATTTTAATAGATAGTGGAAATAATAACAAAATAATATATACAAATTTACATATTTAATTTCTGAGTGATTAATTACTGGTATACGTTTTGAAAACAACAACTATCATATTAACTCTTAAAAATTATTTATGTACAACCGTAGAAAGTCACATATAACAGAGTTACAAAAATTACTTAAACATTCTAAAGCAAATCGATAAATTGTTTATGAGCAACCATTAAATTCACCTAAATTGAGAGTTTGGTGTGGTTTACGGGTTGGTGAAATCATCGGCCCGTACTTCTTTCGAAATGAACTGGTGACAGCGTTACTGTGAAAAGAGAATGGTATAGATCGATGATAACCAACCTTTTATGGCCGCAATCGGAAGTAATTGATCTTGACAGCAACCGAAATATTATGGTTTGGAAATTCGATTTTTTTAAAGAAGTTTTGCTATTGAATGGCCTCCAATAAACTGTAATTAAACATCATTAGATTACTTCTGATGGGGTTATATGAGATGATTGGTCTTTAACAATAAACCGGACTCTCCTCAAGCTTTTGAACTCAATATTTAACGTACTATTCATGACATACGTATTGATTTAGTGGAAAAAGTACTCAAAAATTGGGTTCATCGAATTCGTACTTCTAACAAAAGTTGTGGAGGTCATTTGAATTATGTTATATTCAGAACTTAATTGTAGCGATTGTATTTCACACCAAATATGAATTTCCTTAACAGTTAGAGAGTTCATTTTTAAAAACAATAAAAAAAAACATTGTTTAATGTATATTATTTTGGCTACTTTACATAAAAAAATATTTTAAATTATTTCCATTTTTAATGTTATATTTTATGTTATTTTACTAAAATTTAAATAAGTTCTGTAGATACAAATAATTCCTAAGCCTCTTCAGTATTTAAATTCAAAAATAGATCAAAAAAAATGTAATAAATTGAAAATAAAATTTATTAGGTTTTTATTATTTTTATGAGATTAGTCTATAACCAAATTTAATAAAATGTTTTCAATTTAAGGAAATTAATTGTTAGTGGATATATTTTTCAAATAAATTAAGTTCCTCAAATAGCCATAGGCATTTCATTTGCTTTGCTAATCGGCCTAACTCAACGCAACTCAACTCAATGCCCGCTTGCTTAACTTTACTTTGGTTATTTACAAATGGCCGAAGTGGGAAATTACATAAGTGCAATTTCCACTTCATCAACATAATTAATTTCCAACATACAGTGAAAAGGATAGTAAAATAATAAAAAGACAACAACAACAGCTTCAATAGCACATTAGCGAAGAAATTGATTAACTAAGCGCGCGAGTGTAAACAACTACTGAGACGGAGGCTAAGAAGAAGAGACTCTTAGAGACAGTCGGTACGAAAAGTATATCTACGGATTGTAAACTTGCATGTAGTGTTAGTGGAAGGTTTTTGAAAAATATTTATCAGCAAACTGAACACGACTCTACTTCTATCGCAAGAAGCAATTAAAAAATTAAGAAAAAAAACTCATAAAAAACAACAACAAATTCGCTTAAACTTATAACCAAGTTTGTTAGAGTGTAAGAAATGAGCGTAAAGAGGAAAATGCAAATACTCAACCAGGCTGATTGTCAAGGATATTTAGCAACGCAAGACAGGAAGTGATAGTGCTCGGTTAAAGCAGGAAAAAACAGACACTGCGCAGCAAGTCCAATCAAAACCAAACACTAAAAATCGAGGAAAAATGCAATTTAAACTTCGCTCTGCGGTAATTAAAAAGTTCAAAATTTTCTGCAGCACGCGAGGCAGAAAGAGAAAGGAGATATAGAGAAATAGGAAAAGAAAGAGAGAGAGCGCGGCATCACTAGTCTGTATGTTTTAATGAGGCATGAGGCTAACGCAGGTTTAGGATAAAGCGGTATAAATGTGCGGCGTCAGTGGATGTTGTCGTTGTAACCCGCACAAAACTGAGATAACGATGAAGAAGTACTGGCGGGCAAGGGCGAGCTCAAAAACTACAAACTATATTCCCCACCCCAGTGCCGACAGTGCGATTCCCGCTTTTCCTGAGTTTCCAAAATTTTGCATTTATTTGCTTTCCTTCTGACTTTATTATTTTGTTTTATTTTTTCTATTACTTTTTTTATTTTCGCAACTGCAAACAACACTTCCTGCCAAAGTGCGTGAACGTGGCCGACACTTTCGCATTTTATCACTGCCTGGCTTGTAGTTACAATTTTTGTTTGCGCTTGTAGTTGTTGTAGGTGTTCTTGCGTTTTGTGGGAAAAACTTTTCCCGTTGGGTGTTTCAGCTCAACGTCGCCGCTTGGTCGATTGCCGCATTTAAATACAGCCTCTCCACAGCTAACCAAGCGAATGAAACAGGATGTTTTGTGATCCGAGTAAGCATTATTCGGGCGGAGGCTTTTGTGCGTGATGCCGGTAAATATTTGCATATAAGAACACAGTTTTAGCGTCGAGTTAGGCATTTAACAGCGTAAAAGCAATCCTAATTAAAGAAAAAGTTAAGCATTCTTTGGTTTAATTTGTATACCCTGAACAGAGTTTATTATGTTAGCCACGAAGTTTTTAACACCCAGGAGAAAACTTCGGAAACCCTATAAAATGAATATGGTATATAAATGATCAGCGTGATCATATGAGTCGACTTAGCCATTTCCTTCAGTCTGTCTGTATATACGCAAACTAGTCGGTCAGTTTTGGAGCTCTAAAATCACAGTAGCATACAGCTGTCATAAAAACTGAAGGATCAAAATGAAGTTCTTGTAAAGAAAACGTTTTTATTTGACGAGACTACAAAAGCCAACGCTACAATATCCAAATAGAATTTTAAGATCAGACCATTATAGCATATACAATCTAAATATAGTGGTGGATCTTTTTTTATACCCTTTAACATAAAGGCTTTCACAAACCGACTAGGCGAACTAGAATACTAAAAATTCAGGCAGATATTATCATTGAACTCGACGAATAGTTCTGAGTTTTGATAGAAGGAATATATCTGAGTTTAGTCCTTCGAGATAAAGAGGAAAATGTAGCATAACTTTTGCAGCTTGCTCTCATAGAAACATCCCTTAACAAAACTCCATGAGTAAGCACGAACGCAAACGGCCAAGAGGCAAAATTTTCTGGAGAACACCTACATCCTTAACTGTCAACATTGATTGGGATAGCAACAGAGGTACAAAAAATTGGCGGCGACCAAAGGTCTCTGTATATACCTTTGGTCGCCGCCAATTTTTTTCAAATCCTTTTAAACTAACTCTCAATTCTTCTTCTTAATTGGCATAGACACCGCTTACGCGATTATAGCCGAGTTAACAACAGCGCGCCAGTCGTTTCTTTTTTTCGCTACGTGGCGCCAATTGGATATTCCAAGCGAAGCCACGTCCTTCTCCACTTGGTCCTTCCAACGGAGTGGAGGTCTTCCTCTTCCTCTACTTCCCCCGGCGAGTACTGCGTCGTATACTTTCAGAGCTGGAGTGTTTTCGTCCATCCGAAAAACATGACCTAGCCAGCGCAGCCGCTGTCTTTTAATTCGCTGAACTATGTCAATGTCGTTGTATATCTCGTACCGCTCATCGTTCTATCGAATGCGATATTCGCCGTGGCCAATGCGCAAAGGACCATAAATCTTTCGCAGAACTTTTCTCTCGAAAACTCGTAACGTCGACTCATCGGTTGCTGTCATCGTCCAAGCCTCTGCACCATATCTCAATTAAATACTCTATAATGAGCTTACGAAATTTGTGGACCGGATTTCCAATAGATATATTCATTATTCAAACCTCTTCCTGTTTTAAAAGGAAACAGAAAAGAAACTTAAGTTCATGGCCAGGGAGTTTAGAGTGTTTTCAAAATTAATATAAAAGACATTTATTTACAGTTCGGACCTGGCACTATGTGATTACTACCTGTTCGGAAAATTCGCTTCAAGAGAAGCTTGTGTGAATCGACTGCCCCATATTTTGGCATTAGGGAGATGTCTTCTCTGAAATTGGCATTATCATCAAAACGGAAATAAGTTAACGAACATAAAGATGCATATTTCACTCAAATTATTCTAACTATGTGAACGTAGTAGTACACTTACATATATATGTATATTTATCTTCACGGAAGTTGTGAGCTCTGAACAACTGTTGGCTCATGTTCGGCATATTATACTTACTTATATATTGTACCCTCAATGTTACGCCGTCACGCTGATAATTGCCATAAATGAATTAATATAAGAAGTATAGTTATAAATGTTTTTTGCAATTTATCATGTGGTTGTTGGACTACAAAGTATTACCGGACGCATAACAACCGCAAATGCCCTGTCGCCAACTGCCGACATGAAGGCTCCACGCAACGAGCAAGATGCACAACAGAATGTCCGAGACCAAGCGACAGAGATGCAGCCTGTTGACTGAGTTGTTTGCTGTCTTGCCACACCGCATCAAGGAAATGAGTAAAGTTACTTTTTTGGTTTTAAATTTGCAATTTTGTCTATGTGCATGTGCTTCGGGCTCGTAGGGTTGATTTACGCGTCGTAACTACTTGCTGCGCTTTTTCCCTCTCGCATTTCGCGCTCTCAGTCTTATTTTCATAATAGCCATATTTTTAAGTTAAACTGACGTTGAGCAACATGAAAATCTCCGTCAGAATCGGGAAGGACCTCTCCGAGCCGTTCGATACCAAATGAGGTTTCAGACAAGGCGACTCCCTATCGTGCGACTTCTTCAATCTGCTGCTGGAGAAAATAATTCGAGCTGCAGAACTTAATCAAGCAGGTACTATCTTTTATAAGAGTGTACAGCTGCTGGCGTATGCCGATGATATTGATATCATCGGCCTCAACACCCGCGCCGTTAGTTCTGCTTTCTCCAGACTGGACAAGGAAGCAAAGCAAATGGGTCTGGTAGTGAACGAGGGCAAGATGAAATATCTCCTGTCATCAAACAAACAGTCGTCGCACTCGCGACTTGGCTCTCACGTCACTGTTGGCAGTCATAATTTTGAAGTTGTAGATAGTTTCGTATATTTGGGAACCAGCATAGACACCACCAACAATGTCAGTCTGGAAATCCAACGCAGGATAACTCTTGCCAACAGGTGCTACTTCGGACTGAGTAGGCAATTGAAAAGTAAAGTCCTCTCTCGACGAACAAAAACCAAACTCTGTAAGTCGCTCATAATTCCCGTCCTGATTGCCGTCCGCATTGGCCAAGGCGAATAACGCATTCGATGGAACGATGAGCGGTACGAGATATACAACGACATTGACATAGTTCAGCGAATTAAAAGACAGCGGCTACGCTGGCTAGGTCATGTTGTCCGGATGGACGAAAACACTCCAGCTCTGAAAGTATTAGACGCAGTTACCGCCGGGGAAGTAGAGGAAGAGGAAGACCTCCACTCCGTTGCAAGGACCAAGTGGAGAAGGACCTGGCTTCGCTTGGAATATCCAATTGGCGCCACGTAGCGAAAAAAGAAACGACTGGCGCGCTGTTGTTAACTCGGCTATAATCGCGTAAGCGGTGTCTATGCCAATTAAGAAGAAGAAGATATTTTAAAGTTGCTGAAAGTCGTAATCTTGCTAAATGTTTTTATTTATTTCCAATTTTTTGTCTGCTTCGCCGGTGTGCGACTTATTCCGACTGCGTTTTATGCTTGACAGCTCGACATCAAAGTCAGTAAGTAAGTCACAGCTCCGCCACCGTGCTCTGCTTGCTTTTCATCTAAGTCGGTCCCATCGAAATGCCACCAACTTAAGCGTAAACCTTGTAATTTTGCAAATTTTCTTGCGACTTTACTCGTCGACCGCGCCTCTCATTCATCTCAACCAACCGAACTCTTTAATTTTCTCATACGCAGCTAGTAATTTGAGTAAAACTTTTCTATTGCATTTAATTTGTTCGTTGGTTTTGTATTGCTCTTTTCCTCTTAGTTTGGCCGCTTTTCTCCTTCAAACTTTGCTACCCTCACCCTTTTACATTACTCTGCTTTTATTTAAGTGTGCGCTTCACTTAGAACAAAATTTCTTTCAACTCTTTCATCAGCAGTTGATATTTAATTTTTCGCACTTTGTTGTTCAAATTTCAGAATTATATACTACTGCGAACCAATTGAAAGGTTTTTAATTTATACATCGCGGAGTGTTTCGAATCTGTAAATATTTTTTCTGTAATTCAAAAACTTCAAGTAAGTCAAAATATTCATTAGTATTTGAGATACGCGTCATTTTGTGATGCTCTAAAAGTGAATTCTTCCATTTTTACTATGTTTGAATTTATTGAACAAAGAAGTGCGATAATGCACCATTTCATACTGCATTGGTTATTCGCGACCATTTCGCCACATTTTCAACTAATATCGTGCTGCAACCACCGTATTCACCTGATTTAGCTTCGTGTAACTTCTGGCTATTCAGCAAATTCACATGACCACTCCGAGGACACCGTTTTGACTCAATTGAGGATATAGCTGAATCAAAGAAGGCTCTGATGGCCAAGTTCAATAATATCTTCGTCAAAATACAAGAATCTTAGTGTGATACTTGAAAACTTTACGATATCCTGGTTTTGGTAACCACTAAATCTTCTTCAAAGATAAATCAAGCGTCAATATAAAGTTTTGCAAAACAATTCATATTGTTTCAAGATTTGTGTTCCTCCTATACATTCTTGAAATGTTTTATAATGTAGATGACAACACATACATACATATGTCCATATGAATATGGAGACATCTCAGTTAGTACATATGCATATAATACTATTTGGTAATTAGGGGTAGCAACCCGATTGTATCTATTTTTCTCAATACCACATACTAAAAGGCCAATCAAATATATAGGGTGTTCACAGTTCTATATTATCTGATGTGTTAATTTTGCCATCTGTTTACTTCAAAACATTTTACCACGTGGTAACTTTGTTTGTTGTTGTTTCCTATACAAGTTCGAAATAACAGTCTTAGGCAAAATTACTCTACTTTACTTCGTGTTTTTGTTTCCTGGTAAAGTGGCAACTTTGATCAGCTGACTATTCGCGTTTAGAAAAAATGGAAAGCAACACAGAAATACAGAAGGTAAACGCAATTCGCAATATTTTTATAGCAAATTAATTTTTAATTCTTGAATAAAAATGTCTCATTTAAATGGAAAGCAAAATATATTGAACGCACTCAGCTACAAATGTATACTGGACATAACCGCTAATGATTCTAGTATGTATATATACTTATTACATAAAATTACCTACCGAAGTTATTTTTTACAATTTTGTTAAAGGCAGTGACGAAGAGGATGACGATATCCTAATAAAATTTGCCATTGATGCAGCGCTTATTATAGCTAATCGGAGAAGTACCCATTTGGGTATACCAAAGTCTTCGCAATGGGTCAATAATGTTCTTCCCAGATTTGATAGTGGCCGCATGCGACAAACGTTGCGCATAGAATTCTTTGAGTTCAACTATATATTATCCTTAATCAAGCAAGACCCTGTTTTCCAAAACAAAAATTTTGTTCCACAATTACCAATCGATCTTCAACTAAAGATAACACTTTTTCGTCTGGGATCAAGTGGAGAGAGTGCCTCTATTAGAAAGATTGCAACATTGTTCGGAATAGGCGATGGCGGAACAGTTACCAAAGTGACAGAGCGGGTTATTACCGCATTGATTAATTTAAAATCTACATTTTTATGTTGGCCATCTAGAGAAGAAAGGCGAAAGATTGTCACAAAAACAATGAAAGAGCTTCCAGGATGTATTGGCTATGTTGACGGTACTGAAATCAGATTAGCAGAGTCGCCTTCAAAAGATCACAAACTATACTTCTCTCGCAAAAAACGGTATGCCATAAAAATGCAAGTAGTATGTGACTATTCACTAAGAATTAGACAAGCGACAATAGGATACCGAGGAAGCGTGCATGATGCTAAAATTTTTGCCGAATCTGCAATAGGTAAAAACCCACAAAATTATTTCTGTCATCGGGAATGGATTGCTGGCGATTCGGCATATCCGCTAAGCCAACATCTTATTACACCTTTTCGACAAAACAGTACTGAGCAGTCAAAAGAAATGAGAGATGCATTCAATCAATATTTCTCTAAATATAGAGTACGTGTAGAAAATTGTTTTGGGAAATTAAAAGAAAAATTTTGCAGTTTAAAAGAACTACGGTTCCGATTAACGAACGAAACTAATTATAAAAATTGTTGTAGATGGATTTTGGCATGTTGTATCCTTCACAACATGCTGCTACAATTTAACTTAGACGAAAATCCTAGTTTAGAAAGCCAAGAAGAAACAGACTTCCCACAAGAAATTTATGAACACGACGACCTAAGAAAAGCTTTATCACATTTTGTAAACAATAAAGATATAATTATTTAATTTTATGTAGTATATATGTATAGTTTTATTTTTTAATTTTTAATTCCTCCATTGCTATTCGTTTGCAAAAGAGGTTTTTATCAACACAGGCTTCAGTTATTTAAATTGAATTAGTTTCGTATAGAAATCTAAACTTTACAAATTTTCATCGAAATATTCAACTTTTTAGTCGACATTTTTAGCCTTTTTGGTATGCAGTTCAATAGCCTACTAAATTTTATTGAAATAAAAGATGTTTAATATTTTTCTAATGAAGGTGTTATACATGTTTTCTTCATATAACGCGATTTATTTTCTATATGGAAGAAAATACTTAGGCCTGCGACATTTTTATTGCATTATTTTCATTTTTTCCATTTCAATTCTTTCTTTCATTTCCAATTCTTTCATAGCTATTCTCTCCCTCATTTGAATTTCCATAACTTGAATTTCCCTGTCAGCTTTTTTTTCTACCAACTCTTTTTCAATTTTTTCTTTATCAAACAACAATTGTTGCTCTTTTAGCATTAATTCATTTTCCCTCATCTTAAATTCCTTCTCGATTCTGCCTTTTTTTGCATCCAATAAGCTGGAGTGTACATCGAGAACGTCTGATAGGGCTGTACGCGAATATATACCCTTTCGGACAGCCTTTGACGTAGAAGGGGTGACCAGAGGCTCGGGTAATGCCACGATTTCCTCGACGATTATATCAGAGGACGTGGCAACTTCTGGTGAACCAGTACATGCAATGTCCTCGGTATCCAATACAAGGCAGTTTGAAGTGAGCTCCCTATAGCCAAAAATGTCTTCTAAGTCATCGTACCGGGGACACATCCTTACAATCGCGTCTAAAAATTAAGTGTATTTGATATATACATTTAAAAATTTATGATGTGTAGAACCTACTTTTGGTAGTGTCACAATTATCCATGGTGCCACTTCCCGTTGTATTTTGCCAGGACTTGGCCTTGGTGTACTGCAATCTTAAGTTTTTTACCTTGCAACGCACCAGAGTCCAATGCAAGTCGCTGCCAGTTTGGTTTAAAAATAATGTTGGGCCGTTGGTTTCTCTAGTGGCCTATTGTCCCTCAAAAAGTTGATTAAACTTTCATTTTCATTGTCGGTCCACTTTCTGTAGGTAGCCTTTCGAACACGCTTATGTACAACCTGCAATAGAACAATTATAGGCAGAATATTTTCATATTTATATTTAAAAATATTGCGAATTGCGTTTACCTTCTGTATTTCTGTGTTGCTTTCCATTTTTTCTAAACGCGAATAGTCAGCTGATCAAAGTTGCCACTTTACCAGGAAACAAAAACACTAATTGTGCGTTCACAGTTTAAATGTCAAATATCGGGCAAAGTTGCCACATATGAAATTTCCCATAAACTGTGAATACAATAATAGTAAAGTCAGCCAAGTGTTTGAAAATCCAGATATTAGTTATATAGGGGTTATGTAAAGTTTTTGCCCAATTTTATCCATTTTTGGTAAAAAGATACACTTTTATGAGTAAAACACGCTCTCTTATTTTCGTTGACGGTACAAAGTCACCCGGAAATTCTCAAATCAATATATTAGGTATGTGGAGGCTTAGGGATGTATTGCACCGATCCAAGCCAGGAGTCCAAATACTCGGTACCTAAGGACTTGACCAGTTTTTGTTGGATTTAAACAATTTTTGGTCATAAGGTGGCACACACTACTGAAGTAGATATAAGTATACTAAGTATATTATTCGTACAAAGTTTTATCATGTTATATTAAGTGCTTCTTGATTTGTGTACTGGAAACTGAACGAATCAAGGTGAATTTAAAATAGTTCTATATGGGAAGTAGGCGTGGTTGTTGTCCGATTTCGTCCATTTTCATACTATGACATAATAATGTAGGAAGAATACCATATACTAAATTGGGTTTAAATCAGTTTGTCGGAGCCCGATATATATATACCGGCTTCTATAATGCTTTCTCATACCATCTCTGTGGTAAAATTTAAGGTATCTGGAATAATTATTTTTTGTTTTATCGCGCTTTTTGTAGTTTTTAACCTTACCGTTATGTGAGAAATGAGCGGGGTTAACTTCTGATATCATCCATTTTCCCATTGTCGGTAGGAATTTGTATAATATTTGCACTCAGTGAATTTGGTTGTTGTAGCTTAAGAATTTTAGGAGATATGTACATTAAACTTGCCTACTTTTGTATCACTTATCAAAATCTAATTATTTTAACGCTTATAAGCCTGATAACTCCGATTCATTCAGCATTTTATTATGTAAAATTTTTCTTAAAAATCATTCTTTCAGATTTAACAGGGTGTTTTATTGGTTGGTCCTTTGAGGAACCACTAGGTGCTCATTAATTTTAAGTACATATTTTTTACAAAAATACATATTTAATTGAAATTTCATTAAAATTATTATTAAACTGATAAAAGATACATTAGTTGGTATGGAAATCTAGAAAACAATTTTGCTGTGACGATAAATAAAGAGATATACCACATTTTATGCAGTAAAATTGCTTACGTGATGAACAATTAGGTTATTTAGCCACCTTTATATTTAAATTTGTAAACTTTTTATCAACACTTACATCAAATAAAATTTTAATAACGATGAAGATTCCAAACTCTCGGCACTAATTAATTATTATTACTTTCACAATAGTCACTTGAAAATAAAAAAAAAAAACCTTGAAATTATTTTTTCGATGCACTCCTACTCAAGTCAAAACGAAATTGACTGCAATGCTTACCCACAAGTGGCACCTGAGCTACAATAAAAGATAACGGATATAAGTATCAAAGCAACATCTGACGTGATGTAATATTTAAAAATGCATGCTCATACATACATGAAAATTTTACAAAAGTAGCGGTTGGTTACTGGAGGAACCGCCAGACGTTTAAGGGTTAAGTTTTTTCAGGTCAACTCCAACCAATTCGTCAGCTGGAACGCTCATTACTCACATCTAATAAAACCTATAATACCTTAATTCTAACAAATCGAATTCTTAATCAAAAATAGAAACTGTGGCCAAGTGAAAGGGAAAAATGCAATCTTCTTATCAGTATACTGTTTGTTTAACATAGCATCTAATAAAAACAATAAAAATACCGCAAGACTTTTTTGACAACCCATTATAATGTACGAAAAAAAAAGAATTAAAGATAAAATAGTTTAGCCATTTTGCTCAGAAACTTGTAGACGTAACTCACTAGCATTTTTGCTTTTTAGAAACCTTCCGCGGCAATCCGGAAAGTTAATTTGCAACATAACAGAATTTTCATGGCCCCACTGTGCACAAAAGTGAACCGATGGCAAAATTGCTACTCCCTCATTTCATAAGAGCCTTATCACACGAGGCAACTTTTGTTGCGGCAACTCTTGGTTTATAGGCGAGGGGGCGACGAGGAGAGGGGAATCGCGCCGAGTTTCCAGTGTTCAGCAACTCGCTTTGTGTTCTTATTCGTAGCAGTTCGCTGCGACGTTTTTCGGCATTCGTGTTCTTTCTTTCGTAGTACATAGTTGCATTTGCGTATCTTTTTTTGAAATTAATATTTTGAATATATTTAAAAAATTTAATTTCATCTATTGGTAATTAATTTGCAAATATGTATACAAATATACATAATATAATATAAATATTTTAGAAAATGGAGTATGATGAAAAAATCTAATTAATTAAAGATATTGTGAAATGTATGGAGGAAGCCATACAAATTGATTCAGACGATAGTAAAAAGGGTGATATATCTTTGTTTTAATAAATAAAATGTATTTCTTAATTGACAGAGCTGATTAATATATGTGATAGAGTGGCCCAAATACCTATAAGGAAAAAGAAACGACAATGGGTTAAAGTAAAGAGTAGACAATGGGTTAAAATAAAATGAAAGAGAATGAGAAAAAAACTCGAGCAGAGTTGCGCAACACAAGTTGCTCGTGTGAAGGTAATGGGCGACAGCAAAAGAGAATCGCCCGAGAATTAGCAACTAAAGTTGCCTCATGTAATCGCGAACTAAACAATAGAATACATTGGACATTTATTTGCAATTTACTCGAATAGAGAAGCCCAGAGGCAGCTGTACGACACATTACACAACCACGCACATAAAACTTTTTAAAGTACTCTACATGCACATATTGTATGTATGTATTTATAAATATACTTATGTACCAATGTGCCGTTAGTAACTCATTCACTCAGCCAAACAAGCTGATGAGCAAACAAATAAGCGAAGAATGAGGCAAACAGCAGAGTTCGGATCGAAGTGAGGACGGTTAAAGAATGCAAATGATAGAGTTCGAAAGCCAAGCAAACGTAACAATCCGACACGAATGTAACAAATGAAGTGCTTTGTGTGCCAGCTGATAAATGGCAAGTCGGAAAATCGTTTAGTGAGTAAATTTTAAACTAAAAAATGTTTGACTGATTAACCCTTTCGCGGACACACGAAATTTAGTAAATGTTATCAGAATGACACATGCATTTATTTGGCTTATAAAACCGATAATTGAATTCCGATTTCAGTTTTGGGTTTGTGGTTTATTGAATATTTAATTTTTACTCAAAACAAAAAAATTATAGTATGTCGACATACACCGACGTGTCCTAGTTAGGGATTTTGATTTGTTATAGGGACACGTCGGATATGCTCGACGTCGGACAGAGCCGACATGTCCTATTTCTTTTTTTTCTATGTCGGCATATACCGACGTGTCCAATTTAAACCATTCGTTGTGTCGGATTATGCCGACGTGTCCGCGAAAGGGTTAAAAGTCAAAGTGAATTAATTGAGTATAAGTGTTATATAATTAAATATTAGTAGACTACTTAGAATAGTTGTATAATTTTTCTCTGGACAACTATATTTTAATTATAGCATAAGTCGTCTATAACCAATTAAACTGAAATTGAGTAGTTGGAGACCAGTTTTTCTTCTATTTAAGTTTGCTACTCTGAAATATATAGACAAATATATGTAAGTGATCAGCTAGGTTAATTATAGCCACAGCGCGAACCAATCACTCAGTGTTATCGCGCGCACAAAGAGCGGAGCTGCGAATTTCTCGAAAACGCCGATATCGGACCACTATAACGTATAAAAGCCATAAAAACTGACAGAACAAAATTAAGTTCCTGTTTACGGAAAACTTTTGATTTCTGAGAGGTGTTCTTAGGTGCAACCGATGTAAATTTTTTTTCTTGTTTCTGTTAAAAAGCGTACATTTTTTAAATCTGTTATAATAGATATAAATATTTATTAAATTTTTTTTGCAGTTGCTATCAATTTCCTGTTGCAAACTGTTTTTTACATTAAAATTTTTAGAAGGGAATTACATATAAATTCCGTAAGAGCACAGCAAATTGAAATGTAAAGAACAGATTTTCAAAAAAAGGACATCATTAAAGAAATTTTAATTATTCTTTTAAGAATTCTGTGAATATTACTATTATAGAAATGCATTTTATAAAATAACGCAATACTTATTGAAATCCACATATACAAAACCTACTCTCTTTATTACCAATCCTAAACCATATTCTGTAGAACTAGTTTACATTATATTAAGATGAACTAGATTACATATATTTTTACTGTTGGTGTTAGTATAGATCAGAGGCCACAACTTGCTTCATATCTCTACAGGGTGTAAGAAAAACTGTTTACTTTTACATATCAACAGACGTATTTATATACAAATATAGCAACGCACAAGTAAAGTAAAGAGCCACATACGCAGCCATTCGCTCATTGCAAAAAGTTTGTATCAGAGGCTACCGGCTACCAACTGTTACGAACTGTACGTGCACTTACCTCGCTTTTGTGGTGATTGCATGGCACTAGAAGACGCCGAGTTGCCGGACGAGCTTCCCGTTAAGGAAGCGGTCAATGCTGACGAGGGCGATGGCACACACTGCACAAATACCAATAACGAAATTGCAATCCATAGCCCCAGGTAATATAGCCAGGACGACGATGGTAATGACGATGATGATGTTGATAAGAATGGTGTTCGACTAAAACGTACAGCAACTCGAGAAGCAGCAGACGAAGGCAAAGAAGAAGAAGCAGCAACAGCTTGTTGCCGATTGTAACTATTGTTGTTTTTATAATTTAAATTATTGTTTTTATTTTTGTCTGCATTTATCAGCAGCATAGCACAACGCCAACGCGGAGCTTTTGTCTTACTCCTCACTACTGTTTTTGTTGCCATTGCTGATGTTTGTTTCAATGTATCGCTGTTATTGTTGCCACTGCTTCTGCTGTTGCTGATGCAACTTGACGCATTTGTTTTTCTTATTTTCGCAACGTTTGTAGGGACCTCGGTCATGTTCGCGGGACCAAGTTGACTCGTTACTTCGCTATCAGATTTTGCTTTTACTTCTGTTGTTGTTAGCATGCTCAACGCTACATATGAATTTGTGCAAGGCAAGCTATTTTATTATTGCTGCTATTCTTGTGCGAGTCCTTACAGCTATGTACTACAGCTTCGGCTAAATATTCGCCGGTATAGCTGTCTGGCTCGCAATTAGCTAATTATTGCCGCGTTTTATGACTAGCTATAATTTATTGTTGTATTTGTTTTTTATTTCCTTTTTCATTTTTTGTATTTTTCTTTTGCTACCCGATACCCGTTTATTCAGCAACAACGGGGTCTAGTTTTGCCATAATTCACACGAGTGCTTAACGACGAACACACACACACTAACACTTATAAGCACAGACTCGCGCGGGCGCAAATGCACTTTCCGCAGCTACACGGGAATCCGCAGAGCTCAGCTTTGTTTTGGCACGTTCTTTACTCTGCCTGGCAAACAACTCGACTCGTAAACTCAATAATACTTGTGCGATAATATTTTAATGACTTAATACCAACAACATTTATATGATTGTTGCCGTTGATAGCATTACTACTGTTGCATACTTTTCACATTAAACACATAAATATACACACACATACACGTTTTGCGCAGCTTAAAATACTTTTGCACCCACTTTTTATTTTTAAATATTTTTGTTGTTATTTATGGTTGTTGTTGTAAACATGTTTTCTTCACTTTCACATTGCACTTAACATTTTCTTTTTATTCTCAATATGCAGCACACAATTGATGACTTTTGCGATTTCTTGCACTTTTCTCAATTTTCTTTCATTTCTGGCTGGATTTTATTTTCTTTTATTCACTGCAAAAGAAATGAGAAATTTGAACTATTAGTAACAAATGTAGTGAATGGTTAAAATAATAAAATAGTAAAATTGAAGTTTACTTTAGAATTTATATATGTACATACACATACTTCAATATTTTCTCCAAAATTTTTTATTATTATTATTCTCATTTGCTCAGCAAAAATGTAACACACACATTAAAAAAATTTGAGAAATTAGTGATTTTAGTTACATAAAATTTAATTTGGTGTAAAATTTAAGGAATATTGTATTTTCTAAGAAATTGTAGGGCTCAGCGTCCTAAAAGTATACAACGTTTTTTGAGTTCACCTTTTGTATTTTTTATGTACTTGATATCCTTTGTGCACGATTAACTGGGACACTAAATTACTGACGCAGCAAAAATCTGATTATTTAATAAAACTCTCAATAAAGATCAATTTAAAAAATTATCCACACAAGAAAGAAAACTGTGTAAAAAAATCTCATTTTACATGAAAATCTATCTATTTGTACTGTGAGAAATGACATGGTATTATGTACGTATATAATGGTAAAATAATATTAATAAATTTCAAAGTCATTAACCGCTGTGTATTCTTTGCCTTTACTCTTCAGTTACTTGGCGCTGAAATCATGAAGGACCCTCTGTTTTTGGGTCCAAGTTAATCAAATGATTTTCTAGTTCCGTCACTATTTCCCAACTCATATTATGATAACATGTTTTAAAATTAATCTGTATTTAAGTATATCATTTTGATTTTGTTGCAAAAAAAATATATAGGTGAAATGAAAAAACCGTGTAAAAAGGTAATTAGGAGGTGTACAGAAAAACCGTATACAAATAATCCGTGCAAAAAGAACATCAAGTTTAATTTTTACACAATTAATAACGACTTTTATGTCCTAAAAATGTTGTAATTCCTTTAACAGAGAGAAATTATGAAAACACTAGAAAACTTTTCTTATAAGAGAAACATTTTCTCAATCAAAAGGTAACACTCAAGTGCTGAACAATGTGTTCAGCACTTCACACATATTAAAAAAGAAATACAAGATATTATAGATTTGCCCTCTCTAAAAAGCTGGCGAAACACACAAACAGCAGATATACATAAATTCAAACCCAAATAGAGATAGTACATATAACATCTAAAGTGATACGAGTAAACCATCCACATTTTCTCTTTTTAAAACTTAACAATATAACTTTGTTTCTTAGATTTAATTTTTACAAGCGGGTAATAGTAATAGGACTTAATAAGCGTGGAAGTACCGAATCGACTGCAACTTAAATTACAATTGGTGCTGAGTAATTAAGATTAACCCTAGAACACACACCCGGGTACAAATATATGCACTTTCAACTTTGAAGTGTTGTAACTTTTGAACCGCTATACCTCTATACCGCTAACTTCGGATCTAAAAAGATTATTTAGTTTTGAGTTCAAATTCAAAATTTGAACCAGATCGGACTATAGGTTCAGGAGCTACAGCCTTCCAAACACATTATATACGTAAACACACTCCCGGGATACGTTTGTACCCCAATAGTAAAAATCCTCATAATAATCAAAAAAAAAAACATTTTTATATTATTTTTTTATTTGAAAAAATAAAAATATTCATTTCACACATTATATTATGGGCTTTTATTATAAAAATGCATCTTATATCTAAGGAAAATTATGGCAAATAGAGCAATTTGTTGATGTGACCGAATGTTCAAGACACATTGGCTTCTTACATTTGGCGCACAGCTTTCTGGTTTTTCTACGGCGTTTTTCCTCTTGTGCGTAACATAAGTAGCAAGATCCGGACACAGGTTTTGTCGTGCGCGCTGCGGCAGATGTTGATGCTGCTGTTGTCACCATTGATTCCACCGGTCGGTTGAAATGTGCTTCAATAGCAATTTTAGTCGAAAAATTTCGCGTCACTTGACGATTTATGGCTCTGGCTTCAATAATGGGCATACACAATGCTTCAGCCAAGCTGCGCAGGATCTGCTTACGCTTGTTGTTTGTTCTCCAAGGCAACTAGGGTTATTCAAATCGTAGACAATGTAGGCTGCAAGAGCTGTAATGTCCGACATGTTGAAGAACATCGCTAGTGGCCATCGTTTTGTTTGTCTTTTTGTTGGGTATTCCGCAAACATTTGGTCCATTCGATCAACACCACCTTTGGTACGATTATAATATTCAATTATTTCAGGTTTCCCACTGTCACCTATTTCAGCATCATTATGCATGAAAGCAAAATTACTGCTTTATTTTTTTTGGGAACATAAGAGCTATTGTCACATTATTTTTGAAGCCAAAT
Organism: Bactrocera neohumeralis; assembly: GCF_024586455.1. Taxonomy (NCBI): domain Eukaryota; kingdom Metazoa; phylum Arthropoda; class Insecta; order Diptera; family Tephritidae; genus Bactrocera; species Bactrocera neohumeralis. Next base: position 47,666,145 of record NC_065921.1, read on the forward strand.
GTCGTTGAACCAATTGTCCTGTTTTTGTTCTGCTTCATTTCTTGAGGAATATATGATTAGTTTTTGCGCAAAGTTCCAACGATCGTGAGTTTCCAGGTGAGAAGCAGTTCTGCAACTGGCAAGGTCGTAAACAAATTGTCCATTGTAATGTTTCGGCCACTTCCTTGGTATTTGGCAGACAAATCCTTCACCACTCGTTCGCCTTGGTTCGTTTCCCTACCAGTTTCTGCTTGGCCAGTATATATTTGTCCATGCAGTGGATATGCATTTGTGGCATCGCAAATCCACCAAACCTTGACACCATATTTAGCAGGTTTTGACGGTATGTACTGCGTAAACCGTGTGCGGTTACGGTAAGGAAATAATTGTTCATCAATCGTCAAGCATGAGCTGGGCTTGTAATGTGCAGCAAGATTATTGTTCATCATCGTCCACAACTCGCTGATCGGTGCTGCTTTATCAGTTAGTAAGCGTGTTGCACGAGTGTTTTTATCGTCTAATCTTAGGAACCGCAATATCGAACAGAAACGGTTGACTCCCATTGTGGCGCGATATAAAGGATAGTTTTTGACGCTCCATAAATCTCGAACATGTTCTCCATTGCTATGGTTCGCACCAGTCATAATAAGTATGCCAAAAAATGCATACAGCTCTGTTATTGACACAGGCGTCTATGACTTAGGAGTTGTGTTTGGCTGCGCATTGTTGTAAGCATTATAAGTTTCTTTTGCTAACTTATTTGTGTGGCGCATAATTATATCAGCCATTTCAACGTTCATGAAACATTTGAATATTTGCTCTATTGACAACATTTCAGCGCATCTAGCTGGTCCAGAACATTCTCTTATAGTATTTTGTCTGAGTACCTGACGACTTACATTTGGTTCTTTCATCCACTCAGTACCATCACGTGCAACAAATTTTTCGGCACTAGCAGGTAATTCATTATTGTCTTCTACTTCTTCTTCCTCATCGTCTTCATCATCATCCTCATAGTCCGCATAATCAGGTAATACTCCTGCGGCACTTTGCGAAACTTCAGCATCGTCATCAACAATTTCAATGTCATTGATTTGAATTTCTTCTTCATCTTCTGAGTCAAAGTCATAGGGGGCGTCATCGTCACAAATTTCATCAAATAAAGATTGTATATATGATTCTCTCTGTTCCTCAGTTAGCCTGCATAATAAAAAAAAATTAGTATACATATGTTTACATTGTTGCTTATTTTACATTTTTTACCTTCTATATGCTGCACTTGATAAATATTCGTTTCTTCTTGAAGTCATTTCGTATCCAGTTATTTATAGTTTCAATTATATTTGTTTTCACTTATATTTTCACTTCTTACATTTTGGAGCACCAAAACAATAATGAAACAAGTAAGGAAGGGCTAAGTTCGAGTGTCACCGAACATTTTATACTCTCGCACGATAAAGTGATAATCGAGATTTCATTATCAGTCATTTACATATTTTTCAAATACCGTATTTGTGTAAAGTTTTATTCCGCTATCATCATTGGTTCCTAATGTGTACAGAGAAGGCATCAGATGGAATTCAAAATAGCGTTATATTGGAAGAAGGCGTGGTTGTGAACCGATTTCACCTATATTTCGTACATGTCATCAGGGTGTTAAGAAAATATTATATACCGAATTTCATTGAAATCGGTTGAGTAGTTCCTGAGATATGGTTTTTGGTCCATAAGTGGGCGAGGCCACGCCCATTTTCAATTTTTAAAAAAAGCCTGGGTGCAGCTTCCTTCTGCAATTTCTTCCGTAAAATTTAGTGTTTCTGACGTTTTTTGTTAGTCCGTTAAAGCACTTTTAGTGATTTTCAACATAACCTTTGTATGGGAGGTGGGCGTGGTTATTATCCGATTTCTTCCATTTTTGAACTGTATATGGAAATACCTGAAGAAAACGACTCTGTAGAGTTTGGTTGACATAGCTATAATAGTTTCCGAGATATGTACAAAAAACTTAGTAGGGGGCGGGGCCACGCCCACTTTTCCAAAAAAATTACTTCCAAATATGCCCCTCCCTAATGCGATCCCTTTTGCCAAATTTCACTTTAATATCTTTATTTATGGCTTAGTTATGACACTTTATAGGTTTTCGGTTTCCGCCGATTTGTGGGCGTGGCAGTTGGCCGATTTTGCCCATCTTCGAACTTAACCTTCTTATGGAGCCAAGGAATACGTGTACCAAGTTTCATCATGAAATCTCAATTTTTGCTCAAGTTACAGCTTGCGCGGACGGACGGACAGACGGACGGACGGACAGACAGACATCCGGATTTCGACTCTACTCGTCGCCCTGATCACTTTGGTATATATAACCCTATATCTGACTCTTTTAGTTTTAGGACTTACAAACAACCGTTATGTGAACAAAACTATAATACTCTCGTTAGCAACATTGTAGCGAGAGTATAAAAATATGTAAATGACGAATAATGAAATCTCGATTATCACTTTATCATGCGAGAGTATAAAATGTTCGGTGACACCTGAACTTAGCCCTTCCTTACTTGTTATAATATTTCAAAAATTTTTACACATAAGTGTTCCTAGCTACTGCGATACTCTACACCAAATTTCGGCTTTATATCATAATTTAACGGTTAGTTATAGCACTTTATATGTTTCTGTTATACTCCGATAACGCCCATCTTCGAAGTCGAAATTTCATCGAGAAACCTCAATTTTGACTCAAGTTACAGCTTGTACGGACTGACAGACAGTTAATCGGATTTCAACTTTTCTCGTAACCCTGATCATTTATATACATAGATATAACCCTATCTCGATTAGTTTTAAGTTATACGTACAGCCATTAGGTGAACAAAACTATAATACTCTGTAGCAACTGGTTGCAGGAGTATAATAATAGATACAAATCGTGTCAATAGTACACATATCTCGAATATACCTATATCGGCCCGCATATATCGGTGAATATATAAGGTATTGTAGCAGAATTAACTGAAGGCAAACTATTGGATTGTAAACCACTCGGTTTCGTCGAACCTTAAATGTTGATTTTTTTTGCAAACACCTGAAGATATTTTATTAATGCCAGCTGCTAGTGTATAAAATATTTGGTTACACCCGAATATAGTGCTTCCTTATTTAATTCAAAATATATTGTTCAATCGTTCATTCGCCTAAGATGGCGGCTACTTCATGACGCACCGATATCTCGATTATTAAAATAAATATTTCAGTTTACAGCACACAAATATAAATTTACATAAAAAAGCAATAGCCGAATGAATATTCAGAGTGTGATTTTTAAGAAATAAAATTTTAATAACTCGAAAGCTGTATAGCCTTGACAGACAGGCAAAATTAATGCGCATTAATATGATATTGATATCATCGGCCTCAACACCCGCGCCGTTAGTTCTGCTTTCTCCAGACTGGACAAGGAAGCAAAAGAAATGGGTCTGGCAGTGAACGAGGGCAAGACGAAATATCTCCTATCATCAAACAAACAGTCGTCGCACTCGCGACTTGGCACTCACGTCACTGTTGACAGTCATAACTTTGAAGTTGTAGATAATTTCGTCTATCTTGGAACCAGCGTAAACACCACCAACAATGTCAGCCTAGAAATCCAACGCAGGATAACTCTTGCCAACAGGTGCTACTTCGGACTGAGTAGGCAATTGAAAACTAAAGTCCTCTCTCGACGAGCAAAAACCAAACTCTATAAGTCGCTCATAATTCCCGTCCTGCTATATGGTGCAGAGGCTTGGACGATGTCAACAACTGATGAGTCGACGTTGCGAGTTTTTGAGAGAAAAGTTCTGCGAAAGATTTATGGTCCTTTGCGCGTTGGCCACGGCGAATATCGCATTCGATGGAACGATGATCTGTACGAGATATACGATGACATTGACATAGTTCAGCGAATTAAAAGACAGCGGCTACGCTGGCTAGGTCATGTTGTCCGGATGGATGAAAACACTCCAGCTCTGAAAGTATTCGACGCAGTACCCGCCGGGGGAAGCAGAGGAAGAGGAAGACCTCCACTCCGTTGGAAGGACCAAGTGGAGAAGGACCTGGCTACGCTTGGATTATCCAATTGGCGCCACGTAGCGAAAAGAAGAAACGACTGGCGCGCTGTTGTTAACTCGGCTATAATCGCGTAAGCGGTGTCTACGCCAATTAAGAAGAAGAATATTTTATAGACAGCAGAATGCACGAAATTTGTGTGCATTACTAATTTGCATTAACATGGATAAATACTTTATGATTTACTCAACTAAACCAATACTTACATATGTATATGGTTGTATTTATTTATTTATTTGTTTCATTTATAAATCACTGTTTGCTAGAATTTTCCTTCTTCTCGAATTTTTGCCCATGCACACACACATACCTGGTCACACGTATTGTTATTTATGTATATGTTTATGCGATTCCATCATTATGTATTTATTTATATGGCTCTCCACTACATTTCATCTGATTGAAAAATGATTGTCAGCAGAGAGAGGTACAAACATACCCACATACATATATTGTACACATATTACACACGAGAGGAAGATCGATATAGTTTTGTCCACCTAACGGTTGTACGTATCACTTAAAACTAATCAAGATAGATATAGGGTTATACTTGTATATATATAAATGATCAGGATGACGAGAAAAGCCAAAATACGGTTGACAGTCCGTCCGTCCGTCCGTGCAAGCTGTAACTTGAGTTTGAGATATCTTAATGAAACTTGGTACACAGGTTCTTTAGTACAAAAAAAGTTGTGTTTGTAGATGGGCGTAATCGGTCCACTGCCACGCCCACAAATCGCCATTAACCGAAAACCTGTAAAGTGCCATAGCTAAGCACTAAATTAAGATATAAAACTGTAATTTGGCACAGTGGATCGTAATAAAAAGATACACCTGGGGATAAAAAAATTGGAAAAAGTGAGCATGGCCCCGCCCCTAATATATTTGATATGAATATCTCATAAACCACTAAAGATACAACAACCAAATTCACCCAGCACAAATTTACAAGAATTCCTACCAATAATGTGATAATGGAGAAAATCGGATGAAAACACTGCTCACTATCGGTCAATGTGTGAGATATGCAATAGAAATTCAGATGGAATCCAATTCCTGCAGTAGTAATTCTGTGTATCCAAAATGGGTGAACGTAAATAATAATATAAAGATTTTCGAATTTGATTCCAGTAATTTGCAAGAGTATAAAAAGTTTGGTGGCACCCGAACTTAGGCCTTTCATACCTACTTGTTCCTTTTGGGTTTGGCATTGCCTATCATTTTTGTTTTTAAATTTGATAGTAAAGTTAAGGACTGAACGTATACATCAGCGGGTGTTCCCAAACTGTCTTTTCGCTGAGGCATAGCCCCTGAAAATAGTTTGGGACGAACACCGGAGAATCCTTTCCGAAGGATTTCCAAAATTATGGGAACGCCGCAAATTGGTACTAATGAGGTGTCTCCCGCTGCTGGACCACTAAGTAAACAAAGGGTGCAAATCTGAGGAAATGCAAAGCGGAGAAGCAACTTGCATTTTTAGTCAACTGGGCAAACAAATTAAGGAGTTTGAAAGCATGATAGTCGGCCAAAGGCATATTAGCCAGCTATGCGCGAGCTTGTAAGCCAAATCGGAGAAAATCCAAAATCCATGGAGAAGAGTAATGTTGGGAAAATCATCTCAAGTCTATATAGGTAGAGATGATAACACCCCAAAAAGAATGCGAGAGACAACAGGCTTTTTACGACCAACAAAAAATCAGAAATTAAAGACGTGTAGACGTGGTCAAAAAGAAGAAACCGATGAAAAAAATCAGAACACAACCGGATGCCATCATTATTACGAAGAAGGATGATGCGTCATATGCAAATATTCTACGAAAAATAAAAAGTGACAGTGGACTTGAGGAGCTGGGTTCAAACGTAACATATGTTCGGAAAACACTCAAAGGAGACTTGCTTGCAAAATCAAACAACATGAAAGCCGAATATTTCCAAAGCGCTTTAGAGGAAGAGTTTGGCGAAATACCTATGACACAGCCTAAAACCCACAACGTTACAATTGCATGCAAAGACCTGGACGAAATAACAACTCCCCAAGAAATCTGCCCAACACTAAAAAGGGAGTGTGGACTCCAAAATCTGGAGATAGCAAATGTCAAAAGTCTGCAAAAACCCGTAGTAGCACATAAATAGCACTTTTGTGTTTGCGTGCTCAAGATGCCAAGGCCGCACTCAAATTGAGAAAAATAAAGTTTGGGTAGTCGATCTGTCGCTTTCGAGAATACTCGCCTATTCAAAGGCGAGAAAGGGGACCACTCTGTATTGAGCACGACTTGCCCAAAGTATCTCGAGATGATGAACTCTCTAAGTAAATGAGGATACTATAGCACAACATAGGATTTGATAGATCAAACAATCATAGAAGAGAACATCGATGTCGCCATAGTAAGTGAACAATACTCCCCGCGTCCGGGAATCACATGGACTGCAGACAAATCTGGTAAGACAGCAATATTGTCTTGCAAAGGATAACCTTTTAAGACCTGATCCAGAGGGTCGAATATATAGGAGATAATTTTGTAAGTTGCTATGCTCGTCCCAGCGCAGCAATTACAGAATTCGAAGATTTCCTCTTAAGACTTTCGTTAGAAATCAAAGGCAAAACACCGATTATAACAGCGAGTGATTTTAATGCTTGATCAACTGCATAGGGCAGCAGATGTACAAACCATCGCGGGCGGCTAATTAAAGAACACCTGAGTTAAACGCACCTTACAACATTAAACACCGGAACTGGAAATACGTACCAAAAAGGGAATAAAAGATCCATAATGGACATTATGTTTGCAAATAATTCGCTCAGCAGACACATTAAGTGGATGGTGTCAAACATATTCACAAACAGCGATCACATGGCAATTATAGCACAAATTTTGTACTCCTGAGAGCCGGAACTTCTTAGCAGAAACACTTCCAGAAAACTAAGCTGGAAGCAACAGGAGTTCGACTCAGACCTGTTTGAGCTAGTCTGGAGTACATCAAAGGCATCAGGTGACGACGCCACCCACTTAGAATCAACAGTGCGAAAGGAACGGGTCGCAGCATGCGATGCAACAATGCGTAGAACATCACATCACAACAAACGGGAGCCTGTATATTGGTGGAATGACGAAATTTCCGCGCTGAGAAAGCTTTGTAACTGCTAGACGGCGTCTACAGCGTAACCAGGGTGAGACAAAGGAGAATGATGACCAAAAGAGGATTTGTGCATTCCACCGGCGATTTTTAACCTTAGAACCGTGACATACTTAGCTATACAACTTCATCTCGTGACTTGGGCACTCAGACATTTATTTTATGGAAACGCCAATATTTCGCTTATTTATGCAAATACTTTAATGAAACTTGTGCTTTTTTGTTAGAAACAAAGGTATTTTTATTTAAGAATATGAAAATCAAATAAATTTTAATTACGAACTGCTAAAATGGGCGAAATTCTTCGCTGTATTTTTCATTGTCTGAGTCCGTATCAGCTTTGGCACTGTATTTTGCATAATAGCACTTTTCACACGTCCTTATATATGTAGTGTTTGGAGAATGTCGGAATAAGGCAATGATCACAAACTGCTGTTGTTTTGTTATCGATCATAGCAGTTTTGCAGGTTTCACATCGCCGTTTCAAAATGTTGATCTGTTTGAAAATGAACTAATTTTGAAATAAAATGAATTTTGAAAGCCTATTTTATCAAGTCCATTGCAATTTTAGTTGTAGAATTAATTTTTGTTTTTCATCGGCTTTGTAATTGATTCTGAGTTAGCTCAGTAGAGAGTTCTTTCAAAAATATTTTGAGCTTTTCAGACTTATTGGTGTTCCACATAGGGTGACTGAGATCAAACATCCTGAGCGCAAGTCCAGCAATATCCAGGATATTATAAAGTAATGACATGGGCTAGTGGTTTGTTTTTATTTTGCCAGAGAATCCACGTAGTATTTTGTCAAAAGTATCAACACCACTTTTATGATCATTATAATCATATATGACTTGTGGTTTTTTTGTTACAGGATTTACATCTTCGCTGTCATGAGCAGTTGAAAGCACTAGCACGTTTTTCTTCGAATATGTTGTTAGCTTCTTCAAAGGACCTAAAAAGTTTTGGCAGTTGTGTCTTGCCAATATCTTATTTTTTTGGAACTGTTTAATGCATATTTGCATGTATTATTCGTTAAGCTTTTCTACTCGTCTCAAGAGCAATACCTTCAACAATAGACGCTGGGAAGACGCGTATGAAGGCATAGATCCAAAACTTTCCATGAATGGTGGCGTTGATTGTATACGCATTACCAATGCCAGTTCCGATCGCCGTTTTTCACTTTGCTATATCAGCGCCTAAAACAGTATCGGCAAAGACAGAGGGAAACAAGAGCACTAAAATGTGGCAGGAGCGGTGGAATTCCTCGTCCAAAGGGCGTTGGACCCATCGACTCATAGCGGACATCCACACGTGGATAAACACACGACATGGGAACCTAGATTTCAATCTGATTCAAGTACTTAGTGGACTTGGGTGCTTTAGAACTTATCTTTTCAGATTCCACAATGACATTAGTCTGCACTGTCCGACGTGTACAGAGTATATATCGGGTGATTTTTTAAGAGCTTGATAACTTTTTAAAAAAAAAAAACGCATAAAATTTGCAAAATCTCATCGGTTCTTTATTTGAAACGTTAGATTGGTTCATGACATTTACTTTTTGAAGATAATTTCATTTAAATGTTGACCGCGGCTGCGTCTTAGGTGGTCCATTCGGAAAGTCCAATTTTGGGCAACTTTTTCGAGCATTTCGGCCGGAATAGCCCGAATTTCTTCGGAAATGTTGTCTTCCAAAGCTGGAATAGTTGCTGGCTTATTTCTGTAGACTTTAGACTTGACGTAGCCCCACAAAAAATAGTCTAAAGGCGTTAAATCGCATGATCTTGGTGGCCAACTTACGGGTCCATTTCTTGAGATGAATTGTTCTCCGAAGTTTTCCCTCAAAATGGCCATAGAATCGCGAGCTGTGTGGCATGTAGCGCCATCTTGTTGAAACCACATGAGTCAACATTTAAATGAAATTATCTTCAAAAAGTAAATGTCATGAACCAATCTAACGTTTCAAATAAAGAACCGATGAGATTTTGCAAATTTTATGCGTTTTTTTTTTAAAAAAAGTTATCAAGCTCTTAAAAAATCACCCGATAGAAAACTCTTAACATGTACTATGTTATTGCTCTCGATTCTCAAATACTGGGGAAAAACTAAAATCCACCCTCGGCGGTGGTCGATAACTTAACGACACTCATGTATCAGTCGACTGATAAATGGAAAGCTGTCAGCGAAGCATCAGAATTCTTAATGACAAAACTAAGCCTTTTGCAACAGATTAGGCGAGATAGAGATATTGGAAGAAAATGGGAGTCTGGATCAGCTAAAAAAAAAAGAAAAGCTGAAAGAACTGCATTCAACCAGGTTTCGAGTTTAAAGTAGATATAGTTCCTCAACCAAACTGCAAAATTCTCCAGATGCACTAAGTACCGAGAACCGAAAGCGAACGTCAGTTAGATGTAAAGTTTGGATCTTCTTCTAGCTATCAAAATTTAACTCTGAAACTCTTGTGCTGTCATCAGCAATTTATAAGGACAGATTGACATAGATTCTCCAATTCGCGTAAAAAATAATGGTGAAACTCAACATCGTCGCTGGTTAGTTTATTCCAATTCCCAAAATAAAGTTTACTGTTTTCCATGCTATTTGGCAATTCTCAAACTCAGGTGGTGCAAGGAGGGTGTTTTGACTGGAAACATCTAAGTAGCATTTTACATAGACATGAGAATTCCAAAGAAACAAGTGGCGAATAACTTTAGAGAAAGGAATAATTCAAGGCAAAACAATAGACCAAGAAAGCGAAAGGCTAATACGTGAATCTCATAAGCATTGGCACATCTTATTATAGTGAATAACTGACATAATTAATTTCTTCGCCTCTCATAATCTTTAATTTAGAGGCCACAGCGTATCTCCCAATTCTTAACATTATTAAGAATTCCGGTAATTTCATAGATTTATTTAAACTGATATCAACATTTTATCCTACTTTACGGGAACACATGAAACGGATTAATGATAAACAGCTTTCACACCATTATTTAAGTCACGATATTCAAAATGAATTGATCATATTAATGTCAGAAACAGTTGTCGATGAAATCATTCGTAAGGTTAAAGAAGCAAAGTATTATTCTTTTTTGCTCGATTGCACTATGGCTCGACTCTACTACAAGTTGAACAAATGTCGATTATCTTAAGATTTTGTGATAATCGAACAATTTATTTATTTAGCCAATGCTATGCTGGAACACCTAGAAAAAACGACTTAAATATTCAAGACTGCCATGGTCAGGGATACGACAATGGTGCAAATTTGGTAGATGTAATCAGTGATTGCGCTTCGATACTAAATGAAATATTAAGTTTGGAATTTATCATTTCTTAACATGTATGATATGAGATATTATCGCGTGTTAATGTGATAAGTAAATTATGTATGACAATCAACACAAATTCATTTAAGCATGGCTCTGAATAAAAGAGTAGCCAAAAAGAAAAGGATGTTCGATTACGAAAGCAGCGATCAACCTATATAGTCTTCTAAAATCCGGTATCGAACAGATTTTTTTACGCTATGATTGATTCTATAATAACCATTATGGAATTAATATTTACGTCTTTAAATCAACATTTTGAAGATTTCGATTTTTTATGATTTAAGCAAGCTAAAAAATATTGCAGAGAGGCAAATATTAACACTTTGTAACGATTCACTTAAGTGACTTCCAACCTTTTGAATTATATGAAGAATTAAATACATTGATCCCAAATTTACCCAACTTCATTACACCTGTGAAATAGCTGCTGCCATATACATATATGTCAAATATTCACATTGTCATCCGAATTTGGTTAACAATTCAGGTATGTACAGCCTCCACTGAAAGGAGTTTTTCAAAATTAAAATTAATAAAAAATTATTTAAGAAACACGATGAGCTAGGAAAGACTTTCGGCTTTGACTGTTTTATCAATCGAATCAGATTTGGCATCTAGGCTGAATTAGATTACAATAATTAAGGAAATTATTATCGTGTATGGGCTTGTTCGCGTACCGATCCATGTTCGCGAAAATGTTTGATTTTTTACGATCGGTGCGCGAGCATGTGTATCGTGTATGGCGTTGTCGGCGCACAAAATCTCATTTCTCTCGTGTCGCCGAACAGTGAAGATCGCGGACAATGGCAAGTGTTAAGGGCAGAGCCTGCTTTCGAGGCTTCAAAAAATCGATTTTTTTGAGGATTTTTTTGGGAGCGAAAGAAATAATTGATTCAAGCGAAATTTCTAGGCTTTATAGTTATATACTTGAACATCTTTCACAAATTTTTTGGATACGAAATCTTTGATATTCTGCCTTTGGGAAGCAATTGCCCGATGCATCTCGCATGTGCAGTTTTCGGACGGCGGGCAGGATGCAGGTCGCAATTTCTATCGGAAACAAAAAATTCAAAGAGATTCATATTTTTTATTAATTTATCTTCTAGTTAAACTAAGAAAATTCCAAAAAAAAAGTGTAAAATTTAAAATTTTATTAAAAATTGAATAAATAGTGGCTTTTGATCAAAAAAATTTTAATTTATGCTGTTTAAAAATATGTTAAAACTTGAATTTTCTTAATATTTTTTTTAGTTTAAATATAAGATAATTTTATGCCAATGATAATAAACTTTGCCCTAATTCCATACGACGTTTAGTTTTTTTTCTATCCTGCCCGCCAATTAAAAATAATCGTAAAAATGAAAAACCGAAAAATCACGCTTCAAAGTTTTCGCTTTTTGCCCAAGCGCTCATACATATGTATGTATGTATATCTGCTAGAAGCTCGGTCACTATTTCCCTTCTAGCTTCGATAATATTTCGAATTCCCATCTATAACTTTGGGACATATTCTTAGATAATTTTTAAAGAGATTTAAGGAAAAAAAAAATCGATTGTTTGAAGCTTCTAAAGCAGGCTCCCTCCCCCCTTAATAAAGATTTCGTATCAGAATTTATTGATCTTATAAAAAATGAATTGGCAATTTGGCAAACGAAAAGTGATAAATATAAAAATAAAATTGAGAAAAATAAAAGTTGGAATAACTTATTAACGAAATACAAAGAAATAGATAAAAATGCTACATTAGAAATAAATTCGAAGAAATGTTCCGCTTGCCTGTCGCACATGTTAACTCTGTGAAGAACGAACGCAAAATGGATTTGTGTGTCGTGTATGGGCAAACGAATTCACACAGATCGAACGCACATGTGTGCTCGTGTATGGGCTCTATTAGCCTACATTTGACAGATTCTACATACAAGTATGTATAACATATTCTACATACATTCTACGAATATTTTTAAATAAACACCATAAGAAATGTAAACAAGGTGGAGATGACAATACGACAATATATGCAAATATTAACTGCACTATTAAATATAAATTCTTCATAGCTAAAAAATGTAGTTAAAAATAAAAATATATACATATTGTACATTTTCCAAACAAATTCAGCAATGATGAGACATAAATTTAAGAAACAAAACGGTTTTAAGTGACGAACATTATTCTTTGGCACAATATTCCTTCAAAAATAATCACTGAATCAAAATATCAGAAACTGTCAATATTTTAAAGTATGTTAATATGATATTTTATCGATGCATAGATCATTGACCCCTATTGTGGTACCTTATACAGGATGAAGAAAATATTTAAAATGTTAAATTATGTCCTGACTGCCGTCCTGTTTGCATAAGTATCACTGGCATAATCATCGTCAGTACTATGGAGCCATAATTTTTAAGAGATGGAATTCAATTGATTGTTTTTTGAACTGGAAACATTCAATTCATAATTTACTGGTATTGTCATCTCCACCTATATATTATATTTAAGATTTGTAATTTTTCATTAAAATTAATGTAATTTGTATTTTTATGATAAAAAATAAACTTGACAAATGTTATTTGTTTTTTATTATTTTATAAAATCCGTCTTCAGGTCACCACAGAACAGGGCCCCGAGAAATCTTTCTTGCCCACATCAAATTTAGGTCTTTTAGCAAACGATCGCACAACTTCCGTAGCCTTGTTTCCCCTATTTTTACTTGTCGTTCACTTTTTTGGAATCTTGGGTTTTTATAAGTTTTTAAATGATTTATTTGCTTCACTCTTTGAATCATAGTAGCACTGGTTCTAACTTTTTTCGCCATATCGCGCACAGACATCGATTTGTTTTCGTTTATTAAGGCCAAATCCTGGGGCGCTATGGCCTTTTTTCGCCAAATTTTTGATAAATCTTATAGAGAGCAGATTAACAAAAAAAATACATATATTCCAAAAATAGTCTGTGAAATCGGCAAGGTCGTATCTTGAATAGTTTTTGGATGGCAGCGTTCTAAGGAGCTCGCAGGTACAAACATACATATTTACAAGTAAGTGAAACTTTAAACGCGTTTTCTCGAAATTGTTGACATCATAACTCAACGAGAAATTGACCGATCGACTTCAAATTAAAACTGAGTATTGTTGATTGGTTTAAAATTGTCAATTTTTTTGGCATTAAAAAAACGATCATTTTTTACCTAAAAGGCTTTTTTTTCAAAATTACGTCATTTTGTTAATTTTTGATATTTTTCAAAGATCGTAAGTAATTGTATAGAAAATATCTTTAAGTTTAATAAATCTTTTGAACTTTTTGGTTTCAGCTACTCATTGGCACCTCCGAAAACAGCAAATAACTCTGTTATTTTTCAAAAAAAATCTTAAAATATAGCTGAAAATAAGTACTTTTTTTTTTAAATCACGAAAGTCGCCTAATTTTTCATGCGTATATTTGTATGTATCATATGTACTCATATGAGTAATCAACTTTTTAGTACATTTTTCCTCCATTTAAGCCTCTTCCTTCAACAAGTTTATTGCACAATCCTATTAAAAAGCAAATTATGACTGTGCATAATGAATTTGTCTCTCAAATTAAACATTTATAACTCGCAACATTTGGGTCAAGCACACACATTTGCCATTTTGAATGCACTCCAAAAACCGTTACTTAGAAACGTATAAAAAATAAATGACGCCGTACTTTTAGTATACTTTTATTAGGATTTATTCTGCCCCATCTTTCATCTCCTTTTTTATCACCTCTTGTGCCTATTTAAAAGCTTCAATTTACAACCTATTTTTAACAACCCAATTGAGCAGCAAAAATCCGATATCTTTTCAACGACACACTGGCATTATTGTAAGAGTTATATGGTATGTTATTGGTAAACGTTTATCCGTTCATCATGTGTCCTTATGGCAGCGCATAAAAATAACAATTCACAGTTAGCCGAAAAACACAAACACAATAAATACTATTGCCGGTTTAGGCACATGATACACAGCACTACAAGCGGGTGAAATTGACTGGCACGCAGCGTGAGAGATGTTGGAGCACATTCACACACAAACCAACTATATTCCGAAAATTATGACAGGGCACAAAGGCAAGGATTAAAGCCTTTTTCTTGCGGCAAAATGTTTCAATGTTTGTTTTCTTTTGAAGTGAAATTTACCATATTTAATTGCTTTTATTACTTACTTTTATTTGAAAAGAAAAAATTAATGCAAAATGTTTATAAAAATACAAGAAAAAAATTATTAATTTAAACAAAAAAAATATTAAAATAAAACATCTAAAATAGGTTTTACGAATTATATTTTTCTTCACAAAAACAAAATTGACTTTTGTTAATTATATATTTTGGCACAATTCCGATTTCTTTGGCGCCGCGATTTGAAGGTACCGTTGGAAAGAGGAAGTCCTCCTGATTAAAAAATATACAGGGTTATAGGTACCGCAAACGCTTAGTTTACGAGATATTCGACCTTAAAGTTCAAAAATTCCCAAAATTCGAGCATTTCAACAAGCTATTTTGCCGCATTAAACACACTTTACTCACATTTTTCACTTCAAATTAATTAATTTAAACTATAAACTTTTAAATAAATCCACATTTTACACTTTTAACAGTTTTTTTACCGAAGAAATCTTTATTTTAAAAATTACATTTTACACTCGTAGTGAACATCATGTGTGTGCTAAAATTACGACGAAATGGAGCGCTGCCATGTGATAATAAGGAAATTCGCTGAAATGCCTTTTTTCCCAAAAATTCCTCTATCCATTCATATGGATATGTTCTTTATTTAATTTAATAAACAAATATGTAATATTATATACTAATATTATATAATAATATTTAACCATTTTGTAATGAAAACTCAAACTTTGTTTGAATATTAGTGCAAGATAACCAAAAAATATAACCACTTTATAACGAAACTCAATATATTTTTTTTATTTTAACGCAGAAAGGAGTACTATGCGAAAGTACTTCAGTGACCCCGGGTATTCGCTCGACCAGGGTTACTTTTTTAAAGCGCGGCCGAAGGGCGCCAACGCAGAAAGGAGTATTACGCGAAAGTACTTCAGTCACCCCGGGTATTCGCTCGACCAGGGTTATTTTTTTAAAGCGCGGCCGAAGGCCGCCAACGCAAAAGGTGTACTACGCGAAAGTATTTCAGTCACCCCGATATGATATAAATTTTACAATATTATTATAGATTTTTACTTATTTATTTTTATTAAACATAAATCGCATATTATACATATACATACATATGTATAGTATATATGTATACATATGTATATAAACAAAGAAAAATCGTTAATAATCCTACAAATTTGGTGTTTGAGATGTGGCAACGCTCGTTTTCCTCATAATTGTAAACAATCTAGCCTTTGCAACGATGAGTGTTCTAAGTGATTTTTAAATTAATAAATATAGGTAAAATATTACAAAATAAAAGTGAAATGTGAACTTATTTCAATCTTTAAAGCGTATATTTAAATATAACAAGAGAAAAATGTGAAAAAATTTAGAGAAACATAGAGAAATAACATGTTTTCTTAGTGCAAATTTTTGAATTTTTAAACGTGAATATTTCAAAAAATATTAGTTATTTTTACATTATTTTCGGATATTCCTCCTCTGGAGAAGCTACCCTATCCGCACATACCCCATTTATATGGAAATTCGTTTTTTTTACCCCGCCGCCAAAGTAATCGGAATCGTGCCTATATTTTTTCTTTATTTGTTAATATAAGTATTTTTTTTATAATAATTTTTACTAAAATTGTTATTTTTTTTGTATCATCTTTTCAATATTTTTAATTTTTTCCTTTTTGCTCCGCTTTTAAATAATACACAATAATTTGCTTCTTCATTTTTATTAAGCAATTATAAAAAACTAACTAAATTTTTACACGTTTTATTGTAAAAAATGTTTAATTTTTTTCACTAATTTTTTGTACTCATTTCCAACTCTTTTATTATGCATATACATAAATGCACATCAGAAACGGTTTGGACACATGATACAAAGCTCTGCAACTGGGCGACATTGACTGGTACCCAACGTGAAAGATATTGGAGGACATTCACTCACACAAACTATATTCCGAGACTTACATACTTATGTCAAGCACAAGCACAAAAGCAAGGATTAAAGCCTTTTTATTGCAGCAAAATATTTCAAAAGACCGATATTTTATTTATTTTTTATAGGTGATTTTTATAACTTTAATTTGGGAAAAAAATATTTTAAAATTTTTAATAAAAAAAAATATTCTTAGTTAAAAAAAAACATTAAAATAAAATATCGAAAATAGTTTTTACGAATTATATTTTACTTCACAAAAACAAAGTTAATTTTAATTTATATATTTAATAATATTATAATTTGTATTTGTATTATACTTTTTACTAATAATATTTTTTACAATCTTTCAAATATTTTTAATTTTCTGCTTTTTGCTCTGCTCTTAAATACACAACAATTTTTTATTTAATTTTTAAGCAAACCAATATAAAAAAATAAAATTTTTACACGTTTTGCTGTAGGCAATATTTCAATTTCCATTTTTTTTTTCATTTAAGGTAAAAAATATTGCTTTGCTTATTTAAAAAATGTAATAATGGTTCATTTTTTATTATGAATTTCTGTTCACTAATGCTTTCATTCTATTATAACTTTTTTCCATTGCCAAACCGTGAAAAGTCCAAATAATTTCACCTTGTCTTTTTGATACAATACAGAAATGTATTATGCATTTTAAAAATACAAATCTGTTTTATATTAAAAATTAAAAATCTTAAAACGCAATAAAAATATTAAAATAATGTATAAAATGTTAATTTTGATTTGTTTATAAGAACCATTTAATTATTACTTTTTTCTATATATTAAAAAAAAACTCATATTTTTTCAAAAGACTATAAAAAAACAATTCAAAACGACATTATTAAAAAAAAATGTTTGCATCTAACTTTTTTCCAAACACTTTTAATTTAATCATTTGCTTGTCTTTAAACTACATTTTTTATTTCTTTGTTTTTTGGTATAGTTGTTAACATTTAAAATCTAAATAACATAAAGTATTCAAATAAACATTTTATAAATTTTAAAGTATATGATATTAAATTTAATTAATTACTTAAATAATTATGAAACAAAATTATAAATAGTATTAATTATTAATACGACTAAATTTTAAGATTTATTTTTAATATGTTTCATATTATTTATCAATTTTAATAGTTTAGTTTTTCTTTTGCAACGCTGCACTTATACTTATTTTCAACTTCTTTGTACTGTTAAATCATTGCTAAATATCACTAATTTGTTTTTCAGACTTATTTTGTCACTTCATCAGTAAAATGCAACGTCAGTTGCAAAGTGGTAGGATATCCATGCACTAAGAAGGATGCAAAGTCTTTCAAAAATCTTGAATTAGCACAACAATAAATATTCAAAATACTTTTTTCAATTTACTTATTTATTTTTACTTTACTACAAATTCACGTTTGCACAAACTTTATACGCAGGACATGCAAAAGAATACAAAACGCACTTGAAAACCATTTCTGCACACCTGACAACAAAACTGCCAGCTCATTATAAGCGGAAAATTAAATTTTATTGTTTGCTAGAAAAAATAACAATAGTATATTCACCCACCAACACACAGCTTAAATCACTGGCAGAATATTTGTATGCTACCGAGCGAACACAGAAAACCCGTTTCAACGTACTCCCGGCACTCGTTCTCCGCTGCGCCACGCACACAACACGAACGCAAGTCAACGACAGACTGAATCGCGCTACACAACGAGCTCAGCCAACAAAACCCAGCATATCAAGGGAGTTTTGCCACTTTGATTTTTTTTCTGATTTTGCCTTTAAAGCATCAGCTTTTTCTATGAAAACAAAATCAGTGTTGCAATCAGCAGCGGAGCCACGTTAAAACTCACAATCGTTGAAACGAAACTTTCATTAACCGTTTGCAAGTGCCCGCTGGACGTCGGCTGTATAGCCGTCCTGACCAAGGAAAACAAAACCGACAACCGAAAAAATGCACGCTCGTGTCCTTGCCATACAACAACGACTGGTCGCGAATGTATGTCCGTTCTTGCAACAGCAGGGTCAGAAGCTTTGCTTTGAATTAAAAACTTTGCGAACAGCACAAGAATTAGACCCGTAATCCCTTACTCGCTCGTTTCGATATTTTACCGTAGACGTTTTAACACAAACTAAATTGTACCTTCGTATAACAGTTGTTTAAATAGCAACAAGCTCTAGCTGAACCATCGGAAAATCACAGCTAACGGTTAAACTTTGGTACGTTGCCTATGCAAATGTTATGCTGGAGGATGGAAGCAAGTGGTAATTTGCTGAGTGCAAGGCTTCTCAATGAGATGCTAGTTGAGAGCTTTCAATTAAAACCGTTAAAGTTCTCTAATCTAAATCGCCACATTCTTATGTTGTATGGTGGAAACAAGTGTCGAATTACTGAGCGCAAGGCTTCTCAATGAGATGCTCGTTGAGAGCTTTCAATTAATACCGTTAAAGTTCTCTAATTTAAATCTTCACATCGTTATGCTGAAGCGTGGAAGCAAGTGCTGAATTACTGAGCGCAAGATTTCTCAATGATACGCTCGTTGAGAGCTTTCAATTAATACCGTTAAAGTTCTCTCATCAAAATCTTCACATCGTTATGCTGAAGAGTGGAAGCAAGTGCTGAATTACTGAGCGCAAGGCTTCTCAAATAGACGCTAGTGAGAGCTTCCAATTAAAACCGTTAAAGTTCTGTAATCTAACCTAAGAAGCGTGGAAGCAAGTGCTGAATTACTGAGCGCAAGATTTCTCAATGATACGCTCGTTGAGAGCTTTCAATTAATACCGTTAAAGTTCTCTCATCTAAATCTTCACATCGTTATGCTGAAGAGTGGAAGCAAGTGCTGAATTACTGAGCACAAGGCTTCTCAAAGAGACGCTAGTGGAGCTTCCAATTAAAACCGCTAAAGTTCCTCTAATCTAAATCGCCACATTCTTATGTTGTAGGGTAGAAGCAAGTGGTGATTTGCTGAGCGCAAGGCTTCTCAATGATACGCTCGTTGAGAATTTTCAATTAATACCGTTAAAGTTCTCTAATTTAAATCTTCACATCGTTATGCTGAAGCGTGGAAGCAAGTGCTGAATTACTGAGCGCAAGGCTTCTCAAAGAGACGCTAGTAAGAGCTTCCAATTAATACCGTTAAGGTTCTCTAATTTAAACCGAGTAGTGTGCGAGTGCCAGCGAATTCTCGTGAGTTTTCAAACAGCTGAATCAGAGAACATAATTTATCAATATTTTACGTTCTCTGGCTGAATCAGCTGAATGACGGGCAAAAGTTTAGGGTGTTTTTAACGGTTATTTTGGGACAAATCAATTTAAACAAAGGGGTTTAAGGGGAAATGAAAACATTCTAAATACTGGGTGATTTGGTTAACAAAATGGGGAAAATAGATTGGTAACGTTATATATATGGGACATTTTTTAGTTACAAGATTTAAATTTTGTATGGACTTAATGTGGTTTTGCCAGCGTCACTGAGTCTTTCCCTTGGAAGGTATGGTTTAAACTTAGCTTATTATTACCATAGATATACGGTCAATATGAGTACCAAAACAAGAATTTATTTACTTAATCGATGTAAATTTCTTTTATTAGTGCCTTTTTCAACACCAGATTCAATCTGCAAAGGTTATAATACTTTTATTCTCCTAACAGTTGTTTGTAAGATGAGATGAACTTGAATTTCTTGGGTATACCTGCTCCTTGGCATTGAGAGGATGTTTGTATTGCAGATAGCCGAAAGCGGACCACACCCATGCCTACAAAAGCCGACAAAAAAAATTATAAAGCGCTACCAATAAAGATTTAGAAATATTATTTAGTACTCGGAAATGCAATAGAGATGGTCCTCGGTGGTTCGAAATTAAAAAAAAGATGGTGTTTTCAAGCCCTAAATATATATTATGGGGAGAGTAGTAGTTTGACTTAAATGAATGCATATCTCCAAAATATTGTGTATAAATTTCACATTTACAGTAACTAACCCTACTCTCCCATTATATTTAATCATTTAAAATCGTGTGATAACCACGAAACGCTTTACAGTAAAATTGTACATATAACTCAAGCACCAATTCATGATGAAAATCGAATCTTATCTTTTCAAGCCCATAGACACCTAACTAGCGGCCCGGTACGTGCTTCGCTAAGTACAAAGTGAAATAATAAAAGAATTTGCCATTACCACAACACATCCCGGGCGTTTTCACCTTGAAAGTTAACCGGATCACAATATGGAAAAATTACGTCAAATTACTACGTTTTTATACTCTCGCAACAATGTTGCTAAGGAGAGTATTATAGTTTTGTTCACATAACGGTTGTTTGTAAGTCCTAAAACTAAAAGAGTCAGATATAGGGTTATATATACCAAAGTGATCAGGGTGGCGAGTAGAGTCGAAATCCGGATGTCTGTCTGTCCGTCCGTCCGTCCGTGCAAGCTGTAACTTGAGTAAAAATTGAGATATTATGATGAAACTTGGTACACGTATTTCTTGGCTCCATAAGAAGGTTAAGTTCGAAGATGGGCAAAATCTGCCCACTGCCACGCCCACAAAATGGCGGAAACCGAAAACCTATAAAGTCTAAGCCTTAAATAAAGATATTAAAGTGAAATTTGGCACAAGGGATCGCATTTGGGAGGGGCATATTTGGACGTAATTTTTTTGGAAAAGTGGGCGTGGCCCCGCCCCCTACTAAGTTTTTTGTACGTATCTCGGAAACTACTATAGCTATGTCAACCAAACTCTACAGAGTCGTTTTCTTCAGGCATTTCCATACACAGTTTAAAAATGGAAGAAATCGGATAATAACCACGACCACCTCCCACACAAAGGTTATGTTGAAAATCACTAAAAGTGCGTTAACGGACTAAAAAAACACGTCAGAAACACTAAATTTTACGGAAGAAATTGCAGAAGGAAGCTGCACCCAGGCTTTTTTTAAAAATTGAAAATAGGCGTGGCCTCTCCCACTTATGGACCAAAAACCATATCTCAGGAACTACTAGACCGATTTCAATGAAATTCGGTATATAATATTTTCTTAACACCGTGATGACATGTACGAAATATAGGTGAAATCGGTTCACAACCACGCCTTCTTCCAATATAACGATATTTTGAATTCCATCTGATGCCTTCTCTGTATAATATATAGTACATTAGGAACCAATGATGATAGCGGAATAAAACTTTACAAAAATACGGTATTTGAAAAATATGTAAATGACGTATAATGAAATCTCGATTATCACTTTATCATGCGAGAGTATAAAATGTTCGGTGACACCCGAACTTAGCCCTTCCTTACTTGTTTTCATTAAGATACCTCACATACTGGCCGACATATGGGTACAAAGTCTCTCGGAAATTCGAAAATCTTTTTTTTGGATAAATGGGAGCTCGTTTCAACTCATTTGTAACATACAGACGCACCATTGTCGGAGAAGAATTTTCCCCGAATTTCAATTCATTTTTTACACATTGACTGATATTTCCGATCACAAGTCAACTATAGGTATGGGGGTTCAAATTTTCGTGTCCTAGAGACTTGAAGACACCGCTTACGAGATTATAGCAGAGTTAACAACAGGCGCCAGTCATTTCTTGTTTTCACAATGTGGTGCCAATTGGAGATTCAAAGCGAAGCCAGGTCATTATCCACCTGGTCATTCCGACCGAGTGGAGGTCTTTCTGGAGTGTTTTCGTTCATTCGGACGACTCTGTCTTTTAATTCGCTGAACTATGTCAATGTCGTCGTTTATAGCATACAGCTCATCATTTCATCGAATGAGATATTAGCCGTGGCTAACGCGAGATTTAGGGAATGTATTCTTTATAATAGTAACAAACATCAAAACAACCTTTTGTTTCAGTAAACAGAATGCAGAAACAACCTTTAGTTGGAACAATTGAAATGCACTATCACTACAACAAACAATCCTAAACAAACAAGTATCAAAACAATATTGAGTTTGAATACCACAACAACCTAATCTTAAAACAAAGTAATTGTATCTAAGGCAAGACTTGGTGACATATTTTTCATATAGTATATCGAGCATTCCACGCTTTTCTCACAATAATGCAGGAATTTTTCAGGGAATTTTTCCTGCATTATTATTGTTAGTTTATACACCCAACTCTTTTTTTACACGGATTTGAAGTTACACGGTTGAGAAACAAATTTTTTTTGTAAACGTTTTTTAATCTACTACGGTTTTTAAACCACTGTCTTGCAATTATATTTGTTTTTACCACACTTAGCACCATTGCTGAAATGAACATACATACATAGTAGAAACTGGGAAATCCCCTTATTCTATAACTCTTACCTACACATTTTTTCGCATTATATTTACATTGCTTAAATGGATATCTCCAGCGATGATACCGACTTTAGTCCAGTTCGTCGCAAACAATGGCGCTTGTTATCAAGTAGCGACGAATAATTATGTAGAAATGTTAATATTTTTTTCCTTATTTCTATTCTAATTTTTCTGTTCTTAGTTCTGGATTAACAGATTTCTTTTGTTTTTTTGCTTAATCTACCAATTTTTCACCTGTATGAATTATCTATTTTAAGTTTTAATGCTCAATAAAATACCATATGAACATACAATTTGTATGTATTGTATCTGAAATTTTCTAGTTTTCAACATTTTTTACACGGTTTTTCGAAGTAAATAAAGTAATAAATAATAAAGAATTTTTTTTACACTGATTTCTGAGTAACGTATCTACCGTGTAAAAAAAGATTTGGGTGTACAAAGAATTATTTTTCACTTTTTAGTTTGATATGTTTTAAAAGCGTGGTTTTTAGTTTTTTTAAACTATATTTATTATACCCTAGCAACCTACAAATGATCAGGTGACGAGAAATTTTGAAATCCCGGTGGCTGTCTGTCTGTCCGTCCGTGCATCCGTGAAAGCTGTAACTTGAGTAAAAATTGAGATATCTTGATGAAACTTGTTATGTGGGTTCCTTAGTATAAAAACAAAAATTCGAGTTCGTTGATAGGCGTAATCGGAACACTGCCACGCTTACAAATCACCGAAAATATGTACATATATATGTACATATGTATAGTGCCATAACTCAGCACAAAATTAAGATAAAAAGCTGTAATAAGCTGGTACAGAGGATCGCAGTAGCAAGAGGCACCTGTGGCCAAAATTTTTTGAAAAAGTGGGCGTGGCCCCGCCCACTAACAAATTTAGCGTACATACATATCTCTTAAATCATTTAAGCTACAACAACAAATGTGCTCAGTACAAATCTTATAAGAACTTCTACCGACAGTGTGAAAATGAATGAAATCGGAAAATAACCCCGCTCACTCCCCATATAACGGTACTATTAAAAACTACTAAAAGCACGATAAATCAATAACTAAATACGCAAGAGACATTAAATTTTACCTCCGAGATGGAAGTTGAAAAAAAGTTACACCTGTTTAAAAATGAATAAAACTAATGAAGAAATTCGCTA
This sequence comes from Bactrocera neohumeralis, assembly GCF_024586455.1. NCBI lineage: Eukaryota > Metazoa > Arthropoda > Insecta > Diptera > Tephritidae > Bactrocera > Bactrocera neohumeralis. Next base: position 47,690,300 of record NC_065921.1, read on the forward strand.
TATTTTGAAATGTTTGCATAAAAAAAGGATAGAATGCCGCGAAAGCCAACGATGAAATTTGTGAAGATTACGGAGACGATGCTGTATCAGTTTGTGTAGCACAACGATGGTTCGCTCGCTTCCGTTCTGGTAATTTTGAAAAATCGATTTACACTGATGGAATAGTCTCCAATGGAAAAATCGCTAACAGATGGCCAAATGGCACCTCTGCGAATGGTAGGCACCTTGCCGCGGTGCAGGGGCTTAGGCGCAAGGCATACTCGGTATCCCCCGCCGGTGTGGGTGGTGCTGAAAGGCACTGCCCAAACGGGATGTCGGATACCGCATGCGTGCGTCAACCAAGAGCCACCACCTCCTAATCCAGGGTGTTATGCGATTCCCGTGCCCATTGGATGATTTGCAGCCAGGAGATAAATTCGGCTGTATTAGAACGGAGCCTCCCCAACACCGGGCCGAATTGGAGAGTAACTGTGGCCTTACCGCGTCAAGGGGCTCTGGCGTGGCGGACCCCCTAGCTCCCCATAACAATAGTAGACCCGACAGCTCACCTCGCTGAGCCAAGGGTCGTAAGAATAAGATGAGCAACCAGACACAAAACAAAACCTCAACAATTAACCCGACAATAAGGCAACGACCTAGGACAACGGCAACGGACAATGGAGAAGAACAAGTAGGCAGCGTAGCCAAGGAGAGTCAAGGAGCTAAGCGGAAGTTTAGCTTCCTTGACGCTCTCTCGCCAGAGAAGCGAGCCCTACTTGAGGAGCATGCAAGGGAGGATGATGACGACATGCCCTCATGCAGCGGCGCTCGCCTGGCGAAAGTGCCTGCTGCCGCCGAAGCAGCTACGAGCTCCACCAAGACCCCCTTAAGTAGGCCTAACGGTTCAGACTCGGTGGAGTCGCATCGGGCAGAGACCGATGGTACTCGTAGTAGGAGGAGGAGGCGCAGAAGAGGTGGGCAACGCCCTCTCCCAGCAGCTGGAAAACCCGGCGGGTGCGATGACTCGCACAGGAAGGGCATGAGTGGAGCCAGCATGAAGTGGTACTTGCGTTACCTCCGGGACGGGAAGACTCCTGAGGCGGCGGAGGCTATGGTCAGAGGAAGGAGGAAAGGGAGCAATGTATCCCCAGCAAAGGAATGCAACAGGGCCGTGTCAACTCGCTCGCAAGGTAGCGGTACTAGCAACCGAGGCCCGGTCAGTTCAACCCTGACCGCAAGGCGTGACGACGGAGGGGCAGCGCCCTCGGACACTTACACCCAAACAGTGAAGCGGAAGAGCCGCCAGCTCACGCCGCAGGAGCCCCCCAGCTCCAAACGGATGAAGGGGGGGGCAGCACGAAGAAAGCCGGAAGCCAACCATCCGTACCAGTTCCACACCGGCTTTAGGAGGGGGGGGGGGGGATATCTGAACCATATGCGGATGCTGTTAAAGTCATCCGCATGGCTGTACTGCCTCAAAACTACACGGCAGAGTTGCTCGGATTGGGGAGCTTACCGTGCTCCAGGACCTCCTCATGGACGAGGTATTCAAAGGAGATGAATACGCGGCGTCTTTCCTTGGGGTGGACTTCAAAGGAGGTATGCTACAGGTGGACTGCAAGGACGAGAGGTCCGCTAACTGGCTGCGGGTGTTCGCCCCAAAGCTGGAAGGCTGGAAGGGTCCCATCCTCTGTGCGAAAAAGGCGGAGGACGTGCCAATCATGCACAGCATGACAATGTTCCTCCCCCAGTCCGGTGACAAGCCATACGAGTTCGCCCTAGAGTTGGTGAAGAACTAAAACCTGGTCCTCAGTATCGCATCCTGACGTGTCGTCAGCAGCGAGATAAAAAAATTAGGAAAAATAAATAGTTGGAGATCGTACTTGTACATAGACGATGAGTCGTACAAGTACGTCCGAGCAGCTGGCTTCCTCCTGTACTACAGGTACAGCAGGGTGGTAATGCGGCCCCATAAGCCGGCAGCCACCGCAAGGGAGCAAGGGAGCTGACAAGGCTGCGACTCAGCAAAGCGGGAGTATCGCAAAGCAGGCAGCGACTGTAGCGGCCCCGGAAGTGGAAAGGATGCAGGTAGCCTGCCTGCGGCGACCCTCGAAGTCCTAGATGACAGTTCCTGCGGCCAGGAAGCAGAGCTACCCTCCACGCTGTAACTCCTCGAAGGGCTAGGAGACCCACCGGACGGCAGCGCGGTTGACGGCGGTCAACACGGAAATCGCCCAGGTGAACCTGCATCACGCGGCGGCAGCGTCAGCTGTCATAACGAGCAGGTTCACAGCGGATAAACTGGGCACCCTGCTGATCCAGGAGCCTTGGGTCCATAGAGGAGAGGTTAAAGGCCTCAAGACGGAGTGCAATAAGGTAGTCTGTGATCTCTCTAGCGAGAGACCTTGCATAGTGGTCAGGAATAACCTTGAATTCTTCTGCATTTCAGAGTTCCTGACGCAGGATCTGGTGGCGATGCAAGCCAGGGACTTCAAAGGCAAGGACTTCTTACTGGCTTCAGCCTATTTTCCAGGGGAGGCATCCACGGCACCCCCGGAGGTGGTGGAAAAGCTGGTGGAGCACTGTAGAAGATACAAGCTTCCCCTAATTATTGGCTGTGATGCAAACGCCCACCACTTAGAATGGGGCAGTACAAATTGCAACGCAAGAGGTGAGTCTCTTTTAGAGTACATATTAAGTAATAGCTTAGCGATAGACAATGTAGGGTGTAAGCCCACATTCATAATTTTAAGCAGGAGGGAGGTGTTGGACATCACCTTGAGCAATGAGCCCGCAAACGGATTGGTCTCAAAATGGAGAGTCTCAACGGAGCCCTCCTTGTCAGACCACAGGATTGTAAGGTTCATGCTGAAGGTAGAGGTCAGACAACTCCCCTATAGACGCAACCCTCGAAAGGCGAACTGCGATACCTTCCGGGAGATACTAAGCGAGGAATTGAGCAAGAGGGGGCAGACTGATAAGAGCGTTTCAGGCCCAGGAATTGAGAGTAGGCTGTCGGAGCTGAACGGGGCTGTTATTAATGCCTATCATGGCAGCTGCCTCTAAAAGTGCCCACAGACAGTCAAAACTGACCCTGGTGATCAAGGACCTCCGGAAAAGTACGGAGCCTTTTCAACAAAGCGCAAAGTACGGGGGTCTGGGAAGAATATAGGAGCTACCTCACTTTATATAATAAGTAGATTAGGTCTGCAAAGCAGACAAGGTTCAGAAGATTCTGCGAAAATGTCACCTCCACACCAGAAGCGGCTCGGCTGGAGGTACGATTGACGTAGTAATAGCAATAAAAAGAGGTGACGGGACTTTTACGACCAGCGCAGAAGACAGAGCTACGGAGCTTCTGAGGGCGCACTTCCCGGAGACTATTCGGGTAGACCAATGTCTACCCGTGATCGAACACAGGCCTTTCCGCGAGGATTGGAGAATAGCCAAACAACTATACACGGCGGACTCGATCAAGTGGGCAATGGCCTCGTTTGAGGGATTCAAGTCTCCAGGAGTGGATGGCGTTTTTCCAGCGCTGTTACAGCAGGGGGAGCAGTTTTTGCTGCCATACCTGGTTCGGCTGCTGCGAGAGAGCCTCGCTATGACGTATATCCCTGAAGTATGGAGGAGGAGAAGGTGATCTTCGTACCCAAAGTAGGAAGGAAATATTACTCATTGGCGAAATCCTTCAGGCCAATCAGTCTGACTTCTTTCCTGCTAAAACCATGGAGAAGATCGTGGACCATGAAATAAGGTCGAAAGCGCTGAAGAGGGCACCCCTGCATGCGGCTCAGTATGCGTACAGAGCGGACAGATCTACCAGTACTGCTCTATACCAGCTAACCTCTGAGATAGAGAGTTCACTGGAGAATGGGGAGGTAATGCTTTGCACTTTCTTGGACATCGAAGGTGCCTTTGACAACGTCTCATAGGAGTGTAGCCAGAGCACTGGATAAAAGGAATGTGGCAGCACCGGTGCGTAGATGGATAGAAGCCGTACTGCGCACCAGAATTGCTGAGACCACAGTAGGAGATAAAAGTATTCGTCTCGGCATAACAAGAGGCTGCCCACAGGGGGGTGTGTTATCACCACTGCTGTGGTGTCTTGCCGTAGACGACCTGTTAGCAATGCCAACGGACAATGGGATCCGCTGCCAAGGGTAAGCAGACGATATTGTAATTATAGCCAAAGGCAAATATGAGGACACTCTCTGCCACCTGATACAAAGAGATCTAAACCTGGCAAAGGGGTGGTGCAGGGGGGTTGAATTGAACATCAACCCCTCCAAGACGACCATAGTCCCGTTTACGAGACGCAGGTCCCTACCCGGTCTCAGGAATCTCACACTAGGAGGCAGAGTGATAGAGATGACCAATAAGGTCAAATTCCTCGCTCTCACGCTAGACTCTACTTTGCGGTGGAAGCAGCATGTAGACCTGACCTTGGTCAAAGCAACAAAGGCATTAATGGTGTGCAATCGGCTGGCTGGTAAGTCCTGGGGCTGTAAGCCAAAGATTGTTAGGTGGTTGTACACCATGATAGTGCAACCGATAATCACGCACGGGGCGGTGGCCTAGGCCTCAATAGCGTCGCAGACTTCGGAAGGAATTAAACTATCGAAGCTACAGCGGCTAGCCTGTGTCTGCATGACGGGCGCAATGCGCACCTGTCCAACGGCAGCTCTGGAGGCCCTACTTGAACTCACACCGCTTCACGTGGTTATCGGTCAAGTAGCCAAGAGCACACTTCTGCAAATAACGGCAGAGGGGTTTGGCAAAGGAAAGGTAATCTCATCCCAGAGGATGGAAAAGATAAGTGGCAATATACCAATCGACCTCCTCCCGAAGGACAACACTACCAAAACAGTTAACTTCACTAAGAAGTTTAAGGTCACCTTCCGAAGCAAGGATGAGGGAACGACTCCACCCTTGAGCTGCTGCTGAGGAATAGTACGTTAAGGTGGTACACCGACGGCTCAAAAATGTCGGAGGGAATTGGTGCAGGGATCGCGGGTCCACGCACCAAGCTCTCCATACCTATGAGAGAGTTTCCGAGCATTTTCCTGGCGGAAGTATATGCCATAAGTCGGTGCATAGAGATAAACCTCCATCGCAACTATCGCAATGAGCGGATAGCCATACTCAGCGATAGTCAAGCAGCACAAAAAGCGATCTCCTCCTACGAGATCCGATCGCTGCTAGTGCAGGAGTGCAGAGAACGGCTGAACAGCCTTGCAGAAAGAAACCAGGGCACCTAATCTGGGTGCCAAGTCACAAAGGAATAGCCGGTAATGAACTGGTAGATGAGCCCGCCCGCTCCGCAACCTCCACCAAAATGGTAGGTCCCGAACCCTTTACAGGGGTGGGTCCCCATACCATAAAGGAGCTACTCGGCAAAGAAGAGGGAGTGGGTAGAAAAGAGCATTGGCAATGAACACACGGCATGCGGCATGCCAAGTTGCTAATGGGAGGGTACAACATGAGCAAGTTCAAAGTGGTAATTAACCTCCCCAGGAATAAACTAAGGCTACTGGTCGCATTTTATACTGGCCACTGCAAGCTAAATAGGCATTTGTATAACATGGGCCTATCTTCTTGCACTAACTGTCGGTTCTTCGACATGGAGCCTGAAACACCGGAACACCTACTGATCGACTGCACAGCAGTCTGTCCGGACAGGGATTGCATCGACTCACTGGCACCCGGTAGGATGCTAAGTGAGTCCTTGTGATTTAGGAGAGGGCACAATAGACGTAAGGTCGTGGTGCATTCCTCATCAATAAATCTAATCCAATCTAATGGCACAAATTTGTTAATTTAATATTATAAATATAAAAAAACAAGAAAAAACGTTAACTTCGGTTGCACCGAAGCTAAATACCCTTCACAGGTACATTTCTGTTAGTAACTATGTATTCAGTTTGTATGGAAGCTACAGATGCGTGCAACTAATTAACAACGCTAGTAGGAAAAATCCAAATCGGTTGATATTTTCATTTCCGAAAAAAATTGATTAACTGTCTGTCTTAAAGATAAATCGTGCAAATTTAGTTATTGTAAATTAGCTAATTTTTTTTGTTATAAAAGAGCTTTTATAAAATAAAGGCATTTTCTGACTTCAAAGTCAAAAATAGGTGGTGCAACTAATTAACAACGCTTTCTTTTTTTTGAAAAAATTATTTTATTTCTGGTTTAAAGTTAATATTTGTTTGCAAACTCATTATTGTCAATAACGGCTTGATATCTAAGAGGCATTGACTCTACTAAACTTCGGCAACATGTCCTTTGGAATATTATTCCATTATGGTTTAACCTTTTCGTATAATTCCTGGAAATTCCTAACTTTATGGGAACGAATTCTTTTCTTCAAATTTGTCGAAAGATTTTCGATTAAATTTAAGTCCGGAATGCATGAAAAACAGCCTAACAGAAGCTCCTTGTTTTCCTGAATCCATTGTTTTGTACCACGCGCAGTATGTTTCAAGTCGTTATCCTACTGGTAAAGTCACGTTACGGGCATATTGTTATCAGGATATGGTAAAACTGCGTTGTTCATGATTGAAACGTATTTAAACTGGTCCCTGCGCCCATTTATTTTACAAATAGGCCCAACACCTCACGACGATATGGCACCCCAAGTCATTATGCAACCGCCACCATGTTTTAAAGTTAGCCTAGTGTATTTGGGGTCCAATTCCTTGCATCGAAGCCTTCAGACATAAGTTTTTCCATCTGAATAAATCCTATTTATCTTGCTTTCATCGAAAAATAATACTCTTTTCCACTCTTTTGCTCTCCAATGGCGGTATTTCTTTGCAAACTCTAAGCGGCTCCTTTGATTGCGTTCAGAGAGTAATGGCTTCATCCTTGAAACTCTTCCAAAGAGTCCTGCCTCGCGTAATCGTCTTTTTACGGTAACTACAGATAGTGCATCTGGGTTTTCTCCAAAAATTGCAACTCGAATTTGTTTTGCCGTCTTGTGGGGATCCTTTTTTGAATCGCGGATAATTAACTCGTCCTTCCTAAGAGTAAATTTTCGACCTCTCTTCTTTCTTGGAACTTGTTTTGTCATTTTATTCTTGTTGAAATAACTAACTGCATTAATTTAAAGCCAACCGCTTGGGGAAAGTTAAGGTATTTGCAATGTCTCCGTAAGATTTCACATCCTTGTACATCTGTACGATAACAGCCCTAGTGTCCTTATCATAAGACTTGTGCTTACTCCTTTTTATTCACAAAAATTATTTAATTTTTTAAAATTAACGTATTTCAATAAAAATATAGAGTTTTAGTTACCTGAACACAACTAATTTATAAGAAATCTTAAGAATTCAACACGCTTTGCTAATTATATGCACGACCATTTTACTCACTATTATATAAAAGACCTCAACTATTTCAGAATAACGAGATTTTTTCAAAAAAAATTTCAGCTAAATCTGACCATACTTTCATAGAAGACAATTCAAAATAAAATTGTATTTCTACCTTTAAAACTTTTACAGAAACCGTCATTTAATTTATAGGGACAAGTCGTTGTTAATTAATTGCACGCATCGTATATGCTATAGCAATCCGATCTGAACAATTTTTTCGGAGATTATGTTAATACCTTAAGCAGTAATCCATGTCAAATTTCGTGAAGATACCACGTCAAATGCGAGAGTTCTTGAATCCGATCGTTCGGTTTGTATGGCAGCTATATGCTATAGTTAACCGATCTGAACAATTTCTTCCGATATTCCATTATTTCTATGAACAATAACTCATACCAAATTTCGTGAAGATATATCGTCAAACGTGAAAGTTTTCCATACAAGCCCTTCATTCCGATCGTTCGGTTTGTATGGCAGCTATATGCTATAGTGAGCCGATGTGAACAATTTCTTCGGAGATTACATTGTTGCCTTAGAAAATAATCCATACCAAATTTCGTGAATATACTCGTATCTTGTCAAATGCAAAAGTTTTCCATACAAGAACTTGATTCTGATCGTTCAGTTTGTAAAGCAGCTATGTATATGTTATAGTGGTCCGATATCGGCAGTTCCGAAAAATGAGCAGCTTCAAGAATAAAATGACGTTTGCAAAATTTCAAAACGATATCTTAAAAACTGAGGGACTAATTAGTATATATACAGACAGACGGACATGGCTAAATCGACTCAGCTCGACATACTGAGCATTTATATATACACTTTGTAGGGCCTCCGTCGCTTCGGGTGTTACAAACTTCGTGACAAACGTAATATACCCTGTTCAGGGTATAAAACTAATAAAAATAGCTATAAAGAACAAGAAAAAACGTTAACTTCGGCTGCACCGAAGCTAATATACCCTTCACAGATGCATTTCTTTTAGTAACTATGTGTTTAAGTAAATCTAAAGACGAAACTGGCCAGTACTTTTCATTCAAAGGAAAACATTTTACTAATTCTTTTTAGCAGGGTTGTTAGCTAGAAACATTAAGGCTATTTAATAAGGAAAATAGATCTTTTAGAAGTTTATAGTTATTTAAAATTTTAAGAAGTTTTATTATTAACATAAACTTAATGGGAAAAAAATTATAATATTTATATATTAGTACATATTTATCATATACGAGGTATGACAATTAAGTAATGAGACTGATTCCATAAAAACCGTATATTTGAAAATTATTCTACAACTCTGCCATCCCCTTCAAAGTAGTCCTCTTGGGCAGCTATACAGCGATTCCAGCGCGTTTTCCATGCTTCGTAACATTTCTTGAACGCTTCGACTGGGATGTCCGCGAGTACCCTCGTCACGGCCACCTGCATGTCCGTAATCGACTCAAAATGGGTTCCTTTGACCACCGATTTTGTTTTAGGAAACAAAAAATGTCTCAGGGGGACATGTCAAACGAATAAGGCGGCTGCTGCAACACGGCGATCCCTTTAGAGGCCAAATACTGGGACACGCTGAGGGCGGTGTGGCACGGTGGATCCAGTTACGAGCGATGTGTGGGCGCACCCTGTTGACTCGTTTTCGCAATCTTTCGAGTATTTGGCAATAGCAGACTTGATTCACAGTTTTCTCCGGTGGAACGAATTCTTTGTGGATGATTCCACGGCTACAAAAAGGCAATAATCATTGTTTTCACCTTCGAATTGCTCATACGAGCTTTTTTCAGGAAGGGGGCGCGCGGAGACAACCATTGTGACCTTTGGCGTTTGGTTTCCGGGTCCTGGGCACGATTCTCTTACAATTTTAGCGTACGCTTCCGAAGCTTTTTCGCCCAATCTGGCGCAAAATTTTATCGCGACGCGTCGCTCTTAATTTTATTTTTCCATTTTCGTGACGAGCACTACAAACACACGTCTACTCAACTTGACGCAACAGGCGAACTAAACAGGCTAGAGCCATGGTACATATATTAATGGAGAGGGGAGGGATGCCGGAAAAAAAGAAAGGGAATTTCAAGGTCACAGGTTTACCACAAGCGCGGCAATAGCATCAGTCTCATTACTTAATTGTCAAACTTCATATATATTTACTGTTTGCTTAATAAAAACACAGAGCAAATATAATATATATTTATATTTCTATAATACATATTTATGCTATATAAATTACAATACTTATATCTATGACTTACACCTAATACTATTATACTAAGTTATATTAATATTGAATCTAACATATGTATATCTATATGTATAACATATCTATTTTCTAAAACTTAAAAATATTCCGTCATGATCACTATGTGGTGTTTGATATGTGATACATGAGGTCATTGCTGGATCCATGTTTGTCCATACCCAATCTATTGCTGTTTACAGTTTTGTTGTGGCGGCGTTGTCCAATGTAGATTGAAATCCCAACTGTTGTAATCGAGCCTCTAAATCGTCAGATGATGTGAGGCGACATAAGTATGTTAAAGTCTCCAAGGACTACTGATGGTCCATTAAACTGCTCATTTATCTGACGGATATTAATCACCACTTGCTCTCTAAATTGTGACAGTCTAGACGTGGGGTTCCTGTACACAAGTGATAAAGAAACTGTCGAATTGTTTACGTTTAATAGTTGGTAAACGTTTGCTGAACCTGTCATGTTCCTTGATAATCATCCTTCTGATAGATCTGTGCACCGATCTTGTTTTGAGTATATTATAAGGCCGTGGGCCGGGCCTCGCTGGGATGACCTTGTTTCTCCCTCAAGGCGTACAATAACATTATAGCCCTCTATTGGAAATTCTTCTTGAGATAAAGCCCAAGCCTCATCAAAGCACAGAATATCAGCAGAACAAATCAGTTTATCTGATCTGATATCCGCAATATGCTTGTTTAGACTCCTTACATTTTGGTAATATATATCCAGGCGTTGTTCCGATTTTCGGCGAAAAATCTGTAGCATGCCGTCAACGCACCTTCTGTCCTCAATCTATTAAGTTGAGTTTTAATGGGATCCTGCTGTCCAAATGTGTTCGGAGGAGAAAATTTCCCGATTATACATAATCCATTGGCATTTGTGGCTCTGCTACATCCTACATATAAAGCTGATCTGCTAATTATACCCTCTAGATGAACCGCAACTTGAGCGTACGTTCCACCTTAGCTTTTATTTATAATTCATTTCGCTTGTATTGGAATGATCGGACCACGCTCATGATTGGTGTCCAATCTGCATTACGACTATGCGGCTGCTTGGAACGTGCAAAGCTTCCAACTCTTGGTTCTGCGAATTTCATCCATAGTCGCACCACTGTGCTTTCAGGTCCAGACGATTCGGTACCTACCTGCATTAGTTCCCCTGTAGCACCATTTACTAATCCATCACTCGTGCTTAGGTTGACTGTTACCATATATTTTATCGTTCTTAGGTTGACTGTCACCATATATTTTATCGGTGTTTTGAGCTGCAATGTATGAAGCATTCCCTGTATTTCTGATGGCTTGAAACCCTTCACAGCTTCTAATATGTTTGCTATCCTGCGTTCTGTTAAGGAACTTGACTTAATTGTATCCTTCGCAGTCGAAATGAACTCATCGGTCATCGTGTTCGCCAGTTTTGTTGAATTGAAATTATTTGCTCCGGCATTTGAAAAAAAGAGATGGATGGCTTCATTGGGTATCTCGTTAGAGGTCTTTTCCCTGCTTTTGATTAATTGGATGTCAGCATGTGTCATATTTCCCTCTGACATGTTGTTTAAAGCGATGGCAAATTCTTGATCTTCACGCTGACGCATTATTTCGGTGAGCTCGAAGTATCGAAATTGATCCCAAAGCGGAGTTTCTGTAATTGCACTGCAATGATTATTGCCATTCGGCGCAAATATTCATCGATCTCTTACTGGTGGCAACTGTTTTAAGTCACCAAACACGATAATTGGAATACCTCCAAAGTAAGCACTGCTCCTAAAATTTTGCTTTAGCCTACAATCTAAAAACGCAAACATCTTTGCTCCAACCATTGAAATTTCATCAATTATAATAAGCCTAATATATATGAGATTAGCATGAATAGTGTTCAATGTGTCACTATTGAGGGACCCAAGATCGGCGGAAGACTGGTTGACAGGGAGTGAAAAAACGGAATGAAGTATTAGACCTCCAATTCCAAATGCTGCTTTGCCAGTGAATGCGCAGAGTAACACCTTGGCTGTTTCGGGATTAGTTCCTGGTCCACTGTTAGCGCGCAATATCATCCACTGATATATAGTTCCAAAAGTTGAGAGGCAACTCTCCCATCGGCTATATCTTCCGCTGAAACATGCAGGTTTTCCAGAATCCGTTCAAGCTCTTTGGATAAAAATGTGTCATAATTTTGCTTATTTTGCTCAATTTGCTCCTTGTGTGCGTTGCAAAAACTCTCGACATCATTACTTAAGAGCTCGGCTTCTCATTTCTCCATGGGTGAAACATCATGGCAGTTTCTCTGAAGAAATTAGCTCTTGAATTTTCAACGCTAAAACGTTTCCAGCGCAGAATAAATGCTTGCTTCCTTTTCCTTAAAAATCCTGATCCATCTTTTAATGCCATTGGAGGTGCAGCTTTCATGTCATGCTCGTTTTCTACTTCTTTGTAGTCTTCATTATTAAAAGAAATATTCCTACTTGTTTTTGAAAATTTGAACCATCTGCTAAGCATAGTTCTTCCAATTGATCGCGCCTTTGAGAGTAGTGATCCAGTACACTCGGTACATATATGTCCGTAGAATTCTCCTGTAAGCATCCAATTCACGTCTAGACTTTAGCATCCTTTCTCGATTGTTTGGATGTGATGTATTTATAAATATCTCCCCATTACTCGCTTCCGATAAAGGCAGTCCCAAAATATTATAAGCTGTTTCTTGAGCCGATATATTTCCGACCCGTTTACAAATTTGTTTCCGATGTGCTGCAGTTTTCTTTTAATGGAGAAATTCCCATCATTTATTTCCTCCAATTCTTGTCTCAGTAGTGTTGATACCCCTCTATTGGATTTATTTATATAATTAATTATATAGCTGCAACAAGCGTAGGCGTCCAAATTGAATTGAATATCCATATTTGCACTATGCAAGTTAAGTTAAGTCGCCATTTAGAAGTCTGTCCGAAAATTTTCTCTTTAAGAAAATATGTGGCTTTTTTACAGATAAGCGAAGAGCGAGCTTGTATCCTTCATAATCAGTGTTAATCCGGAAAAGAATTTCTGCCCGCGGCATCGTCGGATATAGTATGTTGAATCGGCACAATTGTTTTCATTGCATGTCTCTTAGTCTTATGTCTGTGTTTTTGGTACTGAATAAATTCCTGTAAGTCCAAATCCTCCCCATCAGTCGTAATGTGTCGGTCGATGAAAGTTTGAACTTCGGTTGTGTTGCAATTGCGGTGCATCACTTAACCAGTACATGCCATGACAATGTGGTGATCCCCTATGCTGCAATTCAATTTTGTAATAGTAACGGACTACTAAATGTGCTCCAAACAGTCCATTTTTTAACAATTTCAGCATTTGGAGGAATCGATTGTCGAAATATCTGGAACATGTAACTGGATCTGTCCTTATGAGTCTCGCCTTTTCAGAACTTGATAAGGCAGTGACCCCTTCTTCCGAAATGTCTACTACTTTCTTTAATATTACCAACAGCTCCGGCCATTTTGTCTCTGCAGCTGGCATTGTTATGAAGAATGTTAGCAATCCAAACTGACGGATAATGGCTAAAACTTTTTTCTTTTCAGGCTCCCAATGTGCAGATGAGGATCGGTGTCCTTTGAGGATATAATAGCCGTCATCATGCTGGATAAGGTTGCTGACAAAGTTTTCATTCCTCAGATTTGCAGCAGTTATATTTCTTGATCTAGACTTTTTCCGCAGGCAAATAGAAATTGCATTTTTGATGCGCTCCAACTCGTAGAACTTATAGCGTCGTATTTCAGATCACGTAATTTTGTTTTAAGTTGTCGTGGATGTCCTCTTCTTTCCACAGTAAATTGTTGGATACGACAACTTCTGAGCATCATCGTCGTTTGTAACATCCCTTGCACCTATGTACCTTGCCCTGGTGCCATTGTAACTCGTTCAATCAATCTGTTTTCAACGGTTTCATAATTCATCAAAGTTTGGATTTAATTCCATTTCCATTTCCTATACACATTACGGTCGGGCATTAAGCAGGTCTCTTATTGCTGCCTCATCTGCAGGATCTGCAATAAATGGCACAGTTTCCTCGTTTTCTACATTTGTCAGCCAAGCTCTGTACCCAGCAGATAATTCAGTGCCTGCAATATTTTTGCTGGTCGCACTGTCTCCGTCATAAAATTTTGCTGATATTCTAAGCGACTAAACAGTGAGACAGCCCAATAGTAACCGCGGCAAAAAATGGTTTTTGACGTGTCGTCCAATTTGGATGAAATTTTCACAATATATTAACAGATTTATGAGTAACAATTCCCTGAAATTTCAGCTTCATAACTTCATTACTTTTTGGTCTAGAGCAAGTCAAAGTTGAGGTATGCCAACGCGCTTGAAATATGTTAGTTCAATATGTAATAATCAAAAGCTTATTAAAATAAAAATACATAATAAATGCAACTTTCAAGTATTTTTTTAATTAATTTAGTTATTGTGGAATGAGTAAATGAAAAAATAAATTAAAAAAAAAAAAAACACAATTTTTTTTTTCTTAACAACAGAACTGTGGTGCAAAAATTGAATATTTTGCATTTTCAATGGCCTAGGAAATATAGAGCAGCCCCTCGCCCTAGGTGCAGACTTATACCAAATGAAAGTTTGAAATCTCAGCTTTAATTTAAAGTAGAGGACATATAGCAAAAGTTTGCAAAAGCACATTAAACATACAAAAAACTACAAAAAGTACGTAACGCGCACATTCTGTCGCTATACGTATGTTAACATGCAATAGCATGTTTACAACTTTTTATACTCTCGCAACAATGTTGCTAAGGAGAGTATTATAGTTTTGATCACATAACGGTTGTTTGTAAGTCCTAAAACTAAAAGAGTCAGAAGATATAGGGTTATATATACCAATGTGATCAGGGCGACGAGTAGAGTCAAAATCCGGATGTCTGTCTGTCCGTCCGTCCGTCTGTCCGTCCGTCTGTCCGTCCGTCCGTGCAAGCTGTAACTTGAGTAAAAATTGAGATATCATGATGAAACTTGGTACACGTATTCCTTGGCTCCATAAGAAGGTTAAGTTCGAAGATGGGCAAAATCGGCCCACTGCCACGCCCACAAAATGGCGGAAACCGAAAACCTATAAAGTGTCATAACTAAGCCATAAATAAAGATATTAAAGTGAAATTTGGCACAAAGGATCGCATTAGGGAGGGGCATATTTGGACGTAATTTTTTTGGAAAAGTGGGAGTGGCCCCGCCCCCTACTAAGTTTTTTGTACATATCTCGGAAACTACTATAGCTATGTCAACCAAACTCTACAGAGTCGTTTTCTTCAGGCATTCCCATATACAGTTCAAAAATGGAAGAAATCGGATAATAACCACGCCCACCTCCCATACAAAGGTTATGTTGAAAATCACTAAAAGTGCGTTAACCGACTAACATAAAACGTCAGAAACACTAAATTTTACGGAAGAAATTGCAGAAGGAAGCTGCACCCAGGCTTTTTTTTAAATTGAAAATGGGCGTGGCCTCGCCCACTTTTGGACCAAAAACCATATCTCAGGAACTACTAGACCGATTTCAATGAAATTCGGTATATAATATTTTCTTAACACTCTGATGACATGTACGAAATATGGGTGAAATCGGTTCATAACCACGCCTTCTTCCAATATAACGCTATTTTGAATTCCATCTGATGCCTTTTCTGTATAATACGAGTATATACATTAGGAACCAATGATGATAGCGGAATAAAACTTAAAAAAATACGGTATTTGAAAAATATGTAAATGACGTATAATGAAATCTCGATTATCACTTTATCATGCGAGAGTATAAAATGTTCGGTGACACCCGAACTTAGCCCTTCCTTACTTGTTACTTTTATTTTTTTAATTGTTTACTATTCTCTTATTGTGCAAGAGAATAGTAATAAATTACATTTGTTTTTTGTTAGTTATTCAGAATTATGCTTTAAAGATCATTTATGTTTTAATAAAAATATTCTTGTTTACATAAATTTACGTTATTAATTTGATAGATAATTTTGTTGAAGGTCATTGACTTTGGGTTAGATAGTTGCATAATTTTTAATTTAAATTGATAGTGCAAGACATTGTTCTTATCTAAGTTGTGTTATGATCACTTCCTAATGTGGTTAGTTTAATTGTTATATTGTAGTGCCGCTTGTCGCCTGGCAGGAAAATAGAAAATAGTCTCTTGCATTATAATTATTTTTGTTGTCCAAAGCTCATAAGCAGCCTAATATTGTGAGCATAATTTTTGGTTGTTGTTGGTTTTTGGGCATTTTTTCCATCCGCTGAGCCAAACCAGTTTTTGTTTTGCTCAAACATATGTACATTTTGTGTACTCGTGTACTTTTTTTTTGCTACAGCAATGTTATCCGAAGAAGCGCAAGAAGCAATGAATAAGGAGTATAGAAACTGTAGGCTATTCCATTCTCGTAAAAATTCACGTTTTTCTACGAATGAAGATGTAATGCACTATTTGCAAATATAATCAGATCCTTATATTAATTCATTTAGAATGAGAAACAAATTGAAAAAATTAGAATACCATGATGATGTTAAAAAATTGATTGAATGAAAAAAAATATTGTTTTATTTTATTGCATTTCAATGGGAGGTGGGCGTATTAGTGAGCGTGTTATTGTAATTTTTGCATGAAACATTTTAAATGATATAAATTACAGTAATATAGAATTTGAAGGTTGTATTTAATATATTTTAGAAAATATGGCACTTTTTATGTTGAGGTAGTATGGGTGATGGGGTTAAAAGTGGGAAAAAGTTCAATTTTTATTTCAAATAATGTTTGTAACTATATAACATTCAAGTATACCAAAATTGAAAGTTATACCTAAAGTATTACGGACAATACGGCATTTTACAAATTTCGACTGTATGACAGGTGGGCGTAAAAGTGGGCGAATTTTCTTAATTTTTTTTTTTTTAACTGGAATTGTCTCAAAAATAACCTGTGCAAAATTTCAGAGCTCTACAATGACTCCTTGTATTTAATGCCGGCGTTGTCTCACTGTGCGACGTTTCAAGTGCACTTGAATAATATAGCTGTTGTCAAATGTTCGTTGTATCATGGTGACTGTCTCTACAACAGAAATCGGGATATTTACTACTGCTCCACGAATAGCACATTGTCGTTCATGTCCTAAAGGTATGATGCGCATAAATGGAATTCTCGGGGATATTAGCATTTCCTTCAGACACGTTAAGTCTTGAAGACATTCCGGAATATTAGGAAACTCTAATCCTTCTGAGAGGCAGATATTTGGTATTTTACCTTGTTTGACGATCCGATAGCAGGTGCTGCAAAAATTATATTTTTGCTCCGAAGATGGAAACTTCGATGACAAGTAAATAACTTTTCTAGCATCTTCCGAGTGCGTAAACTTTAATGAGGTCGGACGTTTTTCTAGCTTTTTTACTTGGTGAGGGAACCAAGTGCCCCCACAACACTCGCATATTTCAGTGGGCCCTTTTTATTAACAATGCGTACATATCAAAGATGTTGATAGCTCGACGTTGACGCGGTTGTTCTTCAGTGCATCGGGAGAAAGTTCACGACGAGCGAAAGCTCTCCAACTGACGACTTGCGGGATCCGACCCATGGAATCGTACTCTTTCCAACGTTGATTCCTGCTTGTTTGCAAGTTGTTGTTGTTTGAGAAGAATTTAAAATTTGTTCACGACGTCTTCTTATTGGATCTCCTCGACGACTTCTCCTCAATGCTGCATCTCGTTGCCTTTCTTCTCCTCTGGTTATTGGATACTGGCGTCGTACAGAACGTTCCATTGTGTCTTCGGTTCAAAGCATTGCGACGTCTTTGTTCTTGCGACTGCCTAGATACTCTTGGCATTTTTATAAATTAATATAAAATATGTATACCAATAAAAAATATACGAAAAAACAGTTAAAATTAATAATAAATAAGTAAAGAAAAATATATTCCAAAAATTAATGTTTTTTTTTAAAGATTTTTTCGATAAATTTGATAGTCGCTTGTGTTGTTCTAAGTTTAAGCTGTAGGCGTAAACTGAAGTAATCCGTTGAGTTTACACCTTTTTAAAAAATTATATGTAAAGTCCTTCCTACAGTTACACTTTACCTAACCTCCCAACTTTGTTTTTTACCTATCAGTTAATTAGGGTTATAAAACAGGACAATAATGTGTACGAAATTACCTTTTGCCTAGATTTTGTTTTACCTACCCATCAGTTAATTAGGGTTGAATAAATATGCTTACAATTTTAATTATTCATATCTGGCAAAATTAGGGATTTATTTATTAAAAAAAATCTTCTATACAAAAATTTATGATATAATAGTCTGATCTGTAAAATTTCCCTGAATACTGTATTCATCAAGCAATTTTAGTTGAAATATTAAGGCTTTAATTACAAAGGAGGCATTGCAGCGGTTTTTTTATACCTCAGTTATACTTTCTACCTACCAATCGAACTATCGGGTGATTTTTTAAGAGCTTGATAACTTTTTTTTAAAAAAAACGCATAAAATTTGCAAAATCTCATCGGTTCTTTATTTGAAACGTTAGATTGGTTCATGACATTTACTTTTTGAAGATAATTTCATTTAAATGTTGAATGGTCCATTCGGAAAAAGGACTTTTTCGAGCATTTCGGCCGGAAGAGCCCGAATTTCTTCGGAAATGTTGTCTTCCAAAGCTGGAATAGTTGCTGGCTTATTTCTGTAGACTTTAGACTTGACGTAACCCCACAAAAATAGTCTAAAGGCGTTAAATCGCATGATCTTGGTGGCCAACTTACGGGTCCATTTCTTGAGATGAATTGTTCTCCGAAGTTTTCCCTCAAAATGGCCATAGAATCGCGAGCTTGTGGCATGTTTTGTTGAAACCACATGTACCAAGTTCAGTTCTTCCATTTTTGGAACAAAAAGTTTGTTTTGATCGCCATTTAACGTTGCGTCCAACAGCATCTTTGAAAAAATACGGTCCAATGATTCCACCAGCGTACAAACCACACCAAACAGTGCATTTTTCGGGATGCAGCAGTTCTTGAATCACCCCAAATGCGGCAAAACGTAGCCATTCAACCAGAAATGCCTCATCGCTGAACAAAATTTGTCGATAAAATATTCCGGCCGAAATGCTCGAAAAAGTTGCCCAAAATTGGACTTTCCGAATAAATTTAAATGAAATATTCAAAAAGTCTGTCATGAACCAATCTAAAAATTAGAACCGGGATTTAATTATTTTGATGGCAAAATCAAGCTCTTAAAAAAAATATATTTTGCTCACTTATTCTTGTTTTGTTATACAGTTAAGCCAATTGTTTATTATTATTAAATATATAAATATGTCTAGAAAAATTGGATTTAATATCTGATTACAATAAAAAAAAAATAATGTAGCCAATTGGTATATAATTAGTGGTCCGTTACATAGAAAAAATAATGTAGGGTATTAATTACAACCTACAAACTGTATTACATTGCGGATAAAATTAGTTTGATATTTAATGAAAAAAGTAATTCATGTTAAATTTTGTGATGATATTTAGCCAAAGTTGCCCATATATGAACTTGATTTTGATTGGCCAGTTTGTATGGAAGTCCGACCTTAACAATTCTCTTGAAGATTGAAGCGATATCTTGGGCAATAATCCATGCTAAATTTCATGAACATTTCTTGTCACATAAGAACTTAATTTTGATTTTTCAGTTTGTATGGCAGGTTTTGTTATCCGACCTTCAAAATTTCTTCAACTATTGTATTGTATTTGAAAATTTTTTTCGGAGATTATATAATTACCTTAAGCAGTAATTCATGTCAAATTTCGTAAAGATACCACATCAAATGCGTCAAATTTTCCATACAAGCTCTTGATACCGATCGTTCGGTTTGTATGGCAGGTATATGCTATAGTTCACCGATCTGAACATTTTCTTCCGATATTCCATTATTTCTATGAACAATAACTCATACCAAATTTCGTGAAGATATATCGTCAAATGTGAAAGTTTTCCATACAAGAACTTGATTCCGATCACTCAGTTTGTAATGCAGCTATATGCTATAGTTAACAGATCTGAACGATTTCTTCCGATATTACATTATTTCTAAGAACAACCACTTCAAATGCGAAAGTTTGCCATACAAGCCCTTGATTCCGATCGCTCGGTTTTTATGACAGCTATATGCTATAGTTCACCGATCTGAACAATTTCTTCCGATATTCCATTATTTCTATGAACAATAACTCATACCGAATTTCGTGAAGATAGTATATCGTCAAATGTGAAAGTTTTCCATACAAGAACTTGATTCCGATCATTCAGTTGGTAATACAGCTACATGCTATAGTTAACCGATCTGAACGATTTCTTCCGATATTACATTATTTCTAAGAACAATAATTCATGTCAAATTTCATGAAGATACCACGTCAAATGCGAAAGTTTTCCATACAAGCCCTTGATTCCGATCGTTCGGTTTGTATGGAAGCTAAATAGTATAGTTAACCGATATGAACAATTTCTTCCGATATTCCATTATTTCTATGAACAATACCTCATACCAAATTTCGTGAAGATATATCGTCAAATGTGAAAGTTTTCCATACAAGCACTTGATTCCGGTCGTTCAGTTTGTATGGGAGCTAGTTGCTATAGTTAACCGATCTGAACAATTTTTTCCGACATTACATCATTTCTATGAACAATAACTCATGCCAAATTTCGTGAAGATATATCGTCAAATGTGAAAGTTTTCCATACAAGAACTTGATTCCGATCGTTCAGTTTGTATGGGAGCTATATGTTGTAGTGGTCCGATATCGGCCGTTCCGACAAATGAGCAGCTTCTTGAAGAGAAAATAACGTTTGCAAAATTTCAAAACGATGTCTTAAAAACTGAGGGACTAGATCGTATATATACAGACAGACGAACGGACGGACGGACAGACAGACAGACGGACATGGCTAAAGCGACTCAACTCAACATACTGATCATTTATACATATATATACTTTATAGGGTCTCCTTCGCTTCCTTCTGGGTGTTATAAACATCGTGACAAACTTAAAATACCCTGTTCAGGGTATAAAAAAAGTATTAATATTCAAATTTTTAATTTTTATACGAATTTAGATTTTGTTGCAGAAATGAAAATTCAAAATAACGTAGGACACCTACTATAAAATTTGCTTAACTTTTCTAATTTTTTTTCTAAAATATACTTATAGTTTCATGTTAATTCAGATTTGAAAATTATGTTTCAATATCTCAAGTAGTTTTCTTTTTATACGGTTTTTTCTTCTCCTGTAAACCTACGCAAAGTGATGTTACATTATTTTGCCTTTCAGGTGACGATATAGTATAAAAATGAATCGCTTTTTCCCTTTGTCACGGCATCACGCGTGAATGGCTGGACCGATTTCACTAATTATTTTTTGTTGTATTTGTTATTATTAGGAGAAGGTTTTTATGTAAGAAAAAATTACAAAAGTTGCGTCTATAATATAAAAAAGAATCGCAAAATGTGTTGCTAAGCGGATAACTTTTTTTTTAAATCTTCTTTCATAGTTCACAAATGGTTTTTATGCTAGGAAAATTCGAATAATTGCCGGAAACGCCCTAAAAACAGCCCTTTTCTTTTTCCCATACAAATGTTTTCTTTTGTATATAAATAAAAATTAATGTTTGTTAGTAACGCTAAGGCTCGAGAACGGCTGAACCAATTAAAATGAAATTTTCAGAAGTTGTTCGCTGTGGATCTGGAAGGGTTTAGAAATAAAAAAACCTTTACTTTACTTTTCATAAGGAAAAGTCGAAAAATTAGAAAAAGTGACTTTTTTCCATAAAATTTTGTGTTTTGTTTTTCAATAGTTTGATTTGTAAATTATTTGAATCGTTTAATTTGGGTCGCTTCCTTTTTTATTCCGGCTATTTAAAAGAAAAATTATTGAGTGAAAACTTTATGTGTGTTTTAGACGAAGTGATCAATTACAGATTGAAATTTGTTACGAAGCCACGAAGAGGTCGCGCTAATATCGGTCGGCGTTCTTTTTGCCATCAACGTATGGCACACAAAGGCACATGAACGAGTACTCCCAGGATGCGATGACATACATACGTGTGGAATTATGGATCGCGGTCAATGAGCAAGCGATCGTTACGATGTTACAGCTTGACTTTTCAAACAACAACTACGATGTTTGATGGAATTTATCGTGAAGCAACGTATGTATACATATATGGTGCAGTCAGATGCTGGATGAACTCTGTGTAGTTGCAAAAAAGAGGTTTGCCGCACGCACACATTCTTCTTTGGATGGTAAATGGTGGTTCACCAGATCAAATTGATGAAATCATTTCTGCGGAAATTCCTGATGCAGAGAAAGATCCAGTTTTATACGAAGTGATGAAAACCAATATGGTTCATGAACCTTGCGGGAACAGCAATACCACTTCGGTTTGTATGTCTAACAATAAATACACGAAACACTATCCACGTGCTTTTCTTTCGGAAATCCAAACTAGAAATGATGGATATCCACTCCATCGTCGTAGCTCATCACACGATAATGGCAGAACATTTACCATTCAACTTAAAGGAGTGAATATCGAAGTCGACAATATATGGATCGTACCACCTCCATTCGCCACTGTTGTCTAATTAACATTCAAAACTCATGTAAATGTTTGATATTGTAGTTTGGTGAAATCGATCAAATATGTACGTTTGCAAATACGTCACCAAAGAAAGCAATATGGCGGTTATTGGTCTTGAACGAGATGAGGTCAGCTAATATCAAATCGTCGATACGTGAACTGCAATAAAGCGCTTTGTAGGGTATTTATTTTTGCAATTCATGAATGTTTTCTGACTGTTGTGCGTCTCGCAGTTAATTTGGAGAATGGCCAAATAGTATTTTTCAACCCAGAGAATACAGTACAGCCAGCGGAAACACTTCCAACAACAAAATTGACATTGACGAGTTTTTTCCCAACTTGCGGCAGTGATTCGTTGGCGAGAACATTGCTCTATTCGGAAATGCCTTGATATTATAGATAGAATGCATCGTCGAAGAAATAGTTACGCAGAAAGCAAGGCCAACCAGTAGATTGACATCCAGGTGTGTTCTCAACTAATTCCTTAGAACGAATTTACATAATCCACCCGAAAAACTTCGATTGCTTATACCTTCGGTTGCTATTGATTATTGTACGCGATTCAATTTTATTTGAGTCATTGCGTACTGTGAATGATACGGCGTGTGCAACTTTTTGAGCAGCATGCCAGCAATTTCAATTGCTGGAACATGATAATCAATGGAATCAAACGATGGACGATTCGATAGCTACTTCGCTTGCCACTGAAGTTCGCACACTTTTCGCGATAACCATTTCGACATATCAGTCTTCAAATCAGCGTCAATTATGGAATACGAACAAAATTACATTGCCGAAGACATTTTACATCGTATTCGATAAGATTTGGAAATAGGCAAATTTCGGTTCCAGTGGTTTGATATCAATTCCACCTGCCTTTTGTCAATTCACTTCAACGAAATATGTACTCATCATGAATGTTTATGCCAACTTTGGCCAAATTATCATAACTACGAATACATCAGTGCGCGCCAGTTATACGTGGCGTGCTCTCGAGTTGGAAAACCATCTTCTCTGTACATTTACGCACCGGAATAGAAACCAAAAAATGTTGTTTATCAAACTGTGTTACATTG
The DNA here is from genome assembly GCF_024586455.1 of Bactrocera neohumeralis. Classification (NCBI taxonomy): domain Eukaryota; kingdom Metazoa; phylum Arthropoda; class Insecta; order Diptera; family Tephritidae; genus Bactrocera; species Bactrocera neohumeralis. Next base: position 47,713,645 of record NC_065921.1, read on the forward strand.
AAAAAAATTTAGAAGAATCGAAAATAAATGATTTTTAACACAACCTAACTTCAACTTTCTTTTCATTTCAAAACACATAATTTCACGCAGGACAATGCATGCGGGGTCAGCTAGTCTATATGTATAGTATATATAAAAGAAAGTTGTATTAGTTACAACATTTATGACTCAAGAGCGGCTTAATCGATCGAAATAGATTATAACTGACTCAGTAATCAGTCGTTGACATGCATCCCAAAAGACTGATGTCATAACCTTTCCAGCCGACTTTTTCGTCTTTCCACGCCTGAAAGCCCGTTCATCATGTGCAGTCCACTAGAATGACTGTTGAGTGGACTACAATGGGAAATGATGGAGCTATGTTTCTATTGTCACACAACGACGCAGGAATTCTGTTTTATTACGATTACACAGCACTCAAACACTTTTCAGAATCAGTTATTCTTTGTTTTTGTTGGTTTATGAACTTGCGAGGCACCCACTTTGCACAGAGCTTTTGCCTCTTTAGAGCATCATTGCCCTCGGTGCTCATTTCGCCTGTTACCAGCTTAGCAAAGATACCTCACATACTGGCCTATATATGCGGTACAAAGGAATCTCGGGAATTCGAAAATCTTTATATTAGTTAAATGGGGATTCGCTTCAACCCATTTTTAACATACAGACGCACCATTGTCGGAGAATTTCAATTATATATCTCACACATTGTCTGGTATTTCCTCCGCTTTCACCGCCGTCTACTGCGTCGAATACTTTTAGAGCTGGAGTGTTTTCGTTCATTCGGACGACATGACGTAGCCAGCGTAGCCTCTGTCTTTTAATTCGCTGAACTATGTCAAGTCAAAAGCCGTAAATCTTTCGCAGAACCTTTCTCTAGAAAACTCGCAACGCCGACTCATCAGTTGATGTCATCTTCCAAGCCTCTGCGCCATATAGCAGGACAGGAATTATGAGTGACTTCTGTACACAGTTTGGTTTTTGTTTGTTTGATGACAGGAGATATTTCGTCTTGCCTTTGTTCACTGCCAGACCCATTTGATTCGCTTCTTTTTCCATTCTGGAGAAAGCAGAACTAACTGCGCGGTTTTTGAGGCCAATGATATCAATATCATCGGCGTACACCAACAGTTGTACACTCTCATAAAAGATGGTACCTTCTCTATTTAGTTCCGCAGCTCGAATTATTTTCTCCAAGAATAGATTGAAGAAGTCGCACGAAAGGGTGTCGCTTTGTCTGAAACCTCGTTTGGTATCGAACGGCTCGCAGAGGTCTTTCCCGATCCTAACGAAGGTTTTTTTATTGCTCAACGCCTAAATTTCGTCGCAATTGGTTGAACGGGTTACGAGATATGGGTTTTCACCAAATCGTGGGAGGTGCAACGGCCCTCGTCCAGTTTTAACACCTACTCCAATAAAATCCTCTCGAACCATATCGGAGGTAAAATTTAATGTTTCTGACGTAAATTATTATTGACTTATTCAGCTTTTTGTAGTTCTTAACACTGCACATTTTCACACTGTCGGTAAGAGTTTTTATAATATTTGTGCTTGGCAAATTTGGTTATTGAACCTTTTTGGCTTAGGAGATATGTATCTTGAACATAGATGCCCCTTGTACTGAGCTACCAGGTGCGATATTACAGTTTTGTATCTTAATTTAGTGCATAGTTATCACACTTTTCGGTTCATATCATTTTGGTAGTGGTCCAATTACGCCCATCTACCAAGTTTCATCACGATGACTCACTTGTCCTGACCAAGCTATAACAACAACACCATGTTTCGAACACCATTTATTTGCAAGACCCAATGTGCTACTATGTATGGTTGGGGTCAGTGCCTTGATGGAATTGCGAAATTGCAAACATATATGTACAGTGGAGTAGTAGACGCTCATTTCTCTAATCGGACCACTGCCTCACCCACAAAACGTCATTAACCGAAAACATAAAAAGTGCCGTAACTCAACACCAAATTAAGATAGAAAGCTGTATCAAGGTACAGAGGATCGCAGTAGCAAGGGGCATCTGTGGGCAAAATGTTTTGAAAAAGTTTAGTGTAACTAACAAGTTTAGTGTACAGATCTCCTAAACCATTTACGCTACAACAACAAAATTTGCTGAGTACAAATATTATTAAAATTTCTACCGACAATATGAAAATGGATTAAATTGGAAGATAACCCCGCTTACTCCCCAAATAATGGTGCTGTTAAAAACTAAATCAATAAATAGCTACGCCAGAGACATTAAATTTTACCGCCGAGATGGTACGAGGGAGCTGATGTGAAAATTGGACGATAGGCGTGGCACCACCGACTTTTTGGTGAGATCCCATATCTCGAGACCCGACTGGCAGATTTCGACTAAACTTAGGGCATGGCATTATGTCGAAATCGGACTACAACCGCTCCACTTCCCATATAACAAAATTTAAAATTCCATGTGATTCCTTAAATTTCCATTACATAAATCAAGATTTAATTAATATAAGGAAATAACATTTTGTAGTAATGATTCCCTTAAAGTATGCCATCTTATGACCAAAAATTGTTCAAATCCAACCCAAACTGTTCAAGACCCTAGGTACGGAATATTTAGACCCCGGTACCTATAGTTGACTTTTGATATATTGTGTGATACATATAACTGAAATTTAGCCCCCATAAACCTAATATAAATATTTTAGAACTTCTGTGTGACTTTGTACAAAATATATCGGCCAATATATAGTTATCCCATTGAAAATAAAAGAGCGTGTTTTATTCATAACAGTGTATCTTTGTGCTTAAAATACATATGTAAGTGTATTTGAGCGAAAACTTCGCCTATCCCCTATATTAGTAATATCAGGGTTTTCGATCGTCCTGCTGACTTTACTCTATATGATTGGTTTTCCACCTTAAAGTATTTCCTTGGCTTTGATTCTTGCAAGTTGCAAGAGTATAAAATGTTCGGTTGCGCCCGAACTTAGCCCTTCCTTCCTTTTTCTACAATTACTTAATTAGATCAACTTTTCTTTCCACAGCTCTAATTAAACTAAAAAAAAAAATAACTAAAAAAATACTAATCGTTTTAAATTCAATATTTTCCGTTTAGAAAATTATTTCGCGATTGATTATTTATTTTGTCACTAAGCACGAGGCACGCTATTTAAACTTTTCAAATGACAGTTAACTGTAAATCTCGACAGTGTTGTCCTTTCCTGTTTTTTAAAATTACACGTGGTTGTATTTATTTTCATGAAAAAGAGTAACCACATAACCCCAAAATAAGAAAAAAAGTATTTTATTGTTTCGAAATAAACCTTCGATTCTCTCTAATTATCAAATTGTCTAAAATATCAAAGTACGCGCGAAAGTCAATGCCAAATAAAATGATTAAACTCACATTTATCCTCGGCTCAGTTTTCAGCGTCTACCCTGCAGGCACCCTAAACAAAATTGAACAAGTAAGGAAGGGCCATTTCTTGTGTGTGATAAGAATCGCAATTTTTGAGGGTCGTAACTAATTGTAAATTTTATGCAGATGTTATGTAATGCCTCACAAACGTTAGCAAATTTTCCACTTTTGTGGGGTGATACCTTCCTCTCTTGCCATAACCTCAAATACTCCTCCGTCTTTTTAAGATTTTAATGCTTTGTTCAACGATACATCTACAAAGAAAATTTTATTAATAAGGATTCATAATTTTTTTTATACCTACGCTATTGCTACGATCTCCTAGCTATCTCCGCACTATTTTTTTATGCCCATCACTTTCACTAGAGCTCAAATAAAAAAACAAAGTTGGATTCATTTTGATATTTAATTAGCTTGTGTAAGTTTATTGAAAATTTCGCAAATTTTGACAGTTCCACATTTATTGTGACCTAAAAATACGATCCAAAGTAATGTGGAATTTAAAACCTATTGTGAATTGAAAATACATTACGATCCGTTTGCTATCGTATGTCATGATGTAACGATTCGACCCCTGTGTGCAGCTTCCTTCTGCCATTTCTTCCGTAAAATTTAGTGTTTCTGACGTTTTTTGTTAGTCGGTTAACGCACTTTTAGTAATTTTCAACACAACCTTTGTATGGGAGGTGGGCGTGGTTATTATTCGATTTCTTCCATTTTTGAACTGTATATGGAAATGCCTGAAGGAAACGACTCTATAGAGTTTGGTTGACATAGCTATAGTAGTTTCCGAGATATGTACAAAAAACTTAGTAGGGGGCGGGGCCACGCCCACTTCTCCAAAAAAATTACGTCCAAATATGCCCCTCCCTAATGCGATCCTTTGTGCCAAAATTTTCGGTTTTCGCCATTTTGTGGGCGTGGCAATGGGCCGATTTTGCCCATCTTCGAACTTAACCTTCTTATGGAGCCAAGAAATACGTGTACCAAGTTTCATCATGTTATCTCAATTTTTACTCAAGTTACAGCTTGCACGGACGGACGGGCGGACAGACAGACATCCGGATTTCAACTCTACTCGTCACCCTGATCACTTTGGTATATATAACCTTATATCTGACTCTTTTAGTTTTAGGACTTACAAACAACCGTTATGTGAACAAAACTATAATACTCTCCTTAGCAACTTTGTTGCGAGAGTATAAAAATGGTTGTTATTAACATACTTTAGTCTCAGTATATACAGTAACAAACCTTTTCTTTGTTTACATACATATTGTTTAAATGTATACTCGATACATTGCGTTAAATTAAATAAAAATGTCCGTTTTATTTTGTATATATGTATTTCGATTTTCAACAAGTTTATTTAAGTTTTATTAAGTTTAATTTATTATGCATATAAACTCATTAAAAATTATATCGATGGGCGAGGCGGCGATACTCCAATTCCGGGAACGGTTTGTCACTGCTTGCGATTGAGTGGACACGGATCGTGGTTGAATTTTGAGATTTGGATGAGGTGTCGACGCGGCGGAGTGTATATAAAGTTGATAGTCGAACTGTATATAGCGAATTGCTGGAACGAATGGGGCTCCTCTCCTGTTGTCTATCCTTTTTGTTTGGTGGGTAGGAGCACAGGTGTGGGGAATTGCGTTGAAGTGTCAACAGCTATGGTGAATTGCGCTGGCGTATTAGGGTGCGCCAGTTTTCACAGGTTGTGTGAGAGGGGGAGGATTAACTCATTTAAACACATACAGTGAATCAATAAAGTTTAGGTACAGTAACAATTTCGAGCTAAAATCATTGAAACAACTAATTTCAACAACACTTTTAAAAACACCGTTATGTACTTTCCAAGAACTGCATTATGCTCAACGTTACTGAGTGAATGGTATGCCGTTATCTGTCTTGCGGCGCCAATTAGACGCTGTGAATTAAAAAAGCAGCCAGAAAGTACTCCAAATAGTTTAGGTACACTTCATTCATCGTGTCATATTGTTTTAGTTTTTGTTGCGTTTGGTTATTATACTCTCGCAACAATGTTGCTAACGAGAGTATTATAGTTTTGTTCACATAACGGTTGTTTGTAAGTCCTAAAACTAAAAGAGTCAGATATAGGGTTATATATACCAAAGTGATCAGGGCGACGAGTAGAGTCGAAATCCGGATGTCTGTCTGTCCGTCCGTCTGTCCGTCCGTCCGTCCGTCTGTCCGTCCGTCCGTGCAAGCTGTAACTTGAGTAAAAATTGAGATATCATGATGAAACTTGGTACACGTATTCCTTGGCTCCATAAGAAGGTTAAGTTCGAAGATGGGCCAAATCGACCCACTGCCACGCCCACAAAATGGCGGAAACCGAAAACCTATAAAGTGTCATAACTAAGCCATAAATAAAGATATTAAAGTGAAATTTGGCACAAAGGATCGCATTAGGGAGGGGCATATTTGGACCCAATTGTTTTGGAAAAGTGGGCGTGGCCCCGCCCCCTACTAAGTTTTTTGTACATATCTCGGAAACTACTATAGCTATGTCAACCAAACTCTACAGAGCCGTTTTTTTAAGGCATTTCCATATACAATTCAAAAATGGAAGAAATCGGATAATAACCACGCCCACCTCCCATACAAAGGTTATGTTGAAAATCACTAAAAGTGCGTTAACCGACTCATAAAAAACGTCAGAAACACTAAATTTTACGGAAGAAGTGGCAGAAGGAAGCTGCATCCAGGTTTTTTTTAAAAATTGAAAATGGGCGTGGCGCCGCCCACTTATGGACCAAAAACCATATCTCAGGAACTACTAGACCGATTTCAATGAAATTCGGTATATAATGTTTTCTTAACACCCTGATGACATGTACGAAATATGGGTGAAATCGGTTCACAACCACGCCTTCTTCTAATATAAAGCTATTTTGAATTCCATCTGATGCCTTCTCTGTATAATACGAGTATAAACATTAGGAACCAATGATGATAGCGGAATAAAACTTTACAAAAATACGGTATTTGAAAAATATTTAAATGACGAATAATGAAATCTCGATTATCACTTTACCATGCGAGAGTATAAAATGTTCGGTGACACCCGAACTTAGCCCTTCCTTACTTGTTTTTTTTAGTTATTTGTTTAAGCTGGACAGTAAACTAGACATAGTCAAGTGTGAAAGTGTAAAACTATAAAAGTTTATTGTATTTATTTGTTGAAATAAAAAAAAAATGGGCCGCGGTTTACAAATTTCGTTCGAAGTAAGAAAATTGATATTAAAATTATATTTGGAGAATAAAACTCTACGGGAAATTGGAACAATAGTGGGGAAACGACATTCAAGTGTTTATAATATTATAAAATCCTATACATCTAACGGAGATCTAAATATAAAACATAGGTCCGGCAGACCTAAAGTATTAACGCCTTGCGAAGAACGTAATGCCATCACTGCTGTCAAGCGAAATCCTTGTATTTCAGCAGTAAAGATTGCAAATAATATAAACGTGGAATTTCAAAAAAATGTAAATCCTCAAACTGTGAGAAATGTGCTGCACAAAGCTGGTTATTACGGACGAACTGCGCGACGTAAACCATTCATATCAAAAGCAAACAAGAAAAAAAGATTACAATTTGCTAAAGAACATCTTGAAAAACCAGAATCGTTTTGGGAGAATGTTGTATTCACTGACGAATCAAAATTCAACATTTTTGGGTCGGACGGAGTAATAAAAGTGTGGAGGCGTGCCAATGCAGAGATGCAAGAAAATAACTTAATACCTACAGTGAAACATGGTGGGGGAAACATCATGGTATGGGGATGTATGGCTGCATCAGGCGTGGGTAATTTGGAGTTTATAACAGATAAAATGAACAAATTTATGTATCTGGATATTCTGAAAAAAAATTTGCGCCCAAGCGTGCAAAAATTGGGTCTCAACAGCAGCCAATTTCTTTTTCAACAAGATAACGACCCTAAACACACGTCGTATCTAGTCCGTGAATGGCTCCTATATAACTGCAAGCAACTCCAAACGCCACCACAATCACCCGACATTAATCCTATAGAGCACATATGGGATTTGATAGAAAAAAGGATTCGAAAACACAATATTTCGTCTAAGGATACCTTAAAAGCCGCTATAGGAATTGAATGGGCCAAAATTACAAAGTCTGACACTAATGTGCTAGTAAAAAGCATGCATCGCCGTTTACAAGCAATAATTAAAGCTAAAGGAGGTCCCACAAAGTATTAAAATTATATTGTCTTTTTTGTATAAATCATATTTTAATTTCTTTTCGTTTTTGTACCAAAACTTTATTGACGTTAAATCAATGGAATTTATGCTTTTGTTGTTATATTTTGTTGTGTTTATAGAAAAAAGTGACTGATTTTAAAATAAATGCATTAAAATATGCTCGTTATTGGAATTGACAAAAAAAATTATTTTTTTTTACAAAGTTTAATGAAGAAATTATAGGTTTATTAGAGAAAATGCCTTTGTACCTAAACTTAATTGATTCACTGTATAATATCCTCCAGAAAATCTTAGGGTGTTGTGTTACACTTTTTTTGCTACTTTCATGGTAATCAGGGTATTATGTTAGCATTTAAACTACATATAAATTTTAAATTTTGATGACCGACTCTTTAAAAGATATTAAATAATGCAAGTGTTTACGTTATTTAAGTGATTATATTGAATTACTTTGCATATCTGTTCAATTTTATTGGGATATTAGTTGTTGTTTAATGTTAAATCAGTTGTTTTTTTTGTGCAATTTTCAAACACGCTTCAAGTATTTCCAAATTTTTACATGCAGTAGGACACAATCCTGGGTGGTAATTTGTCGTTTGACATATACAAATTGACAACTCGGAAAACATCAATTGGAAATTGAGTTTGAAATGAAAGATATGTCGAAGTTTTAAATAAGAATACATATTAGTGTTAATAATAAAGTTTATATTAAAAATCGTAGAGCCTTTTTATTACTGCGAAAATTCACAACCCGACGTTTTAAAATACTTTCTATAAGAATTAGAACATATTTTTCTTTAAGAATTTTTAATAGGCAGACAGCCAGCCCTCATTTTCGGCACATCAAATTTCTGTGCATTTCACATAGGTAACCACCTCCCCCTTCTAAAAGTTAGCTTCTGTATTTTAATATATTTAATAAAGTTGTAGGATTTTGGATGCATCTATTGTGAGAGCTTAGAAATCTTTATTAATTATTAAATTATTTTGTGCAATATTTTTATTTAAATTTTTATGTAAATTGTTAATTATGTTTATTTTAAGTTGTAAAGGTGAAAATGGGCCTACCGGGGAACCGAACACCTAAAAAAAGTCGGTAACGCGCTTTATTGCAAACCTCTGGGGAGGTGTGGAAAATGAATTAGAACGATGTACTAAAAATTCAGCTTCAAATGCCTAAATATCTTCTTTTTAAATTAAAATTATTGGTAATAATATTTCAAAAACTTACGAATACAAACCGTTTTATGTTTTCTGTCTGTCAATTGTAAACAAATACATTCAGAAGAAAACTCACCACCGAGAAATCTAACAACAGGGCTGCTTTTTATTAATAAGAACTCACTACGTAAAGAATATCTGACTATCAGTAAATGATATTTTTATGGGCGAAACATGACACACTATGGCGTTTAAATCAAATATTAGTAAATATATGTATGTCATTAATAAATAATTTCCTTTTATATTAAGCAACAATATTTATAGTTTTTGTTATTTAATAGAATAAATTTGCGAAGTATTTACTGCCTCAATATATACAGCACTGCGTTGCTACCTCTGAAAATCCAAGATGGCCGCTATTCACCCCTCAGAAAGCTACCACGAAAAGTTATCTACTGTATATACTGTGCTTTAGTGAGGTGAAATCGTTCTATGAATTCAGTAATAACAATATGACAAGTACATATGTACATATATAAAAGAAATTAGCGTTCATGGTGTATACGGTGATCAGCGTAGCATGAGCGTATTTTGAGAGTGTGTCACTAAAGACGGGTATAGTTCAGTGCGCTATAGTCTTGCGTGATCATGGATAAATTGATCCGAAACTCCTCTCTTCGCTTTCTGAGAGAGCCCATGATCTCACGGTTTGGTATGGCAATACTGAAAGTTCATGGGCTACGAATCAGGTGACAAGCAAAACAATGAAAGTGTAAACACAATGGCTACGACAGACTGCAGCGGCACGACAGTGAACTGAAAACGTCGTTGTTCATCTTACTACATGTACATTTTGAGAAGCAACAACAACACAATGGCCGGCATGTACACAAAACAACGCAGTTGTCCATTTTGCATGTACACAATTTCGTTGTGGCCATACTAATACCTTGCACTTCAATGAAATTTTAATATTTTGTTCTAAGTGAAATTTTTTATGCAAAAAATAAGTAAATAGGTAAATATTTTTGCGTTAAATTATCAATTGTTATTACAAATGATATAATAGAGCTATAATACTATAGCTATTTTATGCTTTTATTTGTAAAATAACTTCAAGTTTGTTAGAGCTGTGAATAATTTTACATTTTACATATTAGTGGCATCACCACTCTACCTCCTCTTTCTATCTTCCATTCTACTGTCAACTCTACTGTCGTCCTACTGTCGTTGGCAAAAATAGGAGCAAATTGAAGTTAGCGGGAACGGCAACTGTCGGCCTGCAGTCGTGTAGTTGTGCAGCTGTCAAAATAACACTGCCCATAAGAACGTGTGTATTTTAATATTTGACAGATGGGCATTTTCACGGTAACGGACGCGACATTCGTACGCTTTTAAGTGCGTCCAAAACAAAGAAGACAAAGGAAACGTTTTATATATATTGACATTGTTTTGAAGGGCTGACGCAGTACTAGATTTTAATATTTACGGGAAGGTTCTACTACAAATGAGTACGTAGTTATAAGCAATTATAAAGTGATACGGACGCGACAAAAAATAGAAGTTTTTTTGAGGCGCATTCAGAAATATACAAAAATCAGCAAATTAAGGATTTATATATATATAAAAATATATATATTAATAAATGCGAACAGATGACTGTTATTCGTAGGTTTATGAAATATGTTAATTTTCCCTTAGTTTTTTTTAATTGAGTATAGAAGAAATACGGACGCGACATAACGGACGCGACAAAATCTTCCAAGAACAAAGAAATACAATTTTTTCATTATAACACTTCAATTTTATTGAAAATTAAGCAAAACAATAACGTAAATTAAAAATTCAAGTAACATTTTAGTAAAAATTACTTAAAAAATTAAGAAGAAAGTTATTAGTTTTTAGTATGGTCTATTTTAATTATTTTCTTGAATGAATAGGCGGTCCGAGCAACTTCAATAAATTTACTGTCGAAATATGAAAACCAATGCAAACTCTTAACTCCTTTGATATTTGGAATATTTTGCCATAACTCTGACAGTTGATTACAAAAACTATCAATTTGTGTTCCAGAGATATACAAAATGTTAACTCCATGAATGTTGTTCTTAGCACATTCATAGAAGCATGAAGCATCACCGAGAACAATATTTTTTGCTTTAACGATTTGCCAGACTTTTCGTTTAACTACGGCACCTATTCCGTCTACAGCACCTTTGCCATGTGAAGTGGCAAAAAAATTCCACTCTAAGATTCCGCAATTAAATTCAGCTGCAAGTCTTGGAATACTAGAAAGAATAAATTTATTTTTGAATTGGGAAGTGCTTCCATCAGAGAATATATAAATAACTCCTTTGTACTGGTTTTGTAATATATTGATAATTTTGGAAATAAAGCAATAAACGTCGAATTTACTGTGGGTCAATCTATCACTGATAACAGCAAAAGACTTGGTTTCACCAAGAACCCAAGCTACGCACGTAAACACTGTTACTTGGCTATAACTAAAGTGGGCATCTTGAACTTCGTTTTGGAATGTCAAGCGATAATTTTCAGCAAAATCAACTTGCATAACAATTTCATTAGCTGTTACATTTTTTTTTAGTTTCAAAGTAATTTTGTTGGTGACGTTTAACAAAACAATGCATTTTAAAAGCTGGTAGCTGAATCTCTATATCATGAATTAAGTCGATTAATGGACCAATAGTGTAGTTTAAAGTTATGCGATCATCTACTTTTCTCCACTGTTTCCATTTGATTTGCGTATTAAATTTATTAACGATTACAAACAATTCTGCGATTCTCTTTTGCTGTTGCCCATTACCTTCACACGAGCAACTTGTGTTGCGCAACTCTGCTGAGTTTTTTTCTCATCTTTCTTTACTTTAACCCATTGTCACTCTTTACTTTAACCCATTGTCGCTTCTTTTTCCTTATAGGTATTTGGGCCACTCTATCACATATGTACATATATTAATCAGCTCTGTCAATTAAGAAATACATTTTATTTATTAAAACAAAGATATATCATCTTACTTGAATCAATTTGTATGGCTTCATCCATACATTTCACAATATCGTTAATTAATTCGATTTTTTCGTCATACTCCATTTTTTAAAATATTTATATTATATTATGTATATTTGTATACATATTTGCAAATTACTTTTAATTTCAAAAAAATATACGCAAATGCAACTATGTACTCGAATGCCGAAAAACGTCGCAGCGAACTTACGAATAAGAACACAAAGCGAGTTGCTGAACACGGGAAACTCGGCGCGATCTCCTTCGCCCCCTCGCCTATAAACCAAGAGTTGCCGCAACAAAAGTTGCTTCGTGTGATAAGGCTCTTAATAAACTGTATTGGAACTAGATCGTCTTTAATATCGCGTACACAGCTGTCACAATTATTAGCCATGCACTTTTCATTCATAACGTCGCAGCAAACTGATGTAAGAAATAATTCAGCTTTGGCAGGAATCTGCGGTATAATCTTTGCACAGCCTTCTATTTAGTAGAAAAATAAAATTAGCATGGTACTTACAGACACACATATTGTGTCGTAAATTATTGATTAACTGAATGTAAGTTGGCTTAGAACGAATAAAAATAGTTTTGCAGACTTTTTCTTCGGTATATTCGGCTTTGAAAAGTTGATATGCTTCTGTTAAGGCCATAAGCATAAAACGTTTTGAGGCTACTTTCCCATTGATTATCATTGTATCCTTTCTCCCAGGAGCTTGAACGCTGATTCCATCTTGCAAAAAGAATTGTTCAATTAATTTTCGCGCATCTGGCTTTTTGATGACTTGGTTGTATTTTCATTCATCGTTTCTGTTGGCTTAATATATTTATTGCATAAAGATTTGAGGATAGCTATTTTTCTATTCAGGTTTTTAGGTAGCGCAGCCTCAACTTTTTTAATTGCTTTTCCCATCGTTTGTTTACAGCTGTAAATTTCGCAATTCAAATTGTCAATATTATTTATGCTCTTTTTTTGCCGCAAAACTTGCTGTCTAACACGGTCCTTTTCTTTCTTCTTTTCTAATAAATTACTATCACTTTTCATTTTTTGCGATAATCTTTTTCGGTACTCTTGCTTTCGTTTTGCTTCTTTCTTCTTGTATTCCTGCCATTTCTCGACGTTTTCTTTCATTTCCTCTCTATACTTCATTGTTATTGCTTTTCTTGTTTCTTTTGCCGTTTTTGCCATCAATAAAATTTTAATTTTATGCAATTTCTACAACTTTATTTAATATTTAAGGTTTACGGTAACGGACGCGACGAATTTCAAACACCAATAAATTTTTTTAATCGTTTTTGCCGAGAGCCAATTATTACTTTTTTTAAGTGAAATAATGTATCTGCTTTTAGTCTGAAAGCAATTTACACTTCAACACTTTGTTCACTAATGAGAACAATAAATACTGTTTTTCGGTAACGGACGCGACATACGAATATAAGCAAAAGCAAACACAAAAAACTACCGTTATTCGATCTCCACTCAGTCTGTCTGCTTGTTGAACATTATGTTACTATCAGCAGAAGATTTTTAAATTATAAAAACATCATAGTATTACTTTGAATTAGGGAATATAACAAGGAAAAACGTTGGTATATTTGGTCAAAAAAGTCAGATTTTTGTAAATTTTGTGTATTCGTTGTATATTTCGGCTCAAAATTAGAAGAAAATAAAAATTACTTTATATTTATAAAATAAACACATTTGAGATTTATTATTCATCAACAGAAAGTTTTCAGGAATTGTTTGAATTTTGCACGCGTGGTGGACCTTTTTGTGAAAATGCCCAGATGTAGTTTGCAGTCTGTCGTAGCCATTGTGTTTACACTTTGAACTGCCAGACAAAATCTCGTTAAAAATAACTAACAAAGTCAGTTCGTTATATTTCATTGTGGAGTACATGTTGTGAAAATATAGTGTTTAAGTTTTTTTTATTAAAAATACAGCGTATAAGTGTTTTTACTAAAAATAAAGTTGGTAAGTGTATTATTAAAGCCATCGTAAATACATGTATATAAATATATTATGTTTTCCTAACGTATTATAGGAAAATGCCGAGAACTATTTTGATATGATAAGCATTATTGCATGATAAAAAATATATTATACTTGCGAAATGTAATGTAATTTAGTAAATAGTATTGTAATATTTAATAGATCCAATTTAATATGCTGTTTGTGTAGCGTAGTAGATGTAAATATTACTATAATTATAAATTATAAGTACAAATAAATGTAATATGAGTAGAAAGTATCGTAAATACTAATAAATGTTATAATGTAACAATATTGGTTTTATTTGTAGTCGATATTAGATTTTAAAATTTATTATTATAAGTAAAGGTATTAGGGTTTAGGGTATATTTGCTTTTTCTTAGGCATAGTATTTGGAAACAACGATTGGGCGTAGGGGAAAATCGGCAAAAATATTTATATGCCTGTGAAAAAACTATCGCCGACTGCGGTTCCGGATAAAAAATTAACTCCTACACCCAGTTTTCAGGTAGAATTTAGCGATTCTACTTCGACTATCGAATAAGGAATATAAGATTTTGAACCTAAATTGGTCGAGAACCCCTCAGGTTCAAGCGACCTGTTATTGCTAGCGTCTGTAGCAGAAGACGCACTCGAACAGTAAATAGGAGTTTTTGAAAATATTTCCATGGGCGATTGTTCGTTAGAAAAAGGATGTCAAACAAGTTTTAGTTTTAGTTTGACATCCTTCGCGTCTAAAAACTTAAAATTAATGGAGGAAAATGTAAGTTTGAGGGTTAAATTAGAAAAAAAAGATGAGGAGATTAGTAATTTAAAATTTCAATTAAAAGAAATGTCGGTAAAGCTGAAGACTTTAGAAAGTGAAATTAAAAATTTAGGAGAGGTTAGTAAATACGAAAATTTTAATAGAAATCTTCCTCCTCAAATAAGTAGTATAATAAAAAAAATAGTTTAGTAAATTGTAGCCGTCAACCAAAAGGTCGTAGATACGACACCTATTTCAAAACTTTGGCTTTAGGTGTATACTTTCTTTCACCTTTAGCATATAGACACCTAAAACCTCTTCTTAGATTTCCGGAAGAGAGAACACTTGACGAGTTCGTTTCCGAATGGCCCCGAGACCCCGGCTGTAGTAATAGTTCTTTAAAGTGTTTAGAGTTAAGAAGTCGGGGTTTTACGCAGGAACAAAAGTTTGTATCAATTTTGTGCGATGAAATGGCACTTAAGAGTCATTTCCAATACGTCCCTAAATACGATAAGATTATAGGAGTAGAAGATTACGGCGATGAAAATCGTACGTCTCGTATAGGTAATAGTGCAATGACTCTTATGGTTCAAGGTGTTGGTGCAATGCCTTGGACACACCCACTCTCCTATTTCATTGTCCATGGTTCATGTAAAGGGGATGTCGCCGAAAAGTATATATTTGAGGCCATCACCCAATTACAAAACATAGATCTCAGACCTTGCCATTTTGTTTCAGATCAGGGATCTAATTTTGTCTATTTATCTAGGATTTTAGGAGTGACCGAAGAACGCCCATATTTTCAGGTCAATGGCAAGGATATATTCTTTTTTTTTTGATAGCCCCCACCTTTTAAAAAGCACTAGGAATTGTTTAGAAAAGTCAAAAAATAAAGTCAGTTTTAAATCGCGTCCGGTGAGTTGGGATGACATTGTACATTTCTATAATAAGGATTCCCAAAATCCCGTGCGTTGCGCCCCTAAACTGTCTGAAACACATATGTTTCCTAATAACTTTCAAAAAATGAGTGTGAAGCTGGCATCCCAGGTTATGAGCGACACTGTAGCCTCTGGTATGCTCGCTTCATACAGTTCAGGGCTTTTGTCGTGCCCTAATGCTCGATTTTTAAGTACCGCGGAATATCTTTTATTTTTTAATAAGCTATTTGATATTTTTAATAGCAGCAACTTTGAAGCTATTTTGCCAACAAAAAAATTTTTTTCGGCGTCAGACGACCAGTTAGAATTTTTAGATGAGGCAGCAGGAATTTTAAAGACAATTAGAATAGAAGACGAAAATGGGTCTGACATAACAAATTCTTTTAATTATATTAAGGGTTGGATTTTAAACGTTTGTGGCGATTTTTGTCACAGTCAGGCTTCACTAACCTACAGACGCGAAGACTTTGCCAGGACAATTTAGAACACTACTTCGGACATATTAGAAGAGGAGGGGGAAGAAGTGTAAGGATTACTCCTTACATGTTTTGCAATCTTTTTACAAAATCTTGGGGGTTGCGATACGCCAATATCGTAGTAAAGGGAAACTGCGAACACCCGTTCCAGAAAACGAAACCTTTTCAATTGCACAGTCTCATCAAATAATAGCAAGTGTGTGCAATGACAAAGTGGTACGGGATCTTTCTTGGCAAGAATTTCAAGGTCTACCGCGACCAGACCACACCTTTAATCGGATAGCAGTAGGAGAAAATTTAGAATTAGATTTAGAAGTAGAAACGCATATTCGTATTTCTGTGGTTATTTTTATTTAAAAATTTATAAGACACACATTATTTGTTAAAATTAGAATTTTCTTTTTAATTAAATTTTATAATAGAAGCCTTAGTACCTTTAGTACCCCTAATTTTAAGTCAAAAATATTGATTCGCACTTGTAGGTACAATAGGTGGTAAAATATCTTCAAAGCTCTACGGAAGCATATGTGTGTAAACTTTATTTTTTGAATTTTTTTCTCATATATTAACATATATAATTTTTACACATTTTTAAAACTCTTATTTTATGCCCAGCCCTTTTAGTTTTAAATTATGTAATAATTACCCCTGAAAACTGGGTGTAGGTTAGTTTGTATATATGTAAATAATGCGTACTCATTTGATTTATTTTCTTATTTTATATTCATATTTATTGGTTACAAATATTTGCTGTTAAACAGAATAATGAAATGTGATATTTTGTTTGTATAGTTTTAAGATTTTTTTGTTTTGAATGATGTTTTTATTAATTTTTATATTATTTTTTAATTTCGACAAATATTGTTATTTTTGTGATTTTATTTTGTACCTATATGGGTGATATAGGCCTATAGGGGAACCGAGCACCCAAAACTAACTTTGGTAACGCGCCTTTTGTATACCTCAGCGGTGGTGTGGAAATTACAAACTCCCAAAACATTTACTAAAAATTCCCTAACACATTTCTTCCATAGTGGCATCATTGGCAAATGATATAAAAATTGAGGACTTTGACAGCGCTCTCTCGAATCAAAGAGTTTCGGATCAATTTATCCATGGGCTCGACAACGACTGAACGATAGAGCGTCAGCGTACGTGTGAAGTTAGTTTGCAAAATTTTGCTATGAAATGCCGACCACTGGTATAGTTAGACTTCTTGGCAAGGTACTACAGTCGCTACCTAGCTAGGAGATCGTAGCAATAGCGTAGGTATAAAAAAAATTATGAATCCTCATTAATAAAATTTTCTTTGTAGATGTATCGTTGAACAAAGCATTACAGTCGTTTTAAAAAGTGTTCCACCCAACCAATTATCGTCATTTAAGAAAATATTGGCAGTGGCATTCCTACTAAGTACATCACTAATGCAAGCGCCGACACCTAGGCTGTTGGAGTATTTGAATGTTATTTTTGTAATCAAGGAATTTGAGACGGAAGGAAACACTTACTAGTATTCATGAGATTGTGTTTAAGTTAAGAGAAGAACGTTGAATGCGGCATAACCATTGCTACTAAAATCAACGATTCAAGATTACACCGAATTACTACGGATTTGGGTTGTATACATAAGCGGAGCAAAAGTATAACAACAAAGAAAATGTTTACAACCAGAGAGAATTATTAAAGACTATCAGACAGTTGAAGTGACGACAAAGTTTCTCAAATCGAAATGACAATTGAAACAGCAATTTCATATACCAAACGTATAATTACTCTAATAAAGATTTTCAACTCCGTGAAACACAACTTTCGATTTTATTTTTTACTCATAACATACAAATAATTTTATAATATGAATAAATAAATAAATAAATATGAATAATTTATTACAAAATATCTTAACCCCAATTAGGGAAACTATGCGAAAGTCCGAAACCGGTGTTGAAGTCATTTCTGTCACTTAACGGGTCATTCAACCAACGTGAACCTCCTGCATTGAAGTCTAATCTCGTTTGGCGATCGGCTGAGGTAATGAGATTGGAACTTGCACCGTAATTAAATTTCGTACCCATATCATGCACTTTGAATAGCAGCGTGCCCAACTGCATGCGCCTAATTAAGGTTGCCACCAGTTTCACGGATGGTAGGGCCAAAATCGAAAGACTTCTTTGCATTAAACACGCTGGCGCCCACGCTGTGTTGAGTGTTGTTAGTGAGTTACTGAAACCGGGTATGGTCTCTTTAGCAATAGATATACCATGACTAGCAGCATTGCTCAAAACCAACGAACCACCATCCTTCTCAACTCCAAAGCCATTCGCCAATTTGTAGTTGACTTGAAAGCCGACCCATCCAAACGATTGTTTTCATTTAAGAGGACACTGGCGATCGCACTCTTGGTGAGCGTGGTACCATAACCGGGTGTATGCTCCTTACTGATGGAGGAGCCGAGTCCGTGCCTATAAGTAGTTATTTAGTGCTAAATAAGAGTAAATATAGATGATTACTTACAGATTTGCCGCCAGACTGCCTCTAGTGGTGACTGGTCCACCTTTGGTGTTGCCCGCCGCACCCTCACTAGCAATCACATTGGCATTTGAGGTACCGATACCTTTAGCGGCCTCCAGTCTAACATCGTGTCTACCATTGGCATTTGTGGCAACACTGCCAGTGGTAGCTACATCACGCCGTACGCGCATTGGTCGCGGTGGCGGCGATAAGCGTTATCGCTAGAGCGGGTATTCACTAAGCTTTGTTATTATTGTTGATTAAATTACATTACGGCAAGCTGATAAGAGAATGTCTTATTAACAAAAATAATAAGTCGAGCTTTTATGTTTTTTGTTTGTGTTTATAATGATTTTGGATAGTATTCAAGATTTATATTGCTTGGGATTCCCACTATTCTGTAAATTTATATATGACTTAAAGCAAACATTTCTCAAAAATAAGTGTTTAATAGTAAAACCTGCTGATTACAAATAATATTTTAATCAGTTATTTCATCTAAGGGAATTTCTTTTGAGGAAAAGTATTGTATTACCAGTTTGTATTTACTTTTCGGTGCTTCTTTTATTATCTGCCATTGAATGTTAAAAATAAGGAAGATCTAAGTTTGGGTATAGCAGAACATTTTATATTTCCGAATTTCAAGGATCAAAAGCGATGAAAAACCTTCAGATGCTGGTAAAAGGTTATACTAAAATATTTTGCGGAAGAATTTAATATGCATTATTCGAAGAAATATATACATAAGTACATATTATGGGTCGTCGACTCACTTTGTTTGAGTAATACATTTTGCTTCGTGTCCGCGATATTTATATTAAAATCAACCTAATTAAATCAAATAAGTCATGTGTGACAAATATAAATAGCTTATATGAGAAAAAAGTCATCGAAATAATCGTATGTCATTATTTCAGAGATATGAAGTTGATATCAAAGTCTAGACCTTTCATTCATATTCAGCACTAACCTATATTATGATTAAAAGATCATTAAAGCATCAACCATTTTTACCAAAATAGAAGATTTAAAATCAGATGGAAAGTCAAAATGGATGTAAATTACTATATATTGTATGTATATTGGGAGGATATTGAATGATATCATAAATTTTTGCCCTTGTTCAATTAGACTCGACAACATGCTTCGAGGCAATTTCACGAAGATAACTCAATCACTGGAAGACATATTTGGCATAAAGTCTGATAGAATGACGAAAACCGTTATAGATATATATGTAATTCGTGGGCTAATTACGTTCATTTTCGGAATTAAGCTGTAGCAATCGAATATTTTATATTCACTTAGTTTTGCTAAGATATCTTACACATTCAACATTGGCCCGATTTTATCAATTTTAGTCGCAATGTTATTAGAGAGATGCACTCTTAATTTCTTTAAGATATCTCACATATTGATTACTATATATGGAAGTCCGGAAATCTTTTCATTGAGAATATGAGGACTAGCGGAAGTATTGAATTAATATTATCAATTTTATATCATCATCATGATATCTCAACTTTTTTCAAATTATTGCTTGGACTGACATACGGAAGGAAATCATTTTATTATTCCATCTCTACTAGGGTTAAGTGATACAAACAACCGTTAGAACAAGTAGAATCCACCACATAAGTTCATGAGCAATGAAATACCTCCGCCTGGTCAGTATGTACCAGATTTTTAATCACCACGTTCCTTATGGTAAAACGTCTGAAAATTGTCCAAATAGCAAATCAAACCGGTCGATATAATATTTTTTAAAATCAAACTTTTTTTAATAAAAATGCAATTTTATTGTAGGGAAACGGTAGTCACAACTTTTTCCCATCTTATTGGCAAAGCTCATACTATTACGGTAAAACTGTTCATCTTGTGATGCCATCCAAGAATCAAGCCACTTTTTGATGTCGTCTTGTGAGTGGAAATGCTTCAGAGCTAAAACATGTGCCGTTGAACGAAACAAATAACATTCAGTTGGTGCTATATCTTGGCAATATGGCAAGTGGGGTAGGACTTCCCATTTAAGCGTTTCCAGGTAGGTTATAACGGATTTGGCAACGTGAGGCCGAGCGTTGTCTTGAAGCCGAATCACTTTTTCGAGCGTCTCCTGATATTGAGGTCATAAAGAATCCAAATTCCTAATTTAAATAACATTTAGAGTGACTCTCAATGCTAAACCAAGTCCTTCTTGCGTTTGACACGGACCCTCTTCGAGCAACGTCTCCCACCGTCTTCGAAGGTTTTTGGCCTTTCATCACGCGGACGTTCGTTAATATCGAAATCGCCGTCTTTGAAACGAAGACACCAATCGCAACACACCTTGGGCAGCATCTCCTTGACTGAAAGAAGAAAATCAACACTTCCCGCAAATGACGACTATTTGGCAAAACCAAAGATATATGAGACATAAAGAAAGTTACTAATGTGGAAACGCACTTTCTTTTGAAATGTCTAGGCTAAGTTTATCACGTTTTATATATGTGACCTGGTCTACGGAAAGGGGGCTTAGGTGTCAAAAAATCAATTTTACTTTATTTTAACGAGAAACTGACGAAACGAGAGAGTTTATTTTTAACAGCTGTTTCCCAGAAAACTAGTTTTCGAACGTTAGCTCCCTTTTCGTAGACCAGGTCACATATATCAAAATCTATCACCACTAACTGCTGGAGCCACCTATTGACAAAGAGGGGGAACTTAGTTGCACACCTAACATACATATGAGAAGTAGTCATGGTTGTTGTCCGATTTCACCCATTTTATATTTTACTTCATATTTTACTTTAGGGATATTTTACCTATTCATATTTTACTTCAGGCGTGTTTTATTTGACCAGAAAATTAAGCTATTAGCTTATTTTGTATGGAAAACTTAGCCAAAATAATTATGTTGGCTTGTCATAAGCTATCATAGCTTGAATATTGAACTAGAGGCATTGCCAGTTCATCGCTTTTTTTCATTCACAATAGCTAGATTTTTTGGATGAGTATTGAGTTAAAATTAAGACAAATATGAACACTTGTTTCCAGGTTTTTGTATTCTAGACCTCAAATAAATAAAATAAATATATTTGTATAGTATATTACTATTCCGTTTACAAATTTGAAATTTCAAACTAAATTGTATATCAGCTGATGGTTCTTGTCCGCTTTGCCAACACAATTCATTTTTAAGCGAATATATGAAATAAGCTAAGTGCGTTTTATTTGTCCATGATTTAGCTATTAGCTTGTGACGGTCAAATAAAACACGGCTAATGTTGAAATAAATTTATGCATGAAATTTGGTTGAATTCGGTTTATTCGTTGCTAAGATATAATAATTCACCTAAATGTGGGCAGTGACATTGCCCAAGTTTTATACTAACTCCTATGAAGCCCTTCCATGTGATATCAGATAAAAACTTAAATGTCCCTGAAACAATGAATTCACACGCGAAGTTTAAATTAAAAAATCATCTTTCAATTTGATCCCAGTAACTGTAACGTATATTTTGAATTTGCGATGAAAACATATTTATTTAAGTACTTTTCCCAAATTTTCAGTGTATTATAAATTGCATATTCCTAATATGTCACCATGGATCTCTTAACCCCAATTAGGGAAACTATGCGAAAGTCCGAAACCTGTGTTTAAGTCATTTCGGCCACTTAGCGGACCACTCAACCAACGTGAACCTCCAGCATTGAAGTCTAATCTCGTTTGGCGATCGGCTGAGGTAAAGAGATTGGAACTTGCACCGTAATTAAATTTCGTACCCATATCATGCACTTTGGATAGACCCAAATTGGCAGCGTGCCCACCTGCATGCGCCCAATTAAGGCTGCCACCAGTTTCACGGATGGTAGGGCCAAAATCGAAAGACTTCTTTGCATCAAACACGCTGGCGCCCACGCTGTGTTGACCATTATTAAGGAGTGTGGCATGTGCAGACTTTGTTAGTGAGTTACTGAAACCGGGTATGGTCTCTTTAGCAATAGATATACCATGACCAGCAGCATTGCTCAAAGCCAACGAACCACCATTCTTCTCAAATCCAAAGCCATTCGCCAATTTAGAGTTCGACTTGAAAGCCGACCCATCCAAACGATTGTTTTCATTTAAGAGGACAGTGGCGCTCGCACTCTTAGTGAGCGTGGTACCATAACCGGGTGTATGCTCCTTGCTGATGGAGACGCCGAGTCCGTGCCTATAAGAAAAATCATGCTTTAGAGATAAATAAGAATAAATATAGATGATTATTTACAGATTTGCCGCCAGACTGCCGCTAGTGGTGACCGGTCCACCTATGGTGTTGCCCGCCGCACTCACGCTTGCAATCACATTAGCATTTGAAGTACCGATACCTTTAGCGGCCTCCAGTCTAACATCGTGTCCAGCATTGGCATTTGTGGCAACACTGCCAGCGGTAGCTACATCACGTCGTACACGTATTGGCCGAGGTGGTGGTTGTGGACGCACAGTGGGCGGATTCGTGTGGCGTCCTGGTGCCGCGGCGACGCAGACCAAAATGGTCAAGGTGATTGCCAGGAAAGTATACAATTTTAAATTCATTATTTTTCTTTCACTAGCTACTTTTTAAATATATTTTTCTATATCCTGTTATTCGCTGTTAACCGACTGATTGGATAGTGATGCAGTTTTTCATAGCATCGGTGGCTTTTATTGTTCACTCAAGTTAGCCGGCGAGTATCTTATCACCAACGAGGGTATTTACAATCGCTTTTATGAGTTTGAGTTGTTTTATGTGCCTTTTCAGTAGTTTTTACTGGTGTGGTTATTGTTTAAGAATTAATATGGATGCAGATGGAATCCCCTGATACTGTTGAGAAACATTTGAATGAGAGGGGATTCACTTTTTGCACTGATTTGTATGAGTACAATCGTTTATTAACGCACTCAAGAGCCTGGAATTATTTCGTTTTTTTTTTATAAATATTTGTTTTTTGTTAAAAAATTCGAAAGACACTAATAAATGTTTGTATGTAAATTGAATAAATAACAAGTAAGGAAGGGCTAAGTTCGGGTGTCACCGAACATTTTATACTCTCGCATAATAAAGTGATAATCGAGATATCATTATCAATCATTTACATATTTTTCAAAAACCGTATTTGCGTAAAGTTTTATTCCGCTATCATCATTGGTTCCTAATGTATATATTATACAGAGAAGGCATCAGATGGAATTCAAAATAGCGTTATATTGGAAAAAGGCGTGGTTATTAACCGATTTCACCCATATTTCGTACATGTCATCAGGGTGTTAAGAAAATATTATATGCTGAATTTCATTAAAATCGATCAAGTAGTTCCTGAGATATGGTTTTTGGTCCATAAGTGGGCGACGCCACGCCCATTTTAAATTTTTAGAAAAAGTTTGGATGTAGCTTTCTTCTGCCATTTCTCCCGTAAAATTTAGTGTTTCTGACGTTTTTTGTTAGTCGGTTAACGCACTTTTAGTGATTTTCAACATAACCTTTGTATGGGAGGTGGGCGTGGTTATTATCCGATTTCTTCCATTTTTGAACTGTATATGGAAATGCCTGAAGGAAATGACTCCATAGAGCTTGGTTGACATAGCTATGTTAGTTTCCGAGATATGTACAAAAAACTTAGTAGGGGGCGGGGCCACTCCCACTTTTTCAAAAGCATTATGTCCGAATATGCCCCTCCCTAATGCGATCCTTTGTGCCAAATTTCACTTTAATATCTTTATTTATGGCTTAGTTATGACACTTTATAGGTTTTCGGTTTCCGCCATTTTGTGGGCGTGGCAGTTGGCCGATTTTGCCCACCTTCGAACTTAACCTTCTTATGGAACCAAGGAATACGTGTACCAAGTTTCATCATGATATCTCAATTTTTACTCAAGTTACAGCTTGCACGGATGGACAGACGGACGGACGGACAGACAGACATCCGGATTTCAACTCTACTCGTCACCCTGATCACTTTGGTATATATAACCCTATATCTGACTCTTTTAGTTTTAGGACTTACAAACAACCGTTATGTGAACAAAACTATAATACTTTGTTGCGAGAGTATAAAAAAATATTGGGGTTATTATTATAGCCTAAAATATTCTTTGGGCCGATACAAGAGCAAAAGGAAATCAGATAAGTCAAGGAAAAAAGTGAAAATTTTTTCCATAAGTATGAACAAGTAAGGGAATAATCACTTTAACCACGGGAACAGATGATAATCATATCTGAAACATATATAAAATAAGCCGCTATTGGAGGTTAAGATGTGCAAGGTTCAAAGATATGATCAACCTGTCTAGAGACAAATTTCGTCTCCTTGTCGCATTCTAAATGGGCACTGCAGGCTCAAGAAACACCTGTCCAACATTGGCATGGTTTCTTGTGTAAACTGCCGGATTCGCGACTTAGAACCGGAAACTCCAGCACATCTTGTTGCGATTTGTAAACGAAGGCTCAAGGCCCATGAATCCATTGATCCTGATAGGGATCACATAACCTCAATAGCGCC
Organism: Bactrocera neohumeralis; assembly: GCF_024586455.1. Lineage (NCBI taxonomy): Eukaryota > Metazoa > Arthropoda > Insecta > Diptera > Tephritidae > Bactrocera > Bactrocera neohumeralis. The sequence goes on from NC_065921.1 coordinate 47,738,653, forward strand.
CAGCAATTTCATGAAATTCGTCAGAGTGTTGGGCCTTTCAAAATACATGTGATGGAGGATACGGCGCAATAGATCCTAGGTCGAAGTGTAAGCCTCATATCATTTCTATTATATATATGGAATAGTAGGAAAAGAATTTAAGCAATAATGGTCACATCTTTAATATTTTCATAAAGTTGTATTGAAAGGAGGAAAGAATCTTAAATAATTTTTCATGCGCCAAAAACTCTTACAAAAATCTTCCTTCAAGAAAAGCATACATGAACACCTTTTCCATATGTTGTTCACAAAGGTGGTGCGAAGATTTTTCAGAAGTGCAGAGTAATAAATTAATAAATATTAGAAGACTTCGTAACTTTTAAGCTCTAAATCAGAGATATACCGACCATTACTCTTATTTCAAGTAATGCATTGAAGACAGTAAAGTAACATTTTTAACACGTTATGAAAAACATTTTTTTTATTCAAAATTAGTTTTAAAAGCATTGCTGAATTTAAAAACTACAAACAGAATTTAAAAAAATCACATTTCACTCGAATCACAAATGTCACGATTCAGCCATTCAGCTAATAAATCACGAGTGCACTCATTCGGTTCATTCAAACACTCGATTGACATCAAATCGGACATACAACCATGCAGTATGTAAGCCTTTAAGCATGGCATGGCGGACAGGAGACGAAGACACTAGGAAATAAACAAAAGCAATTAGGAAAACAACTAAAAGGCAGGAAAAAAGTGCCAAGGTTTTGCCGAGCACGATATGACTGGGGGGGATATGGGGATCACAGTGTTTTTAAATTGCCGCCATAACAGTAATCAATATGAGATTTCACAAGAAGTGCGCGATATAGACAACATCAACCTACCTTGAAGCATTCCAATTGCAAATTTCTATTATCCAACTTGGCTAAGTCGATAATACGGTTCGGCAGATCGGTAAACTCACGACAACGCCACAGCGAACGATTGCTCACTAGACCGTGCTGTAAAGCCAACATCACATATTCATAGCTATCCAACTTTGTTCGCTCATCTGCGATTATGTCATACAACAATTTCACGCCATCAATCTTATCGAAACACTGTTGGCCCTCCTCACAACGTAAGAGCATGGCAAAGCACTTCATACAGAGCTCATGATAGAAGAGCGTTTTATTCTTTATGCGTTCATAGAATAATTCAAAGAAACCCGATTTTATGGCCAACTTCGGCGCGATCTCTAAGAAATGACAAAGGTGCTCCCACAGTGCATTTGGGTAGAAGGGCGTACATGGGTCAGCATTGAAAATGGTGGAGAGATTTTGAAATGATGACGTTTCATTAAGGAGAAAAAGCAATACTGCAGTAGGTGGAGCAAAAGAAGATTGAAAGTAGCGGTAATCACACACAAAATATCAATCGAAAATACGACATACTCTCCGTTTTTTCCGTCAAGTTGCGTAGAATCTTGCAAGCCAGATAACGTGTACTCCCATGATTATAGATAATCGAGTAGAATTCTTCAACCAAATGTAAGCGCCCAACAATGGCATGGGCACCATTTAGATAGCTCGAAACTAAGTCTGTGAAAAGTTCAAATTGGTAAAAGCTATTTTAAGCTTAAAGCTATCGTGTCAATATTTACAAAATATTTTCATTAATTGTCTGTGTTCATTGTAGAATTCCTTGAGATATCCATTTTGTATGCGAAAGAACATATTTTTACACCTTAAAACGTATGATTGATAAATAATTTATTTCCTCTACTCATCACATATGTACATGTGTGCTCACGTACTTTCTCACCAAATCGAATTGCATGATGGCACGTTGCGCTTGCCACGGATTGAGTATTACCTCGGTTAATGAATTTACACTCTGCCATCTCAACAGCGGATCATCACTACATATATCGTGAGTCAATTTTTCAATACATTGAAAGCCATATGCCAATGCGGCATGATCACGAAAATAGGTCGAACTTGAGCAGTTATCTTCGTTTGGACACTTACAACTACAACGTTTTGATTGCACCTTATCGTATTCTTTGGTAACGAAATCGTTTATACTTTCCCTCTTCAAGTGCTTCACCTCAAGTTGGAGGAAATGATTTTTATAGCTAGCGAGCTCCTCCCACATATTCGTTTTATTATTTTTTCGTTACACTCCTAGATTCTGACGAGTTTTCTATTGAACAAGATGGATGGTTAGCGGAGAAAAATATTGCAAAAAAATTTTCAAAAAAAATAATTCAAGTATAATTTTAATATTTTCCAGTGAATGGCTTCGGAAAATTTTGTCGAATGATTATAAAAGAAATACGAATCTGTTGTTTTCTACTATTGGGAATAGGAAGTATACTGTTTTTATACTTTCCAAACATGTTGCTGCAGAGTTTTGTTCTCCTAACTAACTAACTAGAAATTAAACTACAGCCTCTCTACTTCCCACAATTCTAAATTTCACCTGATTCGTTCTCTTTTCAGTATACAAATCAAGCACTAATAGAGATATCAGAATGGGTAAAATCGGAAAAATATTTTCCTAATCCTATAATTAAAACTTTGGAGATCCGGTTGACTTTATACCATATAAATCGTTCAATATGTGAGTGGTCCTAATGAAATTCTGACAGTACTTCTAATAACTGTGTAACCTTGTGCCTGAAATGGCACATTCACATTGATAGATTTATAGCACATCGATCCACCTGCGTCCAGGCATCGCTTTTTATTACGTACATTCTCAACGAATTGTGAAATTAAGCGCCAGTTGTTTTCTCTAAAAGACATAATTTCAAAGACGTGTTCAATTGAAAAACTTATCCAAGCACTCTGACCCACAGCAATTCACCATATCCCACGGGCACTACATGTAGAATAGCATTAAATTTCATCGTTAGTGCTATTCGTAATACACCACTGACATCAATGACGAGCCACTAGCTGTTCAGCTGGCTACCATATTTTTGGTCGATAACCTTGGACTAGTAAACGGTTCCTAATAATTTTCTTTTAACCATGAGAGAAACATCATCTACATAGGCTATCACCGGGCAGCCTCGTCCTTGGAGTTTTTCAATATGTCATTTACCGTTAAGATACAGAGTAAAGCAGGCAGAATCCCACCTTTCGTAGTGCACCTTCACACATCGCCATGACAGTTCTGTCGGAAAGAATATTAAATATGAGATTATTAATGTTTGATTCGACCTCAAGTCAAACTATAAGCATATAATGACGTAGCCGTACACAGTTTGTTGAAGACTGCCTCAATGTCGAAAATGTCCTCACTGATATTCCTTCTGCATAAGTAGTTCCTCCAAATATGATACAACGGCATGCAGAGTACTGACTGCTGACTTTTCTTTGCCGTAGGCATGCTGAGTCTCTAATATCAAGTTTCACTGTATAGTGCTACTGAAGTACAGGTTCGTATGCCTCTTCAGCGTCCTCCACAGAAACAAGGAGAGGCTTCAGGACTTTTAAGTCATTGGCAATAATATGAGAGCTCTTGCCCACAAGTTTTGAAAACGTAGCCTATGTCAACACTGTGCAATTTGTAGATGAGGACCAACTAGCTGCATGCCACCTTTATCGTTGGCTAAAATTGTGGAGCAATGATATCGTTACCACTCCAGGGTCTTGAATGTATTGACAAAATTTAGCGCCGATAGCTTTCGTTCAGAAGCATCTAAGAAGTCTGTACTGTCCTTCGAAAGGCAATTCTTTAATAAAAATAGAGCTGTTCAAAGTTCAGTTTAAAGCTCAGTCCTCTTTTCTAAGATAACTTATAGAAGTAGGGTTTTCGCGAGAATAGAATATAAACCTTGAAGATTTATGAAACCATTTTACGCTTTCACAAAACGCTCTTTATGAATGAACATTATTGAACAATTTCCTATTTGATGATCTGGCATCGGATAGTTCCAATGTCCTTGGTTTATTGCCTTTCTGAGTTTTCATAGGACAACTGAACTCTCAACTGAAGTATTTCTGGGAATCCAAAAAGGTTTACTAAATAGATTTACTATGTCCACACTAAAGCTATTATACGTATTATCTGGGACGGAGTGATCGTTAAGAACCATCTAGTCAGAGATCGAAAGTATCAGTTCGTTCTCCCTACCCGCAATTACAAAAGTGGGAACTTTCTCCTATTACAAATGAATAGATAGATAGATTAATGAAGACGAAAATTTTATAGGCAGAATGAGAATCCACCGGATTAAAATTTTAACATTATTGCACAATTTTAGAGTTATTAATAGAAATTCTCTGTGAGGTGATATTAAGCAGAAATCAACACAAGTTATGACTTTTTTTTTAATTTTATATTAAAGTTTGTAACAAATGAGTAGTTTACAAATTTGTTAGTTGATAACATTCAACATTTAATATTATGAATTAGATATGTAGGGTAGATCATCCTAAATTCTTAACAATAATATTTAAAATTTTTAATTATAAATTAATTTTGGATTATAAATATTTTAAAATTAATTTAATTCAGCACTATTTGCCACATAATATGTTTGGTTAATAGCATTTACAAACGGCAGCGTTAATCCGGATTAGCAACATAAATCGGAGTTAACTGCATTTCCGTTGGCAACATTGTTAAAAATGACCAATTTTAATCTATTGTGAATGAAAAACAAGCAACACTGACAACTGTTTTTCCAATTTTCAAGAAAGTATTATGATATAATGTTATTTTATGATGCAGTTTTAAAAATAACATGTTACGAGAGTTTCAAACTCGCATAGCCGCCGTCTGTTATCTATAAATTGGATCTGATTAAGTGTGCAGTTAATCCGGATTAACTCTGCCGTCTGTCGAAGCTATATTCTGACTTTAGCAATCTTTTCTCAGAAGAATATAAGGTGAACAAAGCTTCTACCGAAGATTATTAGCTAGCATTTCGGGTATTACTAGAAAGTTGAGGAATTCTGTTAAAAAATGTGTGTCTTCACTTTCTTGACGTAATTGATATTTGACCGACGAATCACCAGACAGTAGTAAGACAGCATCACCGAAATATTCATCGTGGCCGTATAAATGTTATGTGAAGAGCTTCTCCATCACCTCCCCATCATCCTCACCCGTTTCACACACATAGCAATTTTTGCCACAGCAAAGAGAACGATACTTTTGGCGGAATCTTGTATGTGTGAAAATACATACAGACTAAGAAAAATTGTTATAACACTGCGTTATTAAAAAAAAAATATATAAAAAAAGTTTTTTTTTCTATAAGTTTTGATACCCATTTATTTAGTGATTTAATTTTAAATTATGTAATAATTCGTACAATAACCTAACACATCTTTCATACGTACTCTAATAACGACAGCTTTGACCACACGTAAGCGGAAATTGAAAACCAACAAAACTCTAATTGAATGGTTATACAGCGTTGCCAGAACAAGGTTCGCTTTTGGCATTTAATGCTTGGCAGTAATTTTGCAATAATACATTTTATAATGTTACGAATTTTTATAGAATAAATAAATGTTATAATAAATTGTTTCCTTCAAATTTTTCATCAATTTAAAAAACTATATAAAATTGATTTCTTCCATTATTTACATATAAATTTTTACAAATATTTACAACTTTCCAACGAAAAAGTTAAGCATATAATAATTCATGTTTGTTAAATATAATAACACCCTGCAATTTACGTTTCTACTATGAAAAGCAACCCTGCTTGACGAAAATAATAGAAAAACCGGCATTTATTAAAATCAGAGAACGTGTACAAATTAAAATGCTCTCACTGTCAACTCTCTTTGCTTTGCAGCTGGTGAAAACGCATTTGAATTTCAGTACAATTTGAGCGCGTGCGAAAACAAGTTAAGTGAGATAGTAGTTGGTAAAACTTGCATTGATTATTTTATAAAGAAGATACATTCTCACGTAAACAAATATTTGTTATTCAAGTTTTCTGGTCACACTACCAACGAAGTAACAAACATACACTGAAATGAAACGAGCTAAGTAAGTAAACAAAGTGATATACATACATACATATGTTGTTACGTTTAGTTTTGAAAATTTTAAAGACATTGCTAATTCCATGACGACATGGAATAAATGCAAATTCTATAAACAAATCAAACGGAAATGGACTAGAATCGGTTAAAGTATAATGTAAACACACGAAATCCGAGATCCAGGAATTAGTGGACGTGAGCAAAAAAAAAAAGAAATACTTGGAACAAAAGCAATAAAAAGACAATTAAGTGTATTTCCATGCGTGTGTAAACAAGCTCCAAAGCAATAACAACAACGCAAAAAGCGTTTCGGCACAATCGCACAACAACAGCAACAACTAATAAAAGCAAACATATCTGTGCACGGAGCAATAACCGCTGCAAAGTAGCCGATTTGTGGGTGGTAAAGTGTAAAAGAACCGCGTCTGCTGAATAAAGTGATTGGTAGGGTCGAACTGTAACTGTTGGAAAATATAAGTAAACACTGCCAAAAACGTTTTATTTATACCTAAAACAGGTGCACATCAAGCAACGACAGCAATAGCAGCTGAAACAAGCAGACTTAAGTGGAATCACAATTGCACAACGCGTCGCTCACCGGCTGCGTTAGCGGATGCATCAACACATCAGAGGGCAACGAACTGTTGATTGGAATATATTGATTGCGCTAACTCCCAAGTTGCAAACAATAAATGAAATGGCACTATTAAAATTAGCTAGGTAAGTAACTACAAAGGCAGCTGGGGACCTATGGTATGAATAAAAGAATATGTAACGCAATAATGCCAAGTATATTTGTAAGTACATGTAAGTGTTCAATGGTGAGTGTCGGTGCTTGCCAATAAAAATAGAAAAGTCTTTAAGTGCGTTCAAGGTGCTATCCCAAAGAGTTGATGAAAAAAATAGTGGACTACTGAAACTAAAACCAAAAAATTCAAACCCAGCAGCATAAATGCAATTTTCTAATACTAGCCCCCCACTGTATATGTATATCGACGTGCTATTAGGAGTATCCGCACTTATTCATGCTTTTTTTCAATTTCATTCATGGAATGTTACTTATAATGTACATATATGTATGCATGTTCGTGGAACGTGACTGCCGGCACATGCATTATAGCAATTGCTAATGCATGGGTTAACACAAGTCAAAAACAAAAAAAATAGTCAGAATAATAGATGTATTAGCCGCCACCGGCAACATCAGCTGAGCAAGGCGGTCGCTCTTTTCTTTAACTTATACTTTTCTGCAGCTTTGCAGCATTCTCTTTGTTTGAAAACTTTTTTTGCTTCAAGCTAAACTTCTGCTACTACATTTCTGCAAACGCTGCTTTTAGAAAATTCGGTAGTACAATTAACAGTAAAAATTCAACAAACTTTGTCCACAATCCTAGAAGGACGCTGAGCGACTCTTGTTCATAAATTTTCGAATATTCATCAACAAGCCTGTTACATCCCGGAAGCTAACGACTCGTTCCTTCGTCGAATTTTCGAGGTACAGTGGTAGTTGTTGCACACCTACATAGTTCATAAAATCGAAAAATAAAATTTTCGATTGAATTTTCGAAATTGAAATCGAATGATTTTTTTTACCTATAATAAAATAATATTTTCACATAAAAAACCAAAATAAAAAGGCAATATTATTATTCTTTTAACACCGCGATTTGGTGGTACGGATGGATATAGGAGATCCTCAGGATTAAAAAATGTATGCACATATACCCTCCTCAGACTTATAGTTTTCGAGATATTTGTATTTAATGGCAGGATTCTGTAACTAGTCTCTAGTCTCTATTTGAGGCAGTTTGAGGTAAAATCTCAATTTGTGACTAGTTACTATTCACTAAACAGTCTCTACCGTTAGTCTCAAAATATTGCCTCAAATTTGAGACCTGGTAGTTAGCAAGTCACAAAACCAAAAAGAACACTTGTCTGCCATTTTGAATATACTGAATAGAGATCATCATAGATATTAATCGATTGTCGTTTTTTTATATTTTGTAAGCAACTCAAACACAAAAAAATTAAAAATAAATCAATTTTACATAAATTTCGTAAATATTATGAAACAAAGTCAACATACATTTTTATTTTTATTGGTAATTATGTTTTTTGACTATGTTATAGACAATTTAATATTTGTTATCGACATATTTATTTTCATTCAAGTGTAAAAACATCTCTGAATAATGAAATGTAATACTTTCTGTGACTGTCACTTACAGAATAGCAAAATCGTCTCAAGTCTCAAAAATTGTCTCTAACTTAAAATCTCAAATTTAGAGACTTGAGACTGTATCACCTTACAGAATCGCACGGTAAATTTCAAAAATTTGTAAAAGTAATGCTCGTTATTTCACTATGTTTAACCCACTTTTCACACATTTTTTTAATTACACTGTACACATTGAAATATATCCAAAATTTACACTTATTGTGTATTTTTTAAGAAAATAAATATACTTTAAAAACTACTTTGCACATCTTTCAAGAGGTTTGTGTGTTTACATTTATGACAAATAGCAGTGTTCCCATACTTTGTGTACTGAAAAAATAATCAAAAATTTAGTAATCAAGATTTAGTGTACTATAATACATCAACTGATAATCAAAATGACGACACGGCTGACACCAACGATCCTGATTTTCATTTTAACGATTTTCGTTAACTTAAACTATTAGTGAGATTCTGCAACCAGTCTCTAGTCTCTATTTGAGACATTTTGAGGTAAAGTCTCAATTTGTGACTAGTTACTATTCAGTAAACAGTTTCTAGGGTTAGTCTCAAAACATTGCCTCAAATTTGAGACCTGATAGTTAGCAGATCACAAAACTAAAAAGAACTCTTGTCTGCCATTTTGAATATACTGAATCATCATAGATATTAATCGATTGTAATTTTTTTTTTGTAAGCAGCTTAAACACGAAAAGGTTAAAAATAAATAAATTTTACATAAATTTCGTAATTATTATGAAACAAATTAAACATATATTTATATTTTTATTGGTAATTATGTTTTTTGACTATGTTATAGAAAATTTAATATTTGTTATCGACATATTTATTTTCATTCAAGTCTAAATATTATGAAATGTAATAGTCACTTACAGAATAGCAAAATCGTCTCAAGTCTCAAAAATTGTCTCCAACTTAAAATCTCAAATTTAGAGACTTGAGACTGTATCACAGTACAGAATCGCACGGTATATTTAGCATTGACAATATATATACAGTGGTGGTCCCATAATTAGAAACGACTTTGCTGCATATAGTTTTACCAATTTATTTTAAATATTTAGATTGCCACGTTAATACTCTAAATTGGAATCAACAAAGCAACACATTTTATTTGAGTTTTACATGAAAACAACAACAATATTAATTATATTTTTAAGAAAATGAGGTAAACACAAAAAATTCAAAATTCAGTTTGGTCATATAATTGGAAACGACAGTAACAACTTAATAATATTTATATAAAATTGAAAAAATGTATTAATTTTTTTAGTGTTTTGTTGAATACCTCTTATTTTTAATAACATTGTCTAGCCTTTGCGGTAAACTTTGGATTAATTGTTGGCATGTTTGAACTGCTTTGCTGTTCCAACTTTGTTGAACCATTTGAAAAAACTTGTATTTATTTCGCGGTTTTTTGTCCTTAAAATCTCGTTTTTCAATTGCCCATAAATTTTCAATTGGCTTGAGGTCCGAACTTTGCGGAGGCCAATCCAAAACATCAATATTTTTATCCGAAAGGCAGCTTTTCACTCACCTTGAATTGTGTTTTGGGTCATTATCGTGCTGAAAAATGTAATGGACTGGCTTATTCTTAAAGGAATATGGTTCCATTACATTCTCCAGAATGTTTTTATATTGATGTTGGTCCATTATCCCATGAACACGCACAATTGGGCCAACACCACAAGAGGAAAAGGCTCCCCAAACCATAACACATCCGCCACCGAGTTTTACTGTTTTTACAGTGTACCTAGGTTTCAGCGCCATGTTGGGAGAACCTCGTACATACGATTTTCCGTCGAACAGGAGTAAATTGAACTTAGATTCCTCACTCCAGAGAACTCTATTCCAGTATTGGGGATTTTTCTTCAGCATTTCCTTAGCAAATCGCAACCGCTTCTTAATATTTTTTGTTTGATATAAGCGTTTTTTCTGCGCAATGCACCCACAAATTCCCGACTCCTGTAAACGCCTTCTTATCGTCCGAGCTGTGATTTCTACATGAATTTCTTGTCAAACTTCAGCCTTTATTTCACGCGAAGTCATGAAAGAGTTGTTTTTGCTCCTACAAATTATTCGGTCTTCTGCTGGAGTGTTTTTTCGAGGTCTGGTTTTCCTGTTAGGGGTTTCAAATTTCTTTGTTTTTTAAACAATTACATGAATAGCTCCAAATACCATGTTTTTGGAGCAAGCAAAGCCTTCTGCGATAGCTGACATTGGCAATTTCTTCTTTTGATAACACCTTACAATTGAACCTCTCAATTTGGGAGTACATGACTTTTTTTTGCCCATTCTAATAATTAAAACGTTTTTAATTGAACGTTGTTTAATTGAATTATACTCACTTTATCACTAAGTTCAAAAAAATCAAAAGAAAGAACTGCGCGTTTCTAATTACGTGGCCAGCCAAGAAACACAAACCGAGAAATAATTTTAATTTTTTATTTAATATATAATATATATATTTAACAATAACGTTTTTCAGTATTTCTCTCCTTTTGATTAACATAGGTGTTCGATCGATGAGGGTTAGAAAGTGCAGAAAGTAGTTTGACACAAAAGTTATTTTTATCTTTATTTATTAAATGACATAAGATACAAAATCCATTTGTATCATTGTCTTTATATATGTATGTTAAATAAAAAATTTTTTGATTATTTTTTCAAAACACAATATGTGGCAACACTGGTATTTTTCATGTCATGTAAGTAAACCAACTACGAGAGTGAATTGTATATAAATTTGTGAATTTTTAAATACAAATATCTCGAAACTTATAAGTCTGAGGAGGGTATATCCTTCGTTGTATTGGACGACTACTGTACCTATGTATATTCGGAAGTAAAGAACTTTCTTCTTTCATTCCGTTAAATTAACTGACATCCCTCTCTTCCTATAACCTGTCGATGCAGTTGAAATACCCATTGCCATGTCCCTTTGGACATCCCTCACATCAATTCCTCATATTGATCAAACAAAATCACCGACTCTAAACAATAAACACTAATACTGCGCAATAAATTAATATTAAATATCACTAGCTAAGCGCCAAATATATGTATATAGTATGTACATAAATATGTTAATTCATATACGCAAACAGTTTCAAAGGAATTTTGACATTAATTCGGAAATTTAAATACTATTACTCCATTTGTATGTGTGATGTGCATAAAATATGTATGAAGATAATGAGAGACAAAAAAGTTCCTGTATGAACGCTGTCTATACAGCTGATTTTTCATATCGATTTTACAGCCCCCATTTCATGTTCTGGTTAGCTCTTTCGATAAAATTTACCAGAACTTAACTGACAGAGGGCTACTAACCAGATACTGACACAACCATCTTTCAACAAGTTTCGATAAAGGTTTAGTTAAACGCTTCAGCATACAGTGTATCACAGAAATAAGTATGCACTATATATTGGCGTAAAAAAGTTAAATTATTTGCAAAATAAAAAAAATATATTATATATACTTTACAAAAACAATTACTCATAATATTTCCTTCGCGAATATGACAGACCGATATCATTGACATATTCCATTATTAAGAACCGTTAGAATTTCTCACTAAAAAGCGAAAATCACACCACATAAATATGTATTCAATTAAACATTTCAATATGGTTTCGATTATCACTCAGTGTTCATACGTTTCTGAAGCAATAAGTAGTTGTTTTTTACAATATATTAATTTTCCAAAGTTTTGATTAAATTTCATCTGCAAATGCAATTAATTTGTTATCATGGCGCCGCGAGGCAAGGAGTTATCGCAAGATTTGAAAGATGTTATTATAAAACTACAAGGTGTTTCCGAAGTAAACAGGGCTTTTTGAATCTAGCGCCCCCTGGTGGCGCCATGTATATGTCGACTGAATCGTTAGAATCTGCTATCTTCTCTCTATTAATTATCCAGTGAGAATTTCATAACATTTCATGGATTGGAAGTGAAGTTATTGCGTTTTAAGTGTCAGTATGTTATCGGTGCGAAAATGAACTTCGAACAAAGAGCCAACAATAAATTTTGTTTTAAAATTGATAAAACTTTTACCGAAATGTTTCAATTGATGAAACAAGTTTATGGCGATGATTGCCTATTCCGTAGCAGAGTGCACGAGTGGTTTCAACGTTTTCAAAGTGGTCGTGGGGACATAAATGACGATCAACATGTGGGGCAATGAAAATCCGTGATCACCGGAAATTCCGTCGAAACTGTGCGTGAATTCATCAAAAATCAGCCGAAATCATCATTGAAATTCATGGAAATGGAATTGAACATCTCCAAAACATCGATTTATCGCATTTTGACCGAACATTTGGGTTTACGAAAGGTGTGTGCACAGTTTGTTCCGCACAAATTGACTGACGACCAAAAATTGCTCTCTTCGATCGACGCTTGTGACCGATTATTTGACCAAAAAACACATTTTAACCATTAACCACTCCTTGTATTCACCTGATATGGTACCGTGTGACTTCTTCCTTTTCGAAAAAATCCATTTGCCCATGAAAGGAAAGCGATATGCAGACGGCATACTGACGGCCATACCGGCCAACAATCTAAAACACTCATTCGACATGCTTTTGGACCATTCAAAAAGCTGTATTGAAGCAGAAGGATTTTGAATAAAATAAATTGATTTTGCCGAAAACCCATTTGTTCTGTTTTTTTTTAAATCCTGTTTACTTTGGAACGCACCTTTTATATAAAGAAAACAAAAGTCAGAGGGAAATTGGAAAAATAATAAATAAAAGTAAATATCCTATTCAAAAAATAGTAGAAAAATACAAAAAAGAAGGGAACCCTAAAAATTACGAAAGATCTGGACGACTAAAAATATTTGATTCCAAAGAGCGACGTATTACCACATTCAAGATACAGGCTAATCAGAAGAAAAGTGCGTACTGAAATGGAAAATGAGACTAGTAAAATCTGGGATCCAAAACTATTCGTCAAGTTTTGTATGATGCTGGTTACCATGGTCGTAATGTCCGGAAAAAGACATTCATAAGTAATATTAACAGACAAAAAAAGATTGAAGTTTGTGAAATAGCACGAAAGTAAAGATGAACATTTCTGGAATTCTCTTATTTTTTCAAATGAAAGTCAATATAATATTTTTGGCTCAGATGGGCATGAAAAAGTATGAAGAAAAGAAAATACAGAGCTTGATCCACGGAATATGGCTTCCACGGTAAAACATGGTGGTGGGTCGTTCATGGTTTGGGGGTGTATGGCAGCAACTTGTGTAGGAAATCTTGTATTCATTGAGCATACAATGAACACATATGATTACCTCAAATAATCATCAAAAAATCTTTGAAAGCTGCTTTAATCGAAGAATGAGGCAAGATTCCATCTTCAGTGACCCAAAAACTGGTAAAGTCCATGCCATCCAAATTGAGAGCAATAAAAAAACCAAAAACCTATCCAACAAAATATGGGCCGTTAATATAAGCTCAAAAATTAAACCGTTGGAACTTTTTTTTGGAATTTACTATTATTGCATGCATACTTTAGTGACGTAAGTTTTAGCTATTTAAAAATTGTTTTCTCTAATTTGAAATTAATTTAAGTTTCTGTTTTTTGCTATTGCTTTTAATTAAAATACTATGAAATAACTGAAAAAAATTATATTATTATTACTTCTGAGGCATGTTATTCTCACGACAAAACGGATAAACACAGTGCATACTTATTTTTTGTGATGCACTGCATATTTAGAAAATGGCTCTTAAGGTACAATTTGCAAAAACGTAAAGCTGAGCACATATTGGACAACAAGTCGTTCCCTGCTTCACAATGTTGTATGTACTTGGAATCATTATGTATGGCAAATAATGCTAAAGAAGCCAAATAAAATAGATATACTAAGTCACAAATAACTGACAACCCTCTCAGGCCTCAGTATCGGCAATTTCTAAGCGGTGTGTATTAAAATTGTATTAATAGAAAATTAAAAAACAAGAAGACTCGTTAACTTCGACTACACCGAAGCTCGGTCCATTCCTTTTAGTAACTATGCGTTCGGTATAGCTTAGTACGCAGCTCTCAAGAAACGTAAAAACTTCATATAAAAAAACGCTTAAGATACAGTCAAGAAACTTTCCTGCGATAAATTTACTTGTGCTAGTACGCAGCTCTCAAGAAATCTAGTACTAATTTTTGATACTTTTTTCAGTAAAATGTGAATATGGCAAACCTGGTTTTGCGAAGAAACATCAAATCAACAATTGTTTCTTGAAGGAAATTCGAAGTAATCGTCAAATTCATCCTAAATTAGTTGAAATCATTATTATGAAGTATATTCCTTTTGAAATGTTGTATAAAACCTACCAATCATCAACAACATTTCTTAAATCTCAATGAAAATATTTATGTTACCATACACATACACACATACATATTACGCACAAAGTTTGTTTTCTTTGTTTATTCTCTCTTGCTCTTCTAATGTAGATCATTCACAATGCGAAACCAGCTGTCAAAATTACTTGAAGAAATAATGTATTTTTTTCTTGAGCAATTATTTGAGAGCTGGATACGAACCTTTCTTCGCCCCACAAAAAAACCGTTAAATCGCATGATCTTTATTGAAAGAATGTAGTTTTCCCTCAAAATGGCCATAGAATCGCGCGCTGTGTGGCAAGTAGCGCCATCTTGTTGAAACCACATGTCAACCAAGTTCAGTTCTTCCATTTTTGGCAACAAAAGTTTGTTGCATCGAACAGGATCGCCATTCACCGTAACGTTGCGTCCAACAGCATCTTTGAAAAAATTCGGTCCAATGATTCCACCAGCGTACAAACCACACCAAACAGTGCATTTTTCGGGATGCATGGGCAGTTCTTGAACGGCTTCTGGTTGCTCTTCACCCCAAATGCGGCAATTTTGCTTATTTACGTAGCCATTGTGAACAACTTTTCTAGGGCCCATTCACTGAAAATTCGACGTTGTGGCTAAGGCTAAGTCTATTCATGATGAAATGTCAAAGCATACTGAGCATCTTTCTCTTTGACACCATGTCTGAAATCCCACGTGATCTGTCAAATACTAATGCATGAAAATCCAAAAAAATCACCCGATATTAAAGTCGCGAGTGCGACGACTGTTTGTTTGATGACAGGAGATATTTCGTTTTGCCCTCGTTCACTGCCAGACCCATTTTCCTTGCCTCCTTGTCTAATCTGGAGAAAGCAGAACTAACGGCGCGGCATACGGCAGCAGCTGTACACTCTTATAAAAGATTGTACCTGTTCGATTAAGTTCTGCAGCTCGAATTATTTTCTCCAGCAGCAGGTTGAAGAAGTCGCAAGATAGGGATTCGCCTTGTCTGAAACCTCGGTTGGTATCGAACGGCTCGGAGAGGTCCTTCCCGATCCTGACGGAGCTTTTGGTGTTGCTCAACGTCAGTTTACACAGCCGTATTAGTTTCGCGGGGATACCAAATTCAGACATCACGGCTTAGAGGCAGCTCCTTTTCGTGCTGTCGAAAGCAGCTTTAAAATCGACGAAGAGGTGGTGTGTGTCAATTCTCCTTTCACAGGTCTTTTCCAAAATTTGGCGCATGGTGAATATCTGGTCGGTTGTTGATTTTCCAGGTCTTAAGCCACACTGATAAGGTCCAATCAGTTTGTTGACGGTGGGCTCTAATCTTTCACACAATACGCTCGATAGAACCTTATACGCGATGTTGAGGAGGCATATCCCACGTTAGTTGGCGCAGATTGTGGGGTCTCCCTTTTTGTGGATTGGGCAGAGCACACTTAAATTCCAATCGTTGGGCCTTCTCCTGGCGTTGTGCGTTCACTGCCATTCAGCAGGCTGGAGAAGTGTTCCCTCCATAATTTAAGTATGCTCTGGGCATCGGTCACTAGATCACCTTTGGGAGTTCTACAAGAGTATGCTCCGGTCTTGAAACCTTCAGTTAGCCGCCGCATCTTTTCGTAGAATTTTCGAGCACTACCCCTGTCGGCCAGCTTATCAAGCTCTTCATACTCACGCATTTCGGCCTCTTTATTTTTCTGTCTGCAAATGCGTCTCGCTTCCCTCTTCAACTCTCGGTATCTATCCCATCCCGCACGTGTTGTGGTCGATCGTAACGTTGCGAGGTGGGCAGCCCTTTTTCTCTCCGCTCCGCAACACGGCACTCCTCGTCGTACCAGTTGTTCTTTTGCATTTTCCGAAAACCAATGGTTTCGGTTGCAGCTGTACGTAAGGAGCTTGAAATGCCGTCCCAAAGAAAGCAGGAGTGCAAGTCGAGTAGAAAATCGTTCGGCTATCTGTTGTGATTGCAGCTTCTCGACGTCGAACCTTCCTTGTGTTTATTGGCGTGCGTTTTTTGCTGCACAGAGACGGGTGCGAATCTTGGCTGCAACAAGATAGTGGTCCGAGTCGATGTTGGGACCTCGGAGCGCACGCACATCTAACTCTGGAACACTGGAGACGTGTCTTCCGTCTATCACAACATGATCGATCTGGTTGGTGGTTTTTCTATCCGGAGACAGCCAGGTGGCTTGATGAATCTTCTTATGCTGGAATCTAGTACTACAGATAACCGTATTTCGGGCCCCGGCGAAGTCGATCAGCCTCAACCCATTTGGGGATGTTTCCTCGTGGAGGCTGAATTTACCGACCGTCGTGCCAAAGATACTTTCCTAAATTAGTTAAAATCATTATTATGACGTATATTTCATTTTGAAATGTTGTATAAAACTTACCAATCATCAACAATATTCCTTAAATCGCAATGAAAATATACAGTCAAACCTGGATAAGCGAGAGTTCAAGGGAGCACAATCTCATTCTCGCTTATAGAGGTTTTTCGCTAACCCGAGTGCGATAAAATAGCAATGTTATATAGTTCCACGCAATAGAATAGGCACAATAATGACAAGAAAACAATACAAAAACAATTGTAGGAAGTTCCACGAAAGTTAAGAATGAGCCATAAAATAGCAGATGTTAAATTTTGTAATTTGTTTTGTCATTTGTCACTTTATGTGTGTATCTTTTATGTATGTATGTATGTATTCTTATTGTAACTATAATTCCTCCTAAATAATATACATAAATAAATAAAGCTTGACTGTCGCTTACAGAGTTATACATAAGTAGCATTCTCACTTACGGAGGTCTATGAGGGAAAAACGACTCTTTCTTACAGAGGATTCTGTTTCTCTCTAATAGAGGTTTTGGGAGCTTAAAATGACGGGTCCTGGCTATAACTCTCACATATAGAGTTTTCTTACCAATCCAGTTCTCACTTACCCAGGTTTGACTGTATATGTTACTGCACACATACATACATACATAAATAATACACAGACAGTTTATTTTCTTTGTTTATTCTCTCTTGCTCTTCTAATGTGGATCATTCACAATGCGTAACCAGCTATCAAAATTACTTGAAGAAATAATGTATGTATTAGTTTTCTTGAACAATTACTTGAGAGCTGGATACGGACCTTTAAGCAGTAATCCATGTCAAATTTCGTGAAGATACCACGTCAAATGCGAAAGTGTTCCATATTAGCCTTTGATTCAAGAAGAAACGTTAACTTCGGCTACACCGAAGCTAATATACCCTTCACAGGTGCATTGCTTTTAGTAACTATGTGTTCAGTTTGTATGGCAGCTATATGCTATAGTGAGCCGATCTGAACAATTTCTTCGGAGATTTCATTGTTACTTTAGAAAATAATCTATACCAAATTTCGTGAATATATCTTGTCAAATGCAAAAGATTTTCCGTACCAGCACTAGATTCCGATCGTTCAGTTTGCATGACAGCTATATGCTATAGTAAGCCGATCTGAACAATTTCTTCGTATACTACATCACTATCTTATAAAACAACCTGTGCCAACTTTGTGAAGATACATTGTCAAATGTGAAAGTTTTTCATACAAGAACTTGATTCCGATCGTTCAGTTCGTATGGCAGCAATATGTTATAGTGGTCCGATATCGACAGTTCCGACAAATGAGCAGCTTCTTGAAGAGAAAGTGACGTTTTTGCAGACAGACGGACATGGCTAAATCGGCTTAGCTCAACATAGTGATCATTTATATATGTATGTATATATTTTATAAGGTCTTCGACGCTTCCTTCTGGATGTTACAAACTTCGTGGCAAACTTAATATACCTTGTTCAGGGTATAATAAATGAGAATAGCTTACGATTAGTAAATATGTGTGTAAGTATATACTATATATGGCAATATTGACGCTAAATGAAACCTGTTATGAGAATTTGTATATTATTCCATTCATATTAGACTCGTTTATGGGCAAGCAACAAACTTTCGGAATTCTTTTTTATTTTGAAAATATTCCGTGATTACAATTTCGCTGTTTCGAATTAATACTATTTATAATTTGTTCTAAACTTTGATTTTTTTTGTAAGTAATACGCAAATATCCATACAATAATGCGTAAAAACACAGAAATTTAAAAAAACCTTTCATGAAGATACAAAATAGCTAATGAAAATATTTTTGTGTACATTAAATAAAATTTGCCGAACCAAAAGAATAGTTGCATACGTATAAAATGAAGTTTTTATATACCACCGAAGGCGGGTTGGTATTGCAAGTGGCCGAAATCCGACCACAAAATGCCGTTAAGCGAAAACATATAAAAGATCATAACTAAGCTCCAAATATAAAGACAAAGTCCGTATCTGGTAAAAAGTGTCGCAGTTGAACATGGTATCTGTGGGCTGAAAATTTTTATAAAGTGGATGTGGCAACCCCTTTAAAAGGTTTAATGATCATATCTCAAAAACCACCAAAGCTATTTCAACCAAACTTGCTGAAAGGAAGTCCTTCTTCATATACATGTATGTTCAAGTATGTACTGTGAAAATGGGTAAAATCGACTATAAACGCCCACTCAGGACGATAATTTTATTAATAAATACGTTTGGGACTCTAAATTTTAAAGCGGGATGGAGTGGAAAAGTTTCATATGAGTCGATATCAAAATTGAACAATGGCCGTGGCGCCGCCCCTCTTTAAGTGAAATCCTCAGGAAGTAGTTAACTGATTTTATCAAAAGGTGGTATATATGTAACATTAATTGTATAGAAAACTTTCTTATTTGATCAGGTCTCTTTACGGTATTTGGCAAATATTGTTGTCCAAAAGAGCGCTTCAATTTCCGAATATTTTATTCAGTCGGATATCTATAGCATTTAGCTACCCCCTGCCTGACCAGTCAAAATCAAGTTCTTATGCGAAGAAGGGTATTGTAGTTTCAGTGCAGCCGAAATTAAGGTTATTTCCTGTTTTATTACAATATATGTACATACCGTCATCTGAAATGCAAAATAACGTAACAACATTTTCGGAAAATTACAGTGGCAAGAATTAAATACGAAATAAAATAGAACATGAGTGAAACAAAATTTTAATATTGGTTAAAACTGGTTTATATCTGACCGCAGAACCTGAAAATGTTGAACATATGTAATATTATGTATGTAATTTGAAGTAGTGAAGCGTAATCAATAAGACACTCAATTTCGAATTTTTTGATGATACGTTATTTTGCATTTCAGGTAACGATATGTAAATTTTTATTTGTTGTTGTCTTTTAAATATTATTTTTTTTTATACCCTGAACAGGGTATATTAAGTTTGTCACGAAGTTTGTAACACACAGAAGGAAGCGTCGGAGACCCTATAACGTATATATATAAATGATCAGTATGTCGAGCTGAGTAGATTTAGCCATGTCCGTCTGTCTGTCTGTGTATATACGAACTAGTCCCTCAGTTTTTAAGATATCGTTTTGAAATTTTGCAAACGTCATTTTCTCTTCAAGAAGCTGCTAATTTGTCGGAACTGCCAATGTCGGAGCACTATAACATATAGCTGCCATATAAACAGAACGATCGTAATCAAGTTATTGTATGGAAAACTTTCACATTTGGCAAGATATACTATTAACGAAATTTGGTATAGATTATTTTCTAAGGCAACAATGTAATCTCCGAAGAAATTGTTCAGATCGGCTCACTATAGCATATAGCTGCCATACAAACCGAACGATCGGAATCAAGGGCTTGTATGGAAAACTCTCGCATTTGACGTGGGATCTTAACGAAATTTGGCATGGATTACTGCTAAAGGTAACAATATAATCTCCAAAAAATTATTCCGAACGGATTACTATAGCATATAGCTTCCACACAAACTGAACACATAGTTACTACATAGTTTTTCTTGTTTCTGTTATTCTTATTTTGATTGTTTTTATAAGCTTACAAGCTGTCAGTGCAGTCAGAAAATTAGCATAAACGCAGAGAATATGCCTTTGTGCAATGGACCAACCGAATAACCTACTTCTACTGATGATGGAAAATATTGGCGCTACTAACGCCGCCCTGAGGATGGAGTCGCTATTCGCCATTCACTTGGGAGTGGCCAGAAACGATTCTTTTACATATGGCTCAAGCAGCTCACGACTTCCGGTTCTCGACCAAGTATCCCATGGATAGCTAAAGAACATCCATTTGAAGGCGAAACATCCCCTCCACAGTATTGTGCACTGGGTTTGGAACCCGCCACGTAAAAAACGCCCCCAATGAAAAGTTTAAACAGCCTCGGATGAGATATCCCCCTTTTGATTACGAGCATGGCAAACGAATTAAGGACTATAATTTGAGGGCATGCACCTGGAATGAACGGAAAGGTGCCGCTGCCCAGCTGGATGATGTCTTCTTGAAAATAAAGGCTGACATCACCGCCGTTCAAGAAATGCGATGAACGGGACAATGACTGAAGCGAGTATATCCTTGTATCATTTACTACAGTGGGCATAAAAAGGAGAGAAAATTCGGTGTGGGATTCGTGGTGGGAGAGAGACTCCGTCATTCACCCCGGTGGGTGAACGTCTAGCCACAATCCGCATCAAAACGAAGTTCTTCAACATATCGCCAATTTACGCCCACGCCCCGACGGAAGGGAAGGATGATGTAACCAAAAATGCCTTCCATGAGTGCTTGAAGCGCACCTATGAGAGCCCCCGCCAAGATGTCAAAATCGTGCTTGGCGACTTTAACGCCGGGATGGTCAAGGAAGGTATCTTCCTCGGCTCGGTAAATTCAGCCTCCACGAGGAAACATCCGCAAATATGTTGAGGCTGATCGACTTCGCCGGGGCCGTGGACATCAAGCTACCTGGCTGTATCCGGATCGAAAAGCCACCAACCAGATAGATCATGTTGTGATCCCCAGTGTTTTAGACGTGCGTACGCTCCCGGGTCCTAACATCGAATCGGACCACTATC
The DNA here is from genome assembly GCF_024586455.1 of Bactrocera neohumeralis. Lineage (NCBI taxonomy): Eukaryota > Metazoa > Arthropoda > Insecta > Diptera > Tephritidae > Bactrocera > Bactrocera neohumeralis. The sequence goes on from NC_065921.1 coordinate 47,760,181, forward strand.
TCGTTGCAGCCAAGATCCGCCTCTGTACAGCAAAAAACGCACGGCTGCAAAAACAAGGGAAGTTCGACGTCGAGAAGCTGCAATCGAACAATTTTCTACTCAACTTGCACTCCTGCTCTCTGAGAGCACTTGTCAATAACTCGGTATATGGGAAACTGTGGGACGGCATTTCAAGCTCCTTACGTACAGCTGCAAGCGAAACCATAGGTTTTGGAAAATGCAAAAGAACAGATGACAACAACGTCAGCCTCGAAATCCAACGCAGAATATCTCTGGCCAACAAGTGCTACTTAGGACCAAGTAGGCAATTAAGAAGTAAAGTCCTCTCTCGAAGAACAAATGTCGATGAAACGACACGATAACTGTATGAGATAAACGACGACATTGACATACATAGCTCATCAAATTAAAAGACAACGGCTACGCTGACTAGGTAATGTCGTCCAAATGCATGAAAAGTATTCGACGCAGTACTTGCCTGTGGCCTAGATTAAGACCTCCACTCCATTGGAAAGACCAGGTGGAAAAAGACCTGGCTTCGCTTGGAATCTCCAATTGAGGCCACCTTGTGAAAAGAAGAAACAACTGGCGCGCTGCTGTTAACTCGGCTATAACTACGTAAGCGGTTTCTACGCCAGTAAAGAAGAAGAAGACTGACGCCGCCCACCCACCTGCTGAACGTCATTTCACTATTTTTATCATCCTTACCACACACTCCAAAGTTTACCTACAACCGTAACTTGTATTTATTGTTATTGTAACAATGTTGTCGCATGGAACTAAAAATAGATCAACTCACGAGACTGGCATAGCACCAAGAACAACAACAACCGAGAATAACTACTATAATAAGCGACGGAACAGTAAATTTTTAGTCAACGATAACAATTTATATTTGGGCAAACATATATACATATGTACTTAACATACACATACTGTCGTATTCACTTGCAACAAAGTCAATTTTTCTTAGTCGCCGGCAGTACGCACTCGTCGTCTCCGACAATTACCGTCACACACACTCATATGTACATATGTACATATAACTCACAGCATAAAAGTAGCAATTGCGGATGTGGGGTGGAGGACCACACTGTATTACTGATTCCACCAGTGTGTACGCAAATGCAACCGCCGGGAGCTTATCCATCGGTCCAGTTTCAATTGGCTGTTGTTCGCATTTTTTACACTCCAGTTTTTGTTCCTGGCATTGTTGTTGTTGCTTATGCAGTTATTTTTTGCCCAAGTGTGATTACTTTGACCTCAGTTGACCTGCTTTTAATCAGTGGCCAGCTACAATCGAATGGGCCGCATGCGATTTCAATGGATCCGACCGTTGTAGGCTTCATTCAGCTTTTCACTTTCGTTTGTCGTGCGATGAATGCAACAATTGCAGTTACGCTAACATAATGTGTGTAACTGTGTTGCTGTGTGAGATTAATATTTAGGAATACGAGGGCTGATTGATTAGGCATTATTTTTTCGCATTTCCTTACACCGAGTAAGTCGAAATTGAACTCCACTTGTGACAAAGACATGACTTCGGCTTTTGAGAGCGAAAATAACTCATCCCGATCCCTTTGTATCTTCTGATTTCGCGGTGAAGAATTGATATTGAGTTATATTAAAAAGAGGTGGTTAAGGTTTCAAGTATCAGGCATGAGTTGGTTCATGTCATTTGACATCAATATTTTGTTGTCCTCTCACTCAATCCCTTAAAATAAAGCATCTAAAACCATTGGTACAAAGCAATGAGGCTAAGGCATGGACTTTAAATCTTTATTATGCCGATTCAATTTTTCAAATTAGCAATTTTTCGGCGGCATAAGATTTAATTTTATTTAACGTAAAGCTGTAATGACGATGAAAATCGAGAACAGGAAATTTGTGGAATACGACTCTACGTGCCTCATTTCAGCATAATTAATGAGGATGGGTATGCTATTGTTTTATTGAGAAATACCATTGTACTATGTTTTCAATATTTGTCACACTAGCTGACTTCGATCGCCATTTCCTTATTTAAAGTGATATATGTACATGTTGCCAAGTTTTGGTTTGCATATTTTATTTCAGTTTTACTATTGTAAATGGTCCAAATGACAAATGAAAATACAATTTTCTGTTTTCTTATGTCTTCAAATGGTTATAGTAATTTATAGAAAACAAAAATGAAGAGTTACTGCAACGTTTTTTAACGGAAAAAAAAATTCCACTAAGAAAGGATCAAACACAAGTGCCCGTTTGTTGAGTATCTGGTATAGTTTGTTCGGTTCGTTGGAGAGTAATGCTTGACGAATCGAAAACAGCTTCTGTTTACTTCGATATGTCCGAAACCATCAAATTTGTATCTTATTACCTTATATTATAGGGCATAGACTCAATTAGTTTCATAATTTAAAAAAAAACTAGTCTTATCGTGTTTGTTTAATTAATTAACAAACATTTGATTAACCGGTTTCAAATAAGGTGGAATGTCAGAAATCATAATTTAACATAAATAGGGCGCAGAAAAGGGTCTAGGCTAATTGTATTAACTTCTAACATTGCTCAGGTATATTCGATAACATATTTTCAGCAACTTTATAAATATATAAATCTCACAAAAATAGTATACAGGAGTTAGGGTATTTCGTAGACCAATTTCACATATTTTCGTCTTTCAACTATAGTATATTCAATATTATTCGTTCAGTTAATTTTCCGAAGATATCTTTCATATTGACCGCTATATACTGTATAAAGAGTTAGGGTATTTCGTAGACCAATTTCACATATTTTCGTCTTTCAACTATAGTATATTCAATATTATTCGTTCAGTTAATTTTCCGAAGATATCTTTCATATTGACCGCTATATACTGTATAAAGCTAATCAACTTTGTTTTTGGCATTACCACTAATTACTAACAAAGGAAAATGCTCTTTGATTTTTATTAGGGTTCCTCGCATACCACCTGGTGCTCACATATTCGGAGGCATAAGCAGTTTTGATCCGATTTGGGCAATTTTTTGTCATAAGGTGGCAGACCTCAAAGGCAGTATTCGTGCAAACTATTCGGATACGTTGATTGGTGCTGGAAAGTGGATAAATCAGACTGAATTGATAGTTTAGTTATAAGTAAGGAAGGCGTGGTGTAGTCTAATTTCACCCATTTTTGCTCTGTAACAGGATAATGTCAAGAAAAGAATGCTGAAAAGATTTGTCCTGAGCCAGTTGATTTATATAGCTTTAGATGTTTCCCAATAACAGTCTTGCATCTTATTATGGGACTTTATAGGTTTTTGATTGCGAAGATCTGATTCCTCCATTTGCAATACCATATCCCCCTTTCATCAAGATATCGCAATTATTCCTTACACGGACGGATAGACAGTCACTCGGATTTCAACTCATCTTGTCATTCTGGTTATTTATATACATATATATATATAAATATAGACCCCTTTATCTATCTCGCTTACTTTTAGATGATACAGTAGACGCTTGGAAATTAGAACCACTTTGTTTTTGGGGTAGTTCTAATTTCCGAAATGTTCTAATTTCTGGACGGTTTTTTTTTAACTTAAATAATAAAACTAAGAGTCAAGCCACTTCCAGAAACTATATAAAAACATTTTTTTTTATTTTTTTTCTTATTTTATTTAAAAACATAACAATTCAGTTCATTACATAACAATTATGAAAAAAAAACAACTTAAAATTTCAGAAATTAATTAAAAATTCAGGATAAGGGCTCAGTTCAAAATTATTTTTTGTTTGACATATAATCAGTAATATTTGTTTGTTTTTTTGGTTTCTTTAAATCCGATATAACAATATCGTTACGGAGGGCCAAAAGATTGGCCATGTGCTCACTGGAAGACAATTCACTCATGTTGCACCAATTTATTAAATTGTTAACGCTTTCAATAGCTATAGCATTTGAAATAACTGGTGTGTCATCAACAACGTCATCTTCACTGCTATCAGAAAACTCAGCACCGCTACTTTCTTTCATTTCTCGCATTTCTCGATGCCATCAATACACATGAAACTGTTTGTATCAATTTATGCTAAAAGAGTTTGATTTATTTGGAGAGCTTCATTGCAGTCCTCATTTTTGTTAAACAACTGTGCTAGTGGCACATCATCATCGCTGAAATATGCAACTATGTTGCCATCTTTGCTTTGAAGATGCTCAATTCAATGCAACAAAAAATGGGAATTCCCTTGTGTTTAAAATTAAAAAAAAACCGCTCAGAAATTAGAACTTCAAGTTCCAATGCATTAAAAACTCTGGTTCTAATTTCTGAGAGTTCTAATTTGTGAGCGTCTACTGTACAAACAAACCTTATACCATGTTCAGACCGACACTTACTCACACGATTTCGGCTGTTGAGTGGTTTATCCCACAAATCTTATAAATTTATCAAGGTTTCGCCATACAAAAATGACAGTTCAAAATCACTTCAGCGGATTTTGCGCCATCTACTTGGCAGCATTGGAAATCTATTACATTCTGATTTAGGCACTACAAAAAGGAAAAAATGTAAACAAACAAATTTTTATAAGAGCAATGAATCTAATTTCTGCTGAAAATCGACTTCCCAAATGAAAAAATGCGTCCATTATTTCCATTATATGTAATATATTTAAAAGAATATGGCTTTTATTACAAAATACTATATGACAATGTTTTCTTTTGATAAATATTGAGCGATGTAAATTCTTGAATGGCAAAAACAGCTGTTTTTAATCTATTCAACGGCAGTAAGAACACTGTTGGGTTATGAAATGCTTAAATGTAATCTAATCTTTTAAATTTTCGGTCTGAACATGGTATTAGGTAAATAAAACTTTGTACCCTGTAGCAACATGTTGCAAGAGTATTAAAATAAATCGGGCAAATCTTATAAAATCATCGATAGTTTTATGGATTGTAGAGTAATAAAACCCCTGTAGACCAGTGTAATTTATATACAATAGAACGTATAAGAATAATATCTTCCCAATTTGATCATATCCAAATAAAAATAAATTTTATGAAATTAGTATTTATTTTTCACATTTAATTAACAAGTCCAAAGTTCAAGACATTGCGTGCTCGAAGGCTCTTTGTAGATAAAAACTGCTTGCTTTTTAACCAAAATGTGTTAATTGGTAAGTCATAATTTGCAATAATCTTTAACAAAAATGCCGCTGGAAAAAAATGGAACTATCTCATGTCCATTACGTGCATTTCAAGAATAATTAATACATAAATGTATGTGTGTACATATATTAGAGCTGGTCGTTTTTTTCTAAAAAATTTGCGTTAGCAAGAAATATTCTATGAAAGTTTGTCATCCTATATAGCAGGACGGGAAGAATGAGTGACTTATTGTGTTTGGTTTTGTTCGTTGAGAGAGTACTTTACTTCTCAATTGCCTACTTGGTCCGAAGTAGCACCTATTGGCAAGAGATATTCTGCGTTGGATTTCGAGGCTGACATTGTTGTTGCTTTAAAACTCATAGCAGTAAAATTTCTATTCTAAATCTACCCAAAGTCAAGATCTTTTAATCTTGTCATAATTATTATTATTGTTGTTGTTATAGCGACAGAAAACATTATTCAACTATTTTGGAGGAATGTCCTTGACCGATGAAATTTCTGGATATTTACCGTAACCGTTTGTCGTAGGACCATTTCTGTTGATGTTGTTGTTATAGCGGTTATACATATAATACCCGTTTGTTGCTTGTCATGGAAAATCCCTTTTGTCTTTCTCCTCTCCTTATGAAACAAAAATCCAAAAAAAAATAAATAAAGAAATAAAACTTTATTTACAACCAATTAGACGAAATAACTCGATAATCTTAGTAATCCTGTCTATTTGTAGTCTATTGATGTTGTTTGTTTTTTGAGTGATTAATTAGCAAAGGGAGTAACTATATACATATGTATACGTATATATTTCTTCCGGATATCGAAACAGTTGGATTATGAGTGTAGATCTACTACAAAATGATGACTTAAACCAAGAGAAACACCAAAATTAATGAAGTCCGGGACTATTAAAGATAAGACATCGAGAATCTAGGCTGGTCGATTGACTTGCCAATATGTGTATGTAAATCGGCCGTCATAGCTTGGGATATCATATCTTTTTCACTCTTATTTTTAAATTTTCAAATGTATGATATGAATGATTCCTAGGAAGAAATAAAAAAAATGGTTACGTTGGGCAAATAATTAGTTGGTTAGAATGATGCGGACACATAAGAAAGAGATTGATGGAGAGATCGGAATTGAGATCTTTGAAGACGTTGAGCGGAGCTACACTGTGCTATGACCCATCAGATAATCCAACTTAGCAAAAATATACCCCATAATAGCTTTGACAGACGGCCTCGTTAATCCGGATTAACTGCATTAAGTAAAGATAACTCCGTTGCTAACTCCCATTTAATCCTCAAAATTGTATGGACTTAGCATTCGTTAACAATTCCGTTGGCAACATTGTTAAAATTGCCCTTAAAATTGGCCATTTATTCTATTGTGAATGAAAAACAAGCAACACTAACAGCTGTTTTTAAAATTTTCAATAATAAAACAAGAAGTTTTATGTTATGATGTTATGTTGTAATGCAGTTTTAAAAATAACGTGTTGATATTATATATTTTCGTAATAAAAAATGTCTGTCTAGGCTATAAGACATATTACGGTTAAATTGAGATTGTTTGAGAAATAAAATATAGGTACACTTAAAAAAACAAAATTAATATTCCCAAAAAGCAATAAAGCTCGAGACCTACATACATATCTAAAAATGGACTTTTTCTTATAGATTAATATATGTATGTATATGTATGCACGTTACATTGGATTGAATACGTTATTTTCGGCGTATTGACCATAAATCCAGCGGCTGTCACACAACAGGTACCGACTCTAAGATACTACACATATTACACATAAATTTGAGTCACTACCACGCTCCTCACCTCTGCATCGCCCGGAGAGTATGAATAACTGTGTATGACACTGTAAGCGAGCAGCTGTAATCTGAAATTCTGGTCAAGTACAACTTGTTCATTCTGAATGGCGGCGATGGCAGCTTGTGTCGTAGCTAATAGTGCCCATACACGAGCACACAAGTGCGTTCGATCGGTATGAATTCGTTTGCCCATACACGACACACAAATCCATTTTGCGTTCGTTCTTCACAGAGATAGCATGTGCGACAGGCAAGCGGAACATTTCTTGGAATTTATTTCCAATGTAGCATTTTTATCTATTTCATGGAATTTCGTTAATAAGTTATTCCAACTTTTATTTTTCTTACACTATGTATGTATATATATGAGCGCTTAGGCAAAAAGCGAAAACTTTGAAGCGTGATTTCTCGGTTTTTCATTTTTACGATTATTCTTAATTGGCGGGCAGGATAGAAAGAAAAAACTAAACGTCGTATGGAATTAGGGCAAAGTGTATTATCATTGACATAAAATTATCTTATATTTAAACTAAAAAAAATATTAAGAAAAGTCAAGTTTTAACATATTTTTAAACAGCATAAAGTAAAATTCTTTTGATCAAAAGCCACTACTTATTAAATTTTTAATAAAATTTTAAATTTTACACTTTTTTTTGGAATTTTTTTAGTTTAACTAGAAGATAAATTAATAAAAAATATGAATCTCTTTGAATTTTTTGTTTCCGATAGAAATTGCGACCTGCATCCTGCCCGCTGTCGGGTAATTGCTTCCCAAAGGCAGAATATCAAAGATTTCGTATCCAAAAAATTTGTGAAAGATGTTCAAATATATAACTATAAAGCCTAGAAATTTCGCTTGAATCAATAATTTGTTTCCCTCCCAAAAAAATCCTCAAAAAAATCGATTTTTGAAGCCTCGAAAGCAGGCTCTCCCCTTAACTCTTGCCATTGTCCGCGATCTTCACTGTTCGGCGACACGAGAGAAATGAGATTTTGTGCGCCGACAACGCCATACACGATAAACATGTTCGCGCACCGATCGTAAAAAATCAAACATTTTCGCGAACATGGATCGGTACGCGAACAAGCCCATACACGATAAACCGCAAGCGCACACATACCGATCGAACGAACTTGTGTGCTCGTGTATGGGCGCTTTAATGCTGCTGCTTGCTAGCCCTGCGCTTGGCGTTTTTTTTTTTCAAGCTCCACGCTTGCACATAAAATAAACCGTCGCAAAGCGGTTTATGTCGGTTATGACCTGACAGCAAACCCAAACGTTACTTGTTTGTTGGTGCTGATATTTTTTGTTATGATCAAGCTTTGTGACTGTTGTGGTTGTTGACGTTTTTGTTGCTGTTGTATATTGTTCTTATTTTTGTTGTTTGCTTTACTCTATTTATGGCTGATTTTCATAGTCGCCAACCGTGTATGCCGCACCATCTTCGGCGCATATCATCACCCGCATCTACCACACCATGCAAAAGTGCTGTTACAATGCAATTATACATCAAAGAAAACAATAACAACAAACAGCTGCTGGGATGAAGGAGGTTGGCAAGCAATATCACGTTTTTACGCATATATTTATGTACATATCTAACTATATACATTAGGGTGTGCAAAAAAAAATTTTTTTTGTTTAGTAGGGTCAGGGTTATAGTTTTCTGGTCTTCCTTATTGTAAGATGGAAAAATGCATATTTTGCTTCCAACTACTTAAAAAATATCTCGCTTATCACTTTATTATTTTCTTTATTAATTTTATTTTTTTTTTGTATGATGTGTGCCCATGTGTATTTCGTAACCACTTAGCTTAATCGAAAAATTGTGTAGACCATTTTTGTAGAACACTAAATTTCCTACAAAACAATAAGTTTTGCAATTTAAAATGATTTCGTTTTGCTGTGAGTTATACAATTGAAAAGAAATAAATTCAACCGTTTACAACTTCTTTAGAAGTGTCTAAAACCTAACTTTCAGAATACCAAGCAAAAAAATTAACTTTTTTTTTTACCCGTCCTAATCTACATATGTAAGTATCTACTATCAATATTCCCATATGTAAATATGCATCTGGGTGTATGCCCTTATAAGAATGCCCTTCTAAACAGCGTTGTAGGCAATTAATTTTTTTCTTTAAATAGAGAATTATGAATAGAATGCAGCGGGATTGGTGGCAATTAGTCGCTGCCATGGTGGCAGATAAGTGCAATTGCAACAATAGCCTTTATGGTAAAATAATTCTAGGAAGCAGAAAATGAGCTCAGGCAGTTCGCTTTCAAAGACGATAAAGATTACAAAATTAAAAACAATCTTTAAATAATAATTATTTCTCTAGGGATTTCATTACTTAATACCTCTGCTATTTGTTACATAAGCGTTTTATTCAAGGTTTATTATTTAAATTAATTAAAGTAATTGGACCCATGCACCTTAGGGCCAGTTGAAATTATGGACAAGGAGCAACTGGACTGAGGGGATTTTTGAAAGAACTCAATTTTTGTTATTTGTTGGCAGGTGACCGACGTTAGGAAAATCTTTCTATAATTATTAATACATACATATGTATGTACATATGTATTCACGACAAATGTTTTCTTCATATTTAAAAATCAAAAATTGTTTAAGGATAAAATCCTAATACTAGAATTAAGTATGTTAAATGAAACATTTTCTCTATTCTCTATGAGGGTTGATTACACTGGTAAACACTGTTTTTGTCCTATGAACTTTGTTATGATTTTTATTTATGTTGGTGTACCCTCATTAAAAATAGATGTATAACAGTTTTGTTTCTATCACATCCAGTTTTATTGTGACAGCTACATATTCATTTCTGACCTCATATACATTTGTACGTTTCTTTGTTTACATAACTGCATTTATTCGACTGTGTAACTATTGTGATTGCTAAATTACATTTTATTTACATTAGTTAGATCGTAAATATGCCACGAAACTGTTTGAACAACCCGGAAAATTTTTGTTATGTGTGTGGAGAATTAACTTTTACATCTCAGCGTCGAAATTTCACATCACTAATTGAACAGTACTATTTAGACTATTTTGGTTTTTCTGTGAGGAATCAAGACAAATCCTGGGTTCCACATAAATGTTGTGTAACGTGTGAGAGGCTCCTTTTAGGTTGGGCTAAACAAGAATCTAGACATTTGTCATTTGCTATACCAATGATTTGGACGGAACCAAAGGATCATGTAAGTGATTGTTATTTTTGTTTGGCTCAAACAAAAGGTATTACTACCAAATCCAAACACACCATCCAGTATCCAAACTTGTCTTCGGCCAAGAGACCCATCCTACATAGTGTCGAACTGCCTGTGCCGATGCCTCCAAATCGATCAAAAAGTGAGAATTCTAGTCCGAAAGATGGAGATGAATTTTTATGTCTAAAAGAGAATTTCCCTAAACTCAGCGAGGCGAAAATCAAAGAGGGAATATTTGTAGGCCCACAAATACGGCAATTGATGAAGGATAAGAGCTTTGAAAAAAAACTGAATGATCAGGAAAAACTCGCCTGGAAATGTTTTGTGAATGTTGTTCAAAATATTCTAGGTAACCATAAAGCGGAAAATTACAAAGATTTAATAAATGAACTTATGATATCATTTAAAGCTTTGGGGTGTAATATGTCCTTGAAAAGACATATGCTGGACTCTCATCTGGATTTCTTTCCGGCAAATTTGGGTGCTGTGAGTGACGAACAAGGTGAAAGGTTCCATCAAGACATTTCCTTAGTGGAGAAGTGTTATCAAGGAAAATGGAGTCCAGGAATGCTAGCAGACTATTGTCGGAGACTTAAAAGGGACCTACCGGAAGCCAAATATTCAAGAAAATCATAAGTATCTGTTAGATATTAGGAAATAATTCTGTGAGTGTGGCTGAATTTTGTACTTTTTACGAAAATATATGTTTTGATGTCACAAGAAAACATGATGTGTACATTTTTTTTCATTGATATATTATTATTTGGTGGCTCTAGTAATAGAAGAGATAAAGTTTTAATTTTGAAAAAATGCCAATATAGTAAAATTAAAATTCTTGCAAACATACATATAGTACATATGTACATTTGTACATATGTAAGTATATATACTTATCTAAGTTTATGGACATACTTGCCTATCACGTAGGTGTATACATATGTACATACATATGTATACATATTTGGTTACGTACGATTTGAATAATTTTTGATGAATATTTATTGCAAAAATATATGCGTATGTGCGTATTCCTTAAAAATAAACCAAACAAATAATATTTTTTTTAGATTTTTTTATATTAATTTTGAAAACTCATTTACATTATCATAAGAACATAATTAAATTTTACATTTACGCTCTGAACACATAGAGAGCTACAGACTTCAAGCTTAATCTGTCAAATATTAAAATACACACGTTCTAATCGATACAGTTACATATGTAGTTATGCAGCTGTCTCAAGTGGTGAACACAATGACTGCGACAGACTGCAGCAGCACGACAGTGAACTGGAAACGTCGTTGTTCATCTTACTACATGTACATTTTGAGTAGCAACAACAACACACGGGCCGGCATGTACACAAAACAACGCAGTTGTCCATTTTGTATGTACACAATTTCGTTGTGGCCATACTAACTCCTTTCACTTCAATGAAATTTTAATATTTTGTTCAAAGTGAAATTTTTTATGCAAAAAATAAGTAAATAGGTAAATATTTTTGCTTTAAATTATCAATTGTTATTACAAATGATATAATAGAGCTATAATAGAGCTATTTTATGCTTTTATTTGTAAAATAACTTCAAGTTTGTTAGAGCTGTGAATAATTTTACATTTTACATATTAGTGGCATCACCACTCTACCTCATCTCTCTATCTTCCATTCTACTGTCAACTCTACTGTCGTCCTACTGTCGTTGGCAAATATAGGATTAAATTGAAGTTAGCGAGAGCGACAACTGTCGGCCTGCAGTCGTGTAGTCGTGCAGCTATCAAAATAACACTGCTCATAAGAACGTGTGTATTTTAATATTTGACAGATGTAGTTTGCAGTCTGTCGCTCTCTATGTGTTCAGCGCTTCAATAACTGTGTCCATAACAACGTGTGAATTTTAATAAAGTCTGTCGCTCTCTATGTGTTCAGAGCGTTACTGTTGTTACTTTTGAGAATTGTAACTTATCCCTTAAATATTTATTTTTCTCTTACAAAAGAGAATTTAAATGAGTGGCCTTAGTTGCTACTACACTTTCTCCCTAATCTTCAGTAAACACATACAACCCTGAGTCGCAGCTGATTCGCTTGATATACTTACATATATTTATTTCTTTGTTCTTTGGCAAAGTCGCCTTAATATTTAATATTAATAAAAATAATTATGAGTGCTTCTGAATCTACACTTATAGTAAAGAATATACCAATATTCATAAGCGATATAACATCGATATTACCATCGGCAGCGAAGGAAGTGAAACCATTTGGGCGCCGACGGGTGCTCCTCACCTACGAGAATGAACAGGCGGCTCAAACCGTTTTGGAGCAGTTGCAGCAGTTGGAAGTTAAGCCTGGCAAACAGCTGAATGTAACATTCTTTCGCAAAAATGTGAAACCTGTTGCAAATACTAATATTGCGAAAACGACGACCTCTAGCAAAGCGACGCAGACTAAACTACATCCAAGCAATGAGACGGCATTGCCACAAATCAGCAAGTACGTGTCGCAGCTCTTTGCTTGTGATGCTAAATTAAATTTTGTACAGCCGCCACCACCTTATCTTAAATATGCTTATCCACGTATTACACCAGATATACTAGATGCCATAAGTATTGCTTTAATGAGTAACACACGTTTTTACACACAAGTGCTGCATCTGATGAACCGCATGAATTTGGAACCACCTTTTGGCGCTAAATCGGCAGGTATGTGTTTAAGCAAACTTTGGCCACGTGATGTAAGCACGCAAACTATGGAGGAAGCAGTGGCAGTAAGTGAAATTTCTGAAGTATTACCTGAAGCAACTAAAGTGGTTGATGAAAAATCGGAATCCGAATTGGAATCTTCCGAGGAAGATGATGCCAAATCAAACTATCCACGTACATCAATGCAAATGCAGTTGAAACGCAAAGCAGCTGAAGAGCTTGAAGCGCAATTTAAAAAAAAAGCGCGCCAGCTATTGCAAACAACACTGCGAAAACAAAAGCATGTGGAGAGCATCGGTAGCGCCAGCAAAAATGTGCCTCAAAACGTATTTGAACAGTCAGAATCGTTTAGTAAAAAAAGCAAAATCGCAGTAAAAATACAACACCAACAAAGTACGCGACCTTTAGAGCCCTTTGTGCTGCCCTCAGATCTAAGTGCAACACGACTTTCACTAGAACAATTGCAGGCGCTCCCTATTTATAAGAATTACCAAATAGGTGCACCTAGTAATAAATTGTATATAAAGAATCTTGCTAAAGATGTCAGCGAAGAGGATCTAAAACAGCTCTACGCGCGGTTTGTAGCAGCTGATAACATTCAAATCAAAGTGATGCAACAGGGACGCATGAAAGGACAAGCATTTGTGACATTCCATGGACTGAGTGAAGCAGATGCAGCTGTAATGATGGCAAAAGCGTTAGCGGAAACCAATGGTTTTGTGTTGCGGCAAAAGCCGATGGTGGTGTGCTATGGCAAAAAGTAGACAAATGTAGGCAACGAAAACATTTTATTACTATTTTTATAAAAAATGTTAAGAATTTGAGAATTATACTATATGCATAATTTTATAGTTAAATAACTGCCTACTGATTTTGTAATTAAATTGAAATTTATTTCCGTCTTGCAGGCAACTAGGCCTTGTTGAAACTATATATGAAGAGAACGGTGCTGACAAGAACAATGCATCCAGTTACTTAAATAAGCGAAATAAGTCGCAATTATCAACACAACGTTACAAATATCTAATTTGCATCGATTTTGAAGCAACCTGCTGGGCGGATCAAGCTCCACCACAATGGCGTGAGTCCGAAGTAATAGGTAGCATACCATATATAAAATTTTTTTATGGTTTGCTTTGACAATACTTATATCTTTGTAGAATTCCCCGCTATTTTGGTGAATGTGCAGACAGGTAAAATTGAAGCCGAATTCCATAAATATGTCATGCCAATTGAATCGCCGAAGCTGAGCGCTTACTGCATCGAACTTACTGGCATCAAACAACAAATGGTCGATAATGGCATGCCATTGCAAACGGCCATCATGATGTTCCAAGAATGGTTGCGCAAAGAATTACGCGCACGAAATTTACAACTGCCGAAAATGTCCAAGGATAAAATGACTGGCAATTGCGCGTTTGTGACCTGGACCGATTGGGATTTCGGTATTTGCTTGGCGAAAGAGTGTCAGCGGAAAAGGCTGAAGAAACCTTCCTATTTCAATCAGTGGATCGATTTACGTGCCGTTTTCCGGGCGTGGTACAAATATAAGCCGTTAAACTTTGCCGATGCCATAACGCATGTCGGGCTCACATTTGAGGGGCGTCCACACTCCGGTCAAGATGACGCACGCAATTTGGCGGCGCTGGCGCATAAGATGACATGTGATGGCGCGCCACTGGCGATAACCAAGGACCTCGCGCCATTTCAACTCAACTCGAATTGCATGCTTTAAGCGTTGAGTGGCAAGCTGGTGGTGTAGAAAGTATGAAGTTTTATTTTATTTTGTATGCCTCTTTTTTATGTTATCCACTTAAAACGCTTGCAATTTTTAGAAGACTTAATGAATTATTATTTAAATGTTTCGTTTATTTACTTATTTTTTTGTTTGTATAAGAATTGTTATTCTCGATTATTTAAAATTCTGTGTGATTTTGAATATATGTTTTATGGAAAAATGTAATAAAACGTTTAGTAATTAGTCGAGATATGTACATATCTGCTTAATTTTAAATGTATTTACAATTTCAATTATATTATTTTTTTATTAATTCAAAAATAATTTATGCATTTATATTCGAACTGTACCACTTACATATATAATATGAGAAAGTGGCGCTGAAGTGCTTATAAAATGAAAATTATTTTTAATGTTTATATAATAGAAAGCGAAAAAATATAAATTTTATTATTATTGTATTTTTTCTTTAAGTATGTATTATTATTTATGTTTCTTTTTACTTGTGTGTTATTTTTTTTTTAACTTTTTTTTAGTCTTTCAATAAGAAGTACGTACTTTAATGTTTACCGCATACTTTTTTATGTATTTGTAAGTTATGAAAGCTCAACTACATGCATTAACTTAATGTGAACATTAATTATAGCATAAAAATTGACTAAGATACTGAAACAAGGGTTTTAGAAAAACTGCACTTTTGATACATATACATTTTATATGCGCGAAATAATATATTATAACGGTACAATAAATGTACTACAAACATGAATTGTATAAAAAAAAGTTTTTTTTTATTAAGCTACTCAAGTCGTAAATTGGCGGGAATTCTCAAAAGGAGAAAGTGACAACTTTCTTAGTTGTTACAATAGCATAATTCGTGACCGTTTACGGAGCCATAAGTGATATATTGTTGTGATGGTAACTTAAGTATATTTATTATTTATTTTTTTAACTACATCAATTGGTCATCGAATATTCACTTACATTAACCCTTTCGGGACTACTGGGATAATACATCCCACCAAATTTCTAACTTTCGTATTTTCTTTACTGTGCATGCGATTGCCTATATAATTAGTACCACAAACAGATTTAAGTGAATATTTTTAATTGTAAACAAAAAGATAGCGGTAAATTTCAGCGCGTAGACGCCACATGACAAAGTATTTCGCAATATACGTGAAATTTGATCAGTTTTCTTCACTAATTTGCTGAAATCGGTCGAAATAAAAGCGTGATCAACAAAATTTGCATTTGTTTGCATAAAAAAGTTTTCGGTTTGTTATATTTAATTGTTTAGTGATGTTTTTTTCTGTTATAGGGTAAGTTAGAGTTCATTTTATAGAATTATGACATATAATCCCAATAAGGTTTTTACGTGGGATTTCTTGTCCCAATATGTTTTTTAGAGGACGAAAAGGTATCTAACTCAGGAGGATATTGAGCGTAGTATGTCTGAAGAGTCAGACTCGGACGTTGATTTTGAGGACTCTGGGAGTGAATATTTGCTTGGGAGTTCCGAGAGCACTGAACCTGCATCAGAAACTGACGATAACATCAATGGGGCGGATAAGCCCACAAAAATAAACGACGATATACTGCCAGTTGCCCAGTGGGTAAATGTTGCTGCGGACGATTCTCAGAACTTTAATCCAAAGTATGAAATCCCAACTAAGAGAGAGACTGCAAAATCCTTTTTGATTTTACTCACGATTGCACCGAGTTCAAAGTGCATTCGAATTACTGAATGTACTAATCAGCGTCTGACAGCTATGAATCGTCGGGCTCAGTCAAAGCGAAATTTAACCGATGCTAATGAATTTTTGGTATTTCTGGGCGTTTCATTGATGATGCATTATAATAAGTTGCCATCTCTGAAGGAGCAAAAATCCATCGATGGGAAATTCAGTTATAAAAAGGTGTTTATCACGAGATCGCTATTTATTATTGTCGTCGAAGTTATATTTTAATGACTGCAGTAAGCCCGCCGACAGTTACAGAGATTATTATATCTCCGATGTTGTACAATGTCTGAAACAAACATTTGCAGCTGCTCGAAGTGAAAGTTCATTTCAGTCTACTGACGAGTGCATGGTAAAATTCAAAGGTAGATCAAGTATGAAGCAATATATGCCAATGAAACCAATAAAGTGCGGAATCAAAATTTGGATGCGATGTGACTCAAGGACAGGATACGCTTACGATCTTAATCTTTATACTGGTAAGGAAGCAAACGCTGTACAGGCTGTACCTACCACTCTTGGAGAAAAAGTCGTTTTGAAATTCGTTTCTTCAATTCGTGAGAAGGAAGTTTGTTTAACTCAATTAAACTGTTAGAAACTATCCCATATCCCGCACTTGGGACATACATGCAAAACAGAAAGAATACACCTAAATTTGTCGGAAAGTTGGCAAGAGGAGAAAGTCAGCTTCAAATCAGCTCTGGTGGCATTTTGGCAGCCCGATGGATGGATTCAAAAGAAGTCCTCTTAGCTCCGAATTGTCATGAGCCATCGCTTGTAGACGTTGAGAGGAAGCAAAAAGACGGATTGAAGAAGAAAACTAAATGCCCTAAATGTATCGGTGACTATAACAAAATTATGGGTGGGGTCGATTGGCCGACCAAAAGACAACCGTTTATGATTTCAATCGCAAATCTCAAAAGTGGTGGAAAAAGGTGTTTTTCAAGCTACTAATAATTAGGGCACAAATTCATGGATTGTTTATACTGAACATAAGAAGCAAAAGTTATTACTAAAAGACTTTCTTGTGCACCTTGCTGAAGCAATGATTTTCGAAGGAAATAAAAGGCGTGAGACAATGCCTCGTCGACAGGGAGGAAGAACTCCTAAACGCACAAAAACTGATAGCCTTAACGTTGGAGATCACTTCAGTGGAGCAAAGAAGCGTTGCAATGCTGCGTCCGCTGCACTTCACTTGGAATCAAAAAGCGAACTAAAATGATCTGCTCTGGCTGTAACAACGCGTTGTGCTACAAATGTTTTGGACTCTTCCACAAATTAAATTAATAGTTACATCACATTATATTAAAATTATCTTAATAATAACTCAAATAAATATGAAATTCCATTACAATATAGCTATTTTTCTAAGATTTTATTTATTTCTCAAATTTACAACAGTCGTCAAAAACTCTTATTGGGATTTTATATCCCACAGTAAATGTTTATTGGGATTATATGTCCCAGGATAAAAGGACGATTTTAGGATTTCTGAGTATGCAGGACATAATTTTTTAGCCCAATCTTTCAGTATGAGCAGAAATTTTTGTTGAGACTATTTCCGGTTTTCAAATAAAACTCCGTCCCGAAAGGGTTAAAACGAAAAAAAGCTTGGCATAATAACCATCCAACTTCTAAAGAACAAAATTTAAAAAAATTCTTTGAATGCCGAAACCCGGGATTGAACCGGGGACCTTTAGATCTTCAGTCTAACGCTCTCCCAACTGAGCTATTTCGGCACAATTATGAGATTCGTCAAGAGATTTTTATAAATTACGGTGATTTTAGTCAAACATATGTATAATATAAAGAATTCTCATGCTCTTAAAAAGCCTCTGCACCAGAGAACATAAAGACATAGAGAAGGTGCAAATTGAATTCTGATGATTGATAAATACATAAACTAAGGTGTTGAATTGAATTTCTATGTTTTATTTCTCTTATAAAAAAATTTGTAATTTGAGAAATGAGGCTGTTCTCTGGTACAAATGCATATATTTATGTAAAACCACTCATTTCACCGAGAATGAATAAAATGCTTTGAAGAAAAAATATACAAAATCACATGTACATACATATGCGCGATTATTTTGTATCATATGCACCATTTTTTCCGAAAAATGGTAATATTTTTAAATTTTTTACACAATCGGGAAAAATTAGATAGCAAATAATTTTAAACAAATTACGAAATGAAGATGTGCCAAATGAACTTAAATGTGCTCATATAAACACGACTTGGGTCATTCTTTCATTTGTTCAAAAAAAAATTAATGACCTTAAAGACATACATGCATACATATGTATGCATATTCGCATTATTTCGTTATCATTTCCACATTTGTAGCAAAAGAATTTCTATGGCATATACATACATACATACATATGTAGGTATATTATTTCTTGACACATTTGTCAGTATGTTTACGAAAGCAAATGCGAGCTACATACATATGCTGTACATATGTATAAACATTCATAATAACAAGTGTCGCACGCATCTTTCGCATCTTCGTTGTCACGGACAACCAATGGCCGAAATTCACGCTTTGTCAAAAAGTCAATGTGTCGAAGAACTGACGCGGCGTCAAAGCGTCGCAAAATTGTGTTGTTAGTAGAAAATCCGAGCTGTGCTGAAAGAAACTAATAGCGTGATCAGCCAACAACGTAAACCCGTGGCACGTGTCAGCTGATACGACCTATCTTATGGGAGCGCAATGTAAGTGATCAGCGAAAAACGCTACTCCCTTCCTCTTTGCCCTAGGATGCCGTAGATTTCCACGGCATTTGGTTTTTTGGCGTAGAAACGTGTCAGCTGATCGCTCTCTCACAACGCAGGGTTGCCAATTTCGATATACTGTACTAATTATAAAAGTTGTCTTAAAGATGTTTGAAATTTTCTCAAACTAACTCAAAATCAGAGTCGTATGCTATTATTTATAAATATATAAACTATTTTTTGTTTTCAGTTTTGATATTTTATCTTATAAAAAATTGTAATTGAAAACTTAGATCTGTACAAAACTATATATTCCTATTGAGCAATGGCAACTTTGTTCAAATGAAAACAAAAAAAGATGGCGGATTTCTGCGTTTTTATCACGGGCTCAACTTTTGACACCATTTTTCGCTGTCCACGCTATAACAAACGATAGCCGATTGTCACCGCTTCTATTGCCGCTCAATTGTAAAATATTTTAAATCGACAAGAGCAATGTTGCCACTTGTCTGTGTTTTTTCTGTGCTTTGTGAGTTTGCGAGGTTGTACGTTTTGTCTTCCAGAAGAACATCAGAAAGTTGTTCAATTTATGATTTTTAGCTTTTGCCATCGTCGCGAAAAGACGATTGTAGGCAAAGACATGCTCGGGAGATATTACTGCGTCTGTTTTTTATGAATGAAGCGAGGTCGCTTGTTGAATGGTCTGCGTTTATGAATGGAAATGTTTTTGTTGTAAAATTTACTACATTTAGGCTTCAGCAATTTGGCGCCATATTGATTGTTGTTTTTGTAAAACAATATTTCAATTTTTTATTGGTGACATATTCACTTGTGTACGCAGATGTACATATGTTTGTATGCTTGCTCATTATTTGTTCGGCAATGTATACAAATATACATATGTATGTACGGCTATGTTCGTAAATGCATCATGACTTGCAGCATAAGCAACAGTAGCAACACTGCAAGTTTGACGTTTGATACTTCTTATACAATTTTTGACAATTTGCAGATACATTTGTTTGCATTTTTGAACGCGTATAATACTAAAATGGAAATTTTGCTGAATCTAACACTAGACGAAATTTGTGAGCAAAGAAATGATAGATTTTCTTTAAATTTAAGAAAAAGAAGGGTATTGAAGTCAAAAAGAAAAATTTGTAGGTACAAATGTTTGTATTTTAAAAGACAAAGTTTTTATAGAACAAACTTTCGGGATTTTTAAGAAACAGTTTAAAATTTTAAATTATATTGAAGCTTCGAGCATTAAATGTACATCTAATGTAATACTCGCTTGCGCTATCTTACACAATTTTATCATAAATAAAGGAGGTTATTTTGAACATATTAACGATACAATAACACATGCCGATATGGAAACCAACAATGAAATCGAAGGAATTCAAGATTCCCCCATTCGCCGTGTTGATTCAGATAATATCAATGGAATCGATAGAAGAAACTATTTTACCACTCTGTTTTCATCATAAAAAATTTACTTTACCTCACCTTCCTTTATTTGAAAAATTTTTTTATTACTTTTTCTGATGAACTTCATTTTAATTTTTATTGTTTTCATTTACATTTTTAAATTCGGTCACAACTTTCTTCCACAATACTTTTTTTTTCCTTCTACCCGATTTAAACTCGTCCTCCATATTCAACCGTACTCTTAGCAATAACTGTGTCTCCGCATTACTGAGATTTTCACTAAAAATTTAAAAATAATAATTTATACAATTATTATTAACATAATTTAACTAAATTTCAATACAAAAATTAAAATAAAACAGTTTTGCACTTACTTTTCGTCAGACATCGTAGTTAAATGCAGTAAACAATTTTTTGATAGAAATTATGAGTGACAGCTGATAGAAGTGTTGTCTTTTTGAACGCTTGATTATTGCAGTGCTGCAATATTGGCATTTCTGAACATTCTGTTTGTTATGCAATCGTCATGATGCGCGTCATGATGCATTTACCAGAGAACGGCTTCCGTTGAGCGCAAAAATGTTCACGCACGATCAATACCCGAACTATCAGCACATTCGGCTCAAGCGCTCGAAATGGCATTCGTGAATGTTTTCGCTACTGAGCTAAATTCAGCTCAATTGCGGTAAATTCGTTTGCTTGCTGAGTTTATTCACGCTCGTGTTGAAACAGCTCTACTCAAGCGTTCGCTCATTCGGCTCAACAATGATCGTGTTGAATGAAAACAAAAACACAAAAGAGCAAACTCAACGCCTATGAGCAAACTCAATGGGTATGAGCAAACTCAACGCATATGAATAAACTCACTGTGCTTGAATAAAAGCGCCGTCTCCTTAAGCGATTTGCAGCACTTACATACATACTTATGTCTGTTTAAATTTGAAGATTTTTTTGGCAAATATTTAAAAAAGTGAGCAAACGTGAGCAAAGCATTTCGGACCGAAGGCTCACATTGTACGCGAATGAGCCATTCGGCAACATGAGCTGATTTTTACTCAACGCTGTGTTTCGCTCAGTGATTGGACTTGAATAGAAACTTTTGCGTATGAGCTGATTCAAGGAAAAAGTGAGTTTTGCAGTTCTCTGGCATTTACGAACATAGCCTATATTTTGAGCTGCACCGAAATGTGTACTCTTTATTTATACTCTTAAGACTAACTTATTACATGTTTCTTACTTCTATTTATACTAACTAGTATGTTTACTTATTACTAGTTGATACTTTGTTAAGGTTCAGATTATATTATTTGTTTAGGTTTGTTTACATACATATATATTGTTTGCTTAAAAACATTTGCTTTGTTTTAAGATAAGGTTGTTGTGCTATTCAAACTCAATGTTATTTTGATACTTGTTTGTTTAGAATTGTTTCTTGTAGTGATAGTGCATTTCAATTGTTCGAACTCAAGGTTGTTTCTGCATTCTGTTTACTGAAACAAAAGGTTGTTTTGATGTTTGTTACTATTATAAGGAATACATTCCTTAACTCGCGCACATATAACCCGTTGGTCTTGGTTCTCAGTGGGTCCAGACTTTTCAACTGAGCTCTAAGCTATCGGGGTGGTCGGCAGGTCGCGGATAGCCGGACGGCCGGTAGTAGCAGGTTAGTTACGGAATAAGTTATGACGAATAAGCAACACCCGACGAGGAGAGGCAGAAGTGAAGGTTGTGGTATAAACCCAGCTAAGCTGATGAAACCCCTGCGATAGAGACGAGCAGATACCGCCTCTCAAAAATAGGTGTGCTCCCCCATCATGCATGGGCATGGTGGGTAATACAAAAATCCAGGCGCGACGGACTCACAATGAACGGCTTCCTGGTCAGCGTCTATTCATCATGTCAGGTACGGCTGTTAAAGTTTTTTTTTTGATCGATGTACATCGCGGCACACTGGGAGTCCCTTTAAATCTTTTCAGCAGAGAGCTGTCGAGATGGATAGGGTGATGTGAGCCTGCTCTGTCGAGGTGTTAGCCGCGGTGTCCATCAGTAACCAGCCCCTTCGGGCTCTGGTCAAGGAGTGTGCGTTGGCCGCAAGAAATTTTACATGAAAAAACAATACAAACAATACAAATGATAGCAGAAGTAACAGCAACAGTAGCAGGAACATCTATGCTACTATACTGGGAAACGACGCGGGAAACGCAAGAGATCCGAATAATACCAAAGTGCCAGGAACTGACTCCCAAAGGACACCAGTAATGGAAATATATCCATCTAAGCGGTCTTCGCGACTTAGAAGATCTCCCATAAAGATGCTTAGAAAAACCAACGCGATCAAGATAGTCGCCACCAGCGCTGCAAGAAAACATGCCGCGAGCGAAGGTGGTAAAAC
Organism: Bactrocera neohumeralis; assembly: GCF_024586455.1. NCBI lineage: Eukaryota > Metazoa > Arthropoda > Insecta > Diptera > Tephritidae > Bactrocera > Bactrocera neohumeralis. Next base: position 47,783,089 of record NC_065921.1, read on the forward strand.
CTTGCGGCGACCACATGACTGTGCATGGTGAAGAAATCAAGAAGTTGATAGATATGAAGCGTACACCACAGCGAACAACAATAACCTTAGGGACCTCGTTGGCAATTTAACGAAGATGTATGAAAAAGCCTTAGAGGAGTACCAAAAGAGCAAGGAAGCAAGACGAAATATCCTAAATATGCCCGCAACAACGGAAATAACTCCTAAAAGACCTTGCGAAGAAAAACAGCCGAAAAGGCAAACTCCTCCAAAAAAGAACAAAACCACCCATTTAGAGGAACCAAAAAAGGAAAAACAAGAAAAATCGTTACCTTCGGCTGCACCGAAGCTAATATACCGTTCACAGGTGCATTTCTTTTAGTAACTATGTGTCCAGTTTGTATGGCAGTTACTATATATGCTATAGTGAGCCGATCTGAACAACTTTCGATATTACATTATTTCTATGAACAAGAACTCATGCCAAATTTCGTGAATATATCTTATCAAATGTTTTCTATACTAGCCCTAGACTCCAATCGTTCAACTTTGTATGGCAGCTATATGCTATTGTGAGCCGATCTGAACAACTTTCGATATTACATTATTATCTTAGATAATAACCTGTGCCAACTTTTGTGAAGATACATTGACAAATGTGAAAGTTTTCCATACCGTAACTTGATTACAATCGTTCAGTTTGTATGGCAGCTATATGTTATAGTGGTCCGATATCGACAATTTCGACAAATAAGCAGCTTCTTGAAGAGAAAATGACGTTTACAAAATTTCAAAACGATATCTTAAAAACTAAGGGACTAGTTCGTATATATACAGACAGACGGACATGGCTAAATCGACTCAGCTCAGCTCCGACGCTTCCTTCTGGGTGTTACAAACTTCGTGACAAACTTAATATACCCTGTTCAGGGTATAATAACGAGGAAAAAGTAGATACGTTACCCTCAATTAACAAAGGACAGATACCGGGAAAACAAGATGGCTGGCCGGAAAGGAAAAGGAAGGCAGCATATAAGCACCGACCTAGGCCTGATGCGATAGTGATTGCGCGAACCGGTAACATGACATACAGCGATATTTTAAGGGCTGTTAAAAAAGAAGACCCCTGCAGAAACTGGGGGAAAGTGTAACCCGGATTAGAAAAACGGCCAAAGGTGAGATTTTAATGGAACTTAAGAGCGCGCAAATAAAATCAATAAGATGTGTATTTTAAAGAGGTGTTTGTGTATTTGAATTTTTAAACGATGTCAAACATAGAAGTTGCCTATAATCAACTTTGGGGCTGAAAGGGTTAATTCAACTTGAACGTTGTGTATAACAAAGAACTAGAAAATGTTTACCGTTGGCTATAAGTGAAAGATTTTTATTATTTTCATTTTCATATTTTTCCAGAATTTTTTTTTCAATCCACTTGCCCAAAAACTTATAAGAAACACGTGTTTTAAAACAGTTAGCTCAGTCTCGCCTAACAAAAATGCTCTCTGTACTGTATTTTATAGTTGCCGAAATAGCTCAGTTGGGAGAGCGTTAGACTGAAGATCTAAAGGTCCCCGGTTCAATCCCGGGTTTCGGCAAATATTAATTTTGTTTTAATAACTTGCTTTTTAATTCCCATTAAATGCAATAAATTACAAAGCACTTTTTTCTATTCATAACTATAAAATATTAAGTAAAGTAATGCTCTCGCTATCTACCTCGGTAAAGGAGATAGCAACTTTTAAATAATAAAATACTTAAATTAAGAAAAAAGTTGAGCTCTTTAATAAAAATATAAATATTCAATATAACGAGATGCAAAGCGAGAGCATTACTTTATTTAATATTTTATAGTTATGAATAGAAAAAAGTGCTTTGTAATTATTGCATTTAATGGGAGTTAAAGCAAGTTATTAAAAAACAAAATTATTATTTGCCGAAACCCGGGATTGAACCGGGGACCTTTAGATCTTCAGTCTAACGCTCTCCCAACTGAGCTATTTCGGCACATAAAATTAGTGTGTCAAGTGTTGGTTTTATAACTGACCTGCAAAAGTGCTGCCATGGTAACAATACATAATAGGGGGATTCTCTTGCTCTTGCAAGATTGCAGATTGCAAAAATCGTATACCGAAATATACAAGGGCACGAGAGCACCCATTGCAGAATCTAGTGATATATGAACTGCTGATTTGGTCAATTTATTGTAAATGTCTATTGAGCATAACTATTGTGAATTGGCGCACCTTCTACATACATTTTTAACAAAAAAAAGTTTAAACAAATCTATATAATTTAAATAGAAATTATCAAATCTATTTAAAATTTACGTTCCTCAACAATTTAACGTCAAAATATGACTTTATGTAAAATGACAGCTAAAACAGGGTTGCAATTATATTTTTGCGTGATATTGCACGCAAATAAACATGGGCTTTGGTCTGATATTTTTTACAGCCCTTGCAAATATTTTTCTGCGAGTGTTTGTTGTTGTGCTGTTGTATTAGGTGGAAAAGTCTACAATTCTTGCACCGTGCAAGGGTTTTGCAAGAGCAAGAGAATACCCCTAATATATTTTGATTTTGTATTAGAGAGAATACAACACGTTCTCTGTATGTATCCAGTCTGATTTCATTAAGTCGTTGTAATTAGAAAACATACTTATTGTGTAATATAAAATAGGGTCATTTTCTTGCTCTTGCAAGATTGCACGATGACACAAAATGCAAAAATCCTAAACTGAAATATGCAAGGCGATGGGTGCTCTACCCATTGCGGAATCTAGCGATATATGAACGACTCATTCGGTCAATGTATTGAGAATGACTATTGTGAATTGGCGCACATTCTGTATTCATTCTTACGGGGCATCTCCACAGACAAAAATTTATGGCATACTAACTGTCAAAACTATTGCAATTGCCATTGCCAAATCTGTATGTGGGCATTTGTTATCATAACATAATAATTTGCGCAAAGGCGTAGAGAACGTAGGTTCGAGCTGATGTAACGCATGTTTTGCGCTCTTGAAAAATTTATTTTATCATTTGCAAAATGCCGTCGGGTAGGTAGGTTTGAGCTAATGTAGCGGTTGTTTTGAGCTCTTGAACTGTTTAAATATTTTATGTAGAAAATAAAAAAGGGAGAAAGATCCTTTTTTTACAAATGTATTTCTGGAAAAATAAGAAAAGGAGAAAAATCCTTTTTTTACAAATGTATTTCTGGGAAAAATAAGAATTCATATTTTTGGACTACTATGTATCTAATATTTGTGGCATAAATTTAATACACCAATTAAAATAATAAATTTAATATAAGCAATGATATTTTAATTTATGATTGTATAAGTTTATTAAATTTCAGACTTCGCAAATTCCCAACCCATTTTGCATAATTATTCTGTAAATTAACAATATTAAACTAAATATTAATTTTTAGGAAAAATGTTATTTTGAAAATGTACTTTATCTTTATAATAAAACACAACCGTCTTAATACTCACTTTCCTAAATTTAATATTACCGAAATGAAACTGCCGCCGGTATATGTGTAAATGGGAAGTGTTGCGTCTTCGAAATTTTCATAGAAATGAGAACTGATCTTTCAAACTGCTGAAGTGACAGTTCATTGCTTTCATTATATGGCATACTAATTAGTATTCCATATATTGTCTCCACGGCAATGCAAAAATTGATTGGATTGCTGCTAAAGGGGAAAAGTAATCTGCTTTCAAAAAAAAAAAACACACAGAATATGTATATGCGGGTAAGTGCAAATGAATTTTTATTAAAAAATACAAATTGTACTTATCTTATCTTGCAGATTTAGTGTCCGTTTTAGTTATAATAACTTCCGAAAAGCCTCAGCAAAGAAATTGATATTTTATATATAATAATTGATAATTTTATATTGAATAACTGATAATTGATAATATGATTTGAGTAAAGGTTCAGGAGAGCGGCTTTTCCGAAAACGTGCACCAATTTTCACGGGAAATGTCTTAAAATACTCGTTTTTAATTCCGCTTTACGAATATGTATGGCGCGTGTCTTTAAAAACAATATTTTCTTTGTTTTAATAAAAAAACATCGTATTTCCCGAAATTAAAAATTCACTTTTACACTTAACACGTCTTTAGATGTTAAAAATATATTTTCTATCAATTATATACACGTAATTATTGATGTTGTTTAGTTAATCAATAAGAGAAATTGGTTTTTATGTTATTTTTATAAAAATATGAAAACTTCACAATCACTTCACTTCAAGGAAAAAGGCAAGTTTATGTTCGAAATTATGGCATCGCTATTGTAAATTCGAATGGGCACTATTGATTCATGCACTAATCGTTTTCGAATTATCTATTCTCTCGATATTCGAGTCTGAACAAGAAGCGCTCGAAAAAAATAACCGTGGTCGGTCCAACACCCCGGCGTTCATAATTCTTCTGTGTCCAACTTCTTCTTCTTTCTGCAATAATAATGAAATATAAATTTTTCTATTATGTATTTCTTATTTTTATCAATTCCCGTTCAGACTCGAATATTGAGAATATCGATGTTTTAATTTCTTTTTATTTTTCCAATTATTTTTATTTTTCTATTATGTATCTCCCATTTTTATCAATTCTCGTTCAGTCTCGAATATCGAGAGTATCGCTATTTCGGACCGATCACTGCTTGTATCACTAGTACCCAATTGAATTTCGAACAGTGATGCCATTTACGTACATATATAGCGTAAATATCGTGCAAAATTATAATATTTCTTTTTGTTTTTATTACAAAAAAACATAAAAATAGATAACGCGCCATATATATTCGCAAATTGGAACTAAAAACACGAATTTTAAGACATTTCCCGTGAAAATTGGTGCCCGTTTTCACAAAAGCCACTCTCCTGAACCTTTACCATGATTTGAATTCGCGAAAGCTTTTTGTTCGCTTTATGGTCATGATACACGTGAACATAAGTTTTGAATGATAAAATATACAATTTATGCATATTTATCACTATTGTAATATATTTAATTTTTTTAATGTATTATGATAATTTGTTATATACTATAATACACGTATGTATGTATGTACATATATATCAAATATAAAAAATTATTAAAAAAGTAGGCTTTATTTTTACATTAACTACAAATATTGCTCTGAAAAAGTAAATTAACTAAAATGTATTCAATTGCAATTGTATTTATAAATATGAACAACACGAGTTCATTTGAATTCATATGTACATATGGATGTATGTTTGCATATAAACGTATAAAAATATTAGCAAACGAGCTAACACGTCTGTAACAGCTATATATACTTGTAGTTCTGAGCATAATTTTTATTCCACGCTCAGCTCTGTTAAAGCGCAGCTGTCAAGATTTCTCCTGCCGAGCTGGCAGTGGTGAAACTCGCTCATCTCGACCGAGTTAGCCAAAATATGTTTACGTTCTTCGCACCGTGAACCCTCTCTATGATATATGTTCTCTGCTATGGTGTTAGTGCTACATATTTGATATATAGCATCATAAACTAAACTTGGTATGTAAAACTGGTGAAGTAGGTTCTGTTATCATTTGTCAGCTAGGAAATGTCTATAAAAAAGACGTCTGAACAGGATGATGACCCAAAACATACGACCAAACTACCTAAGGATCGGTTTGAATCAGAAGGATCGACATAATACCCTGGCCAGAGCAAACACTGGACCAGAATTCAAACAAAAAAAATTTGAGAATTTTGCTGTTGTAGCAATAGCAAATCCATACAGTTGAACACAACTTTGGCTGACGTCAAGGAGGCATATGAACAAATCCTAATGAGACGAGATCAGGATTCAATATTCCGTATGCATCGTCGGTGTATGGATGTAATAAAAAACAAGTAAGGAAGGGCTAAGTCGGGTGTCACCGAACATTTTATACTCTCGCGTGATAAAGTAATAATCGAGATTTCTTTATCCGTCATTTACATATTTTTCAAATACCGTATTTTTGTAAAGTTTTATTCCACTATCATCATTGGTTCCTAATATATATTCGTATTATACAGAAAAGGCGTCAGATGGAATTCAAAATAGCGTTACATTGGAAGAAGGCGTGGTTGTGAACCGATTTCACCCATATTTCGTACATGTCATCAGGGTGTTAAGAAAATAATATATACCGAATTTCATTCAAATCAGTGTAGTAGTTCCTGAGATATGGTTTTTGGTCCATAAGTGGGCGGCGCCACGCCCATTTTCAATTTTTAAAAAAAGCCTGGGTGCAGCTTCCTTCTGCAATTTCTTCCGTAAAATTTAGTGTTTCTGACGTTTTTTGTTAGTCGGTTAACGCACTTTTAGTGATTTTCAACATAACCTTTGTATGGGAGGTGGGCGTGGTTATTATCCGATTTCTTCCATTTTTGAACTGTATATGGAAATGCCTGAAGAAAACGACTCTGTAGAGTTTGGTTGACATAGCTATTGTAGTTTCCGATATACGTACAAAAAACTTAGTAGGGGGCGGGGCCACGCCCACTTTTCCAAAAAAATTACGTCCAAATATGCCCCTCCCTAATGCGATCCTTTGTGCCAAATTTTATTTTAATATCTTTATTTATGGCTAAGTTATGACACTTTATAGGTTTTCGGTTTCCGCCATTTTGTGGGCGTGGCAGTTGGCCGATTTTGCCCATCTTCGAACTTAACCAATTTTTTTTATGGAGCCAAGGAATACGTGTACCAAGTTTCATCATGATATCTCAATTTTTACTCAAGTTACAGCTTGCAACGGACGGACGGATGTTGTCTTCAAAGCAGCTGGATGGACGGACAGACGGACGGACAGACGGACGGACAGACGGACGGACATCCGGATTTCGACTCTACTCGTCACCCTGATCACTTTGGTATATATAACCCTATATCTGACCCTTTTAGTTTTAGGACTTACAAACAAAACTATAATACTCTCCTTAGCAACATTGTTGCGAGAGTATAAAAATAAAGCTGTGCATATACATATATAGAAATTACTTTTTAGAGTTGTAAAATTCATAGTATGTATTTTTATCTTGAATTTTGTGTTTTATAGCTAGAGCCCTCCGGCACTTTTATTTCCATGAGCACAACTGTAGATCCAATATTTTTTTAAAGGAATTATTCATTTATAAAGAACTTATTATCCATATTCGAATTATTTGTCAAAATATTGCGATACATTTAAAAATCCTCAAATCCTTTAAAAACTGGATCAACAAATTATTTTTTTCATATTTTAATAAACTTAACATGAGTCTTATTCGGGGAGCCTAGAGCGCAAAACCTTAAGAAAAAAAACATTTTTGAAATAAAATACTAAGAAATTGATAAAAGTGTATAAAAGAAAATAAAATATAATAAAATAACAAATTAATTATAATAATTATATTACAAGTCTGCTTCGATTGCCCTAATAATTTCAAAAAAACTTTACATTTTTAATATTATACATAATACACCGGAAGTATAATAACTTACAATTGTTTTCCCTTAAATAATCACATAAAACCATTTTTTAATTTAATAACATGCATAAATAAAAGATTTCAAAACCTAAATTATCTTCATGGAAAACCATCAGAATATATTTCCTTCTTATTTTTAATTATTTAACCTAAACAAATAAAAGCCCGATTTATATGTATGTATACCATATATGTATATTTGTTGTTATATTTTTATTATAATTACAAACCATTAGTTAAATTATATATTATTAACTTATTTGTTGCTTATGCAATAATTTATAAAAAAAATATATTTTTAATTTTTTTGTTGTTCGTTCAAAACTAAATTAGAAAATATTATTATGTTTCCTAAAAGTGATTTAACACTAATCGTGACTAATTTCAACTCGTTTTAACTCGAGTCGGCCGCTTACAATGCAGTAATTAAACGAATATAATTAAGTATATATCGAAGCGTCTTAAACACTATATACAGTGTGTTAAAGATGACGATGTTTCACATTTAAAATTTTTTTGTTTTATTATTTTCAATAATTTTGTTTTAATTTTTTTTTCAACTTTTGCTCTTTTTTTGTTTTCTTAATTTTTCTAAAACGCAGTTAGTTAAAAATTTTCAAAAGGCACGTGAAATTTATGTTTAGAGCGAAATAGCATTAAAGCGGGGTCAATTTCACCGCGCAGGAAGACTAATTAGGATTTCTTAGATTTTAACAGTTTAAATAAACTCGTTATATTTCGTTTTTATTAGAAATAGTTTAGGTGTAACAACATCGTATAATGAGTGCTGTTTTTTACAATAATAAATATATTTTCTATAATTTTCATACACAATAAGATTTCATACGTAACAGATTATTAGTCTGCTAGTCTGTGATTTGAGTATTTTTCGTTTTATGCATATCTTTTGTAATTTCTTCATTTGTATGTAGTTATTCAATATAATTTGCGGGAATTTATAAATTTTAACTGCAGCTAAACGAGATATGTATTAAGTAATTTTCTCTTTCGTTTCTAACCTCACTTAAGAGTTTATATTTTTAAGCATAAACCATATAAGCTTTCCATAATCAATTTGCTTTATATATTTTTATAATTTTAAGAAATTATCTCTGCAATTTCCGCTACTAATAATTTGTTTACCTTTACCTCCTTCAATACTTCTGCTTGTATCACTTAAAAGTCTGGATCGTAGTCTCGCTGATAACGAGACGCTCGACTCGCATGATTGCTATTGCTACCGTTATTATTGTTGTACGTGTACATTGGATGCGCATCCGCAAAGGCATCAGGATACTGATGATATGGGTGCTGATGCTGTGACATCGTATGTTGTTGTTGATGGTGTGGTTGCTGATGTTGTTGCTGCTGGTGGTGATGATGATGCTGATGATGATTATTATGATGGTGAGCACGTTGCAAAGAATCACCCTTTTGTGAGTAATTAGTTTGAGAATCGTACAAATAATCGCCGTGACGTGTGGAGCGCCAGCTGTCGTAGATATTGGAACCGTTGCTGCCGTGTAGGGAATTCGTGAAACGCTAGAGGGTGTTAAAAAGAGAAGTAGGGAGTATCAATTTATGACAGACGCGTTTGTAATCATATAAAATATTCCTGAATTAGTTTGGAATTGCAGAATTCTCACAGCGTTCTTCTTGACCGAATATATTTATATTCGAGTGGTATAGGTCATATTTTAAAACTAACAGGATTCGCAATCATGAATGAAAACGAATCATTAAATCATGAAAAAAGATTGTTTCCACTAAACGAAATAAAAATGCATTTAAAGATAAGTACTTAAGGAATACGATACTACTGTCTAGAATTCAGCAAATCCACTTTATTTGCGATTGAACTTCTAATTAAGCGAAAAGAAACTCAGGCAACTACATTCTTTAACAAATCATCTTTGTTTCGATGAGCGGATGAGAAATTTGATGAAACTTTATAGATATTTAACCGAGTTTCATTCCTTGTGAGTTTCTCAAAACCATTTCACAAATTATGGGTTTTACAAGTTCTTACAATCCCTTTGTGATTGATATATTTTATTAAGGTCGTTTCTGTGTCCGAAATACAATCGTTAATTCTCCAATTACTGACGAGAAGCGAAAATATAAGCAAAATATCATGTTGTTCGGGTCAAAGTTCAAAGGAACTTCGGAGTATTGGTGCTTTAACTTACCTTTGGTTTAATCGGTTGCTTAGTGTCATTCCAAGCATCATCTATGTTATAGAAATCATCGACGCCATAATTATCTGCACCACCCATGTGATTGATCTTCAACTCATTCAACATATCGTTGGTTAGTGGTATGGGTGTCTTTTTGGAGCGCTTTTGCCGGTTAAGTAGCTATGGAAGTAAAACGGAATTAAACACCACAACTAAAAAAAGTACCACCTATTATAAAATACTCACCACAGTCACACCAAAAATTATAACGAAGATCAATGAGCCCACACCTATTACAATTATCACAATCGCCCATTGAGGTATCAGTTGATCTTCTTCGGCAAATTCAACCATAGGTGAAAGGGACTTGGGTATCACTGAAAAGAGAAATAAAATTAAATACCAATATATGGAAATGACGGTCTCAGTCTCATCATCACTCACCACTAAAGTCTGTGGCCGATGGATCTATAACATATTTTCCCATTAAGAATGTCTCCTTGATTAGTTTTTCCTCCTTCCCTTCGCGATATTGCGCATTATTGTTAGCGCTCTCATCCTCATTGTCGGTTTCGTTTTCCGTAACGGGTTTGTGTGTCAAGATCATCTCTGGTGGCGGGTGAGTCAAAGCATCGTGGAAGAGTTTCTTGATCTCTAAAGTGTTTACATCTTCGGTGATGTTTGCAAGTTCTACATAGTAATCCACAAGCACGCTGCCCTGGCTAAAGCTGTCAATGCGTACTTTTTTGTACCAGCGAGACAATTGCGGCGCCTTGGAGTAGACCTCGTTAAGCTGCAAGTGAAATGCAAATTAAATACACATAATTCTGACCAATAATGTACGGAAAACTTACCTCTGCCTCCACTTCATGCGCTAGATTCTTCCACTCGACTGTATTGTGATCTAGTAGTTCCGGTTTCCATGCAAGCCCATCTATAATCTTTATTGTTGCTGCGAGGTCACAATCAGACGTGCAGTGTCCGGGTTTTGTAGGTCGTGGAGTTGTGGTCGTTGTTGTTGTGGTTGTCGTCGTTGTAGTACTGGTGCTGCTGGACGAAAGTAGATCCTCAAAGTTAATACTCACCGTTCTGCTTTGTTCCAGCAATTTCTCGATGGATATGGGTGTTGTGGATGGTGTGGGCCAACCCGTGAACTCGGTGGTTGCACGTGTAGGTGGTCCTTTCTTTATGACCACTGCTGGTGAGTTGCCCACTTCGCTGGCATTATCGCCACCAGTTGTACGCGGTGTAGTCAAACGTTGCGCGCCTATTCGTTTGTGTACGCCTTTTGGAAAGACTACCTTGAAACCAGAAGCAGCAGTAGTGCTGTCGACCCCTTCAGGTGCTGCGGATGAACTTGCTTCAGTAGTTGAAGCAGCTTTCATTGCTGCCATAGAATCCTTGAAGGTTTTTACTGCGACCGTTTCTACGGGTTTCTCAGTGGCTGCGTTAGGTTTGTAGTCTTTCGGTAATAACTGTGAAATATCAATGCTCTCGGGAATTGGTAAAATGTCCTTAGTACTTGTCTCATTGAGTTTATAACCCGGTGGTAGAAGTTTGGATATGTCGTTAGCCTTCAACGGTATAATACCACCGGCTAATTTATCAGTTTCATCGTAGGGTTTAGAAGGTGGCTTGTAACCAGGTGGTAAAAGCTTGCTGATATCGTCTAGTACGGCAACAGCGGGTTTCTTAGTTGGTGCTGTGGTAGTGGAAGATAATTTGTAACCCGGTGGTAAGAACTTGGAGATATCATCCACAAGCGTTACAGCCGGTTTGGCTGTCGTGACTGCTTTCTCTTTATAGTCCTTCGGCAGTAACTTTTCTAGACTATCGTCGAACTTAATTTTACTGAAGAGATCTGTGATATCGGCTTTGGTAGTGGCTTCTGTTGTAGTTGGTGGCTTATATCCTTTAGGTAAGAGACCTGCAAGAGCGACGTCCTGTACAATTACAGCATTATTCTTAAATGAGCGACCAATTGTGGAGTTACGAGTTGGTTTCTTTCCTTCGGGTTCTACCACCTCTGGTGCAGCAGACGTTGTAGTAGTAATCTTACGATTCTTATACGATGGACGTGGTTTGAAACCTACTGGCAATAAGCCAGCCAATTCATCCATTTCACTCTCATCGAAATGATGCACCTTCACTTTTGAGGCGGCGGTAGTCTTTGGCTGGAACTTACGTATATTTGGTACGAATTTCGAACCTGAGGTAGTAGTGGTGGCCTTTGTCGACACATCCATTTCGGTAATAATGGGATATTTACCAGAGAGTAGACCACTTGACAGTTCCGATTGCACACGATCTAACTTATCGATAATGCTTTCAGTTGAAGAGATCGCCACATTCGTGCTGGACTTCTCCGTTACATTCCCCATTACTTCCTCACCACTTTCTGAGACTTCGTCTGTTTCCTCGTCTTTATTAGTTTTCTTCGACGCTGTCTTTTGTGCATGAATTTTGCGTTCCAGCTCGGAGAGGGTCTGCTTGGTTTCCTCTTGCTCAATAGCGGGGAAAGGTAGGAATCGTGCACCATTTATACTACGGCTTGTTTGAATGGAGGCGATTACAACATAACTCTCGGTTGTATTACTCATAGAATCATCATTGGTTGTGGAATTGTCGGCGGCCTTTTCGACAACTTCAACTTCGGCTGCTTCCACTTTGTCCATTTTAGCCGGTTGTACTTTATTTTCCATAAATATGGCTTCTTCCTCACTGGAAACTGTTGTTGTACGTTGTGTGACCGGTGTGGGGTAGGCGGTTGAGCCATTCACTACGCTTTTGGTAGTCACTACTGATATGACCTCGCGATCGATAATGTCTTTATCATTTACTGGTTCTTGACTTACATCTTCCGTTTCCTCAAATTCTTCATCTTCTTCTTCGTACTCGTCTTCATCGTATTCAGCGCTACCTTCGTAGTTTGCGTCTTCGTTATCTTCCGAGTGTTCTAATTCAGTCGCCTTATGATTTGCAGGCATAGCGGTAGTTGTGTCGTGATTTGCAGTCGTTAGTATCTCTAATGATTCTTCAACTTCCTGATTGCTTACGATTGTCTGAGGCTGCTCTGTAGTGACCTCTGATACTTCTACTGTGGTAGAGATTGTAGTGGTGGTTTCACTCGCTGAAGTAGTCGAAGACTGTTTTGGTTTAATTTCCTTTACAGTGGCTTCTGTTGATTCTTCTTCATCCGCATATTCATACTCGTACTCCGAGCTACGATGTGTGGTGACATCTATTGATTCGTAATTTGATTCATTACTCGCGTTTTCCTCATTCACTTGCTCAACGGTTGCTTCTGATTTGTCATCATCCAACGGCAAAGCTGTTGTCTCTTCGCCCTCAGCGCTGATTGTGGACTGTGTTGTATCTGCAGTTGTTATAACTGAGACCGTTGTCTCTTCGGCTTCATGCAGTTCGAACTTTTCCAGACTTGTTTCTTTTGTGGAGCTCATATCCGCTGGGCTACCACTTTCATCCTCGTAATATTCTTCGCTATCACTGGTGGGTGTAATGGCTGATGTCGTTTTCACAGAAGCCGTCGTAGATTGCTTGAAGAGAGCCTCCTTGACGGGCAACTTGACGCGTCCGGCAGCGAGCGGTCTCTGCACTTTCGCCACATTTACGGGTTCATTAATCTCGCGGCTAATGAAAACTGGTCGTCTAGGTTGAAAGCTGGTCGACTTATTGCCAGTAACGCGTCCAAATGTGGGACGTTGTGACGAGGTTTCAGGTGTATTATAAGGAGTCGGTTGTTGTTGTGCTTTTAGTGTATTCTGCGAACGACTTGCACCGAAGCGGTTGTATCGTTTCGTGCTAGGCGCTGGCGATTCCGTGCTGGCTGAGGGAGCAGCCGAATTAGCGCTACTAGGTTGGAAACGATTGCGCGTGTTTTTGAAAGATGATTGCGAGAATGCGGACTGGCTTGAATTTGGTGATAAATCGGTATTGTAGTTCGAGCCGCTAGAAGCTGCGGCGACTGGGCGATTACGATTAGAACTGGGCACGAAGCCACTACTGCCGAAAGGTCGTTGAAACGAGCCGGATAAGCTATTCGCTGATGGGCGATTGGCGGAGGATGTAGCCTGAAAAGTACGAAAGGTTAGTGGATTGTGAAAATTGAAAATTTCCGTGCAGAGGGTACTATATCTATTTAAATATTAACTTGACCTAGACAGCATATGTAAAACAGACGGACGGAGTGAGAGAGAGTGAAAGGTAGAATTTCTGTCCAAAATTTGGGAGAGAAATAGAAGGAATTTTTATTGGGATAATTATTGAACTATTACATTTAATACGAGTATTGAATCAAGTAGTTAGGATAGAGCTACAGCCTAAACCCCTGAATATGTATGCTGAATCATTTTTGGAATTTGTGGCCTTAATAAATATATAGATTTCTATATATCTATAAGTAAGGGATTGAAATCTGAATTGGCAGCTGGTTTAACGTTTCTGTGTTAATAAATTAAAAATATTCTTGTGAAATTATTATATTGAATGATGACACTCTGAACGAAATTAGGGATTAAGGATCGGAGTTTCTATATCATTCTCACAATTTTTGTTTTTTTCAGTTTAAAATAATTATCGACAAAATCACTTCGAGTTCGCAATATTTAAAATAAAGCTTTACTGCTTTGAAATTATTATTACATGGATTATATATAGGCAAAAAATAGTAAGACTTTTTTATTTAAATTTCGCGCGAAGACTCTTTCGTCAAAATAAACATTACGCTTTTCTTTCTGAAGTACATAAGGTGCATTCGACATTTTACTATACTACTTATGAGTGAAATTACTCAACAAAGAAGTTCCATTAAATTTTGGGTGCGGAATAAACTTTCTGGTGCCGAAACGTTCAGAATGATGGAAAAGACCTTCGGTGATAATTTTTTGTCGGGAGCAAGTGGTTTTAATGGGTACAAATTATTCAAGGAGGGTCGGAAACGAGTTGACTACGAACCTCGTCCAGGATGGCCATCAACATCAATTGATGATCTACATGTCAATAAAAAAAAGAATTGGTGCTTGCGAATCGACGATTAACGGTCAAAGATCTTACTGACATCGTTGGAATATCCAAAGGATCAGTGAACACCATTTTAAGTGATCATTTGGGCCTAAGAAAAGTGAAAGTGCGATTGGCACCGTCGCATACTACATTAATTCTTCGTGAGTTTTTTGCCAAATGTTGAACCAATATCATGCTGCAACCAGCGTATTTGCCTAATTTGGCATCGTGTGACAACTGGCTATTCAGCAAACTAAAACGACCTCTCCGGGGAAACCCTTTTTAGTTAATTTAAGTCAAAAACGTCAAGGTTTGAAAAAAATGTTGGTAATAGTGTATTGGGGCCAATGGGAATTACTTTGAGAGGAACGACATATATTTTGAAGAATAAATTAAGAAACAAAGCCTTACTATTTGTTGCTCATAGTAGTAATTATAACATCAGAATGAAAATATTTTCGTATTTACTGAATAAATCTTTATACATTTACATTTCACAACTACCATTAATATTTTTAATTTTTTTTTGATTGTCGTTGATTCGGTAATAAATGCGAAACTATTAGCGACGACATGATAAATTTCAACATCGGGATCGGGATTTTTATAGCAGCATCACAACTCTGAGAATTTCGAAACAACAGCTTCAGTTTAAGCTTTCAAACGCAATCTCCGTGCTTTTTATCCTATCGCCACAATTGTATTGTTACAGGTTTAGCAGCAGGGTGCGGTATAAATATTAACCAATATTAGTTTATAAGTATGTATGTACATACACTCTCAGTATATATTTTGTACAATTTGCTGCAATGTGGAGCAGCAGTTCGCTTAGTGGCGCTACAAGTTAAATAAACTTGCACACATTTATGTGCATTTACATATGTATGTATAGGTATTAATGTGTAGCTCGTTTTAATATTATTGCCGGCGTTATGCAATTCTGCGAGCGTGACATTTTTGTTGACTGATTCCCTTAAGCGCGCTGTGTCTTGTCATATCGCTCCACAGTATATGTATATTTATATATGTGTATTATATACATATGTATACTATAAATGTACAATATATGTACATTCATAAGTGCATAGGTAAGTATGCTTACATATGTATGTAAGTTTATAAAATTGCTCCCAACCGTCCGTTTTGCTTAGCAATGAAACTATTACCGTTAGTGCCTGACTACCTCTTCGCTCAATCTGTTTGCTGTTAAAGTATTGAAATACTTTAATTTCTGCTGAGTAAGCGTAGCACCTCTCTCTCTCCATTATTTTTTTGTGTTTCTGGCCTTTGACGCACCGCGGCGCGGCAGCAAAATCGGGCTTGGCCTTAATTTATTAAAATGTTACTATGAGTTGCTCTACAATTCGCTATTTTCAGGTAAAAACATTTATGGTAAAACACTCATTTTGCAAGTTATTGTTGTTGTTGTTGTAAATTTAATTACTGAAAGTTTCTAAAATTCGATAATATATCTGTACCCCAATTGGCAAATCGGTAAAAGAAACTATCGCGAAGTTTCAACAAGGCGCTCTTATAATGACTCCTGATAGGTTTTACAGATGTTACACTTTTACCACAGATAGTTCTTTGCTCAGTCGATTTTATTTGTAATTTCTATTACCCTTGAAGCCTTTAGACGCTTTATTTTAGGAAGGGTCCGATCAAACTATAAAACTGCTATTTTCTAGTATCGATCGTTCCATGGACCTCCCGAAAGGGTCATTTAGATGGGTACCTTTAGAAATTGTTCTATACATTAACAATTATAGTATGTGTTCATTGAAAAAGAAAATTGTGCTTCCACCAACGGAAAACATTCGGAACGGAACGGAAATATCACCAAAACTTTTTTATTAAATCTAATATTGTAAACTGAAGAAGGAAGAAAAAGACCTTGTTTTACTTAATTAAAAAAAACGTGTTGGTTTAGTTATATAAATATAGTTCTATGAACTATGTTGATTGTTAAAGTCTTTGTCATGTAGACCATATTCAGCTTGAAGTGAGTGGGCCAACCATCACTATAAAATTCCTTAACAATCACTGATTTATCGACTCCCGATGTTCTCAAACGCCAATGAGTATAGCATTTCATTCTTACTTAACTTAACTTAATTCGGGTTGAGCCGCTACTTTAATGAGTTTATACATATATATATGTATGTACTGTTTTATTTCCACTTATTTTAACTTTAACTTTCTTAACTCAAGTAATAGCCTTGACAGACGGCAGCGTTAATCCGGATTAACTGCGCACTTAATCAGATCCAAATTTGTAGGTGACAGACGGCAGCTATGCTAGTTTGAAACTCTCATAAACAGCTCATTGTCCTTTTTATAATATTTTCAATGAAAATTGATAGAAGATAAACATTGCGGTTGTTAGCCGACCAATTTTTACCAAATCATTTTTTATTACAAAAAAATATCAACACATTATTTTTAAAACTGCATCATAACATAGAAGTTTTATTGATATTATATTGAGAATTTGATAAACAGCTGTCAGGGTTGCTTGTATTTCATTCACAATAGATGAAAATTGGCCATTTTTAACAATGTTGCCAACGAAAATCTCACAAACTCCCTAAAATTTTGAGAGTTATTTTTGGATTCAGCAACGGAGTTAGCCGCGGTAGCTCCTGAATTAATCCCGAAAAATGCAATTAATCTGGTTTAACGCTGCCGTCTGTCAATTAGTTATAACATATAGATATTATTTTATATTTTATTGTTCAGCCTGGCATTCGGATTTTCACTCACCGGCTCATTGAAATGTGCCAAAAATTGTGACTGCTGATGTGGCACATTCGCGCGTACGGGACTTTGTTGTGATGGCACAAAACCTCCACCAATCGGACGTATTGCCTTGGAACGAGTAAATCCACTGGCTGCGGTGCTGAGGCCCGTTGAAGCGGGCGAACCAAAGGGGCGCGGTGAAATGTCGTAGTAATCGGTATTGCGGGTTTGCTGATTGGAAAAATAATAGAAATTAGTAAGAAGCAATATTAAGTCTTATATAATAAGGATGCTAGTGTTTTAATTGAATACTTGTTACAACTACAATCATATAAATTTTTTTAAAAACAATTCACAAATACAAACGATTCTTTACAAGAACTTTGATCGGTCAGTTTGTAAGGTAGTCTAATGCTATGGTGACTCGATCTGAACAATTTCTTCGGAGATTGCACCCTTGCTTTGGACAATAGCTCATACATAATTTCGTGAAGATATCTCGACAAAAGAGCTGCTTTTTGGCGAAAAAAGGATGAGTATGAAATTTGAGATCAATATCTCAAAAATTGTGGGACTAGTTGGCATATATACAGACAGACGGACGGACAAACGGACATGGCTAAATTGACTTAGCTTACGTCGATCATTTATTTATACTTATACTTTATTGGATATCAGTCGTTTCCTTTTGCGAGTTACAAACAACACAAACTTAATGTACCGTTCAGGGTATAAAAAAATATAATATAACATATACTTAGAAGCAGTCCAACAATGTTTTAGTAGGTTAATGCATATTTTTGATATATCTTTTCACTTATTTTAACATAAATATACCTATATCACACCCGCACAACAAAACGAACTCGTTGTTCTGCTCTGTTTGCCAGTATTAGCAGCAGCAAAATGATGCATGTTGCACGTAATGACAACAAACGAGGTGCAGCGAGCATACCCATTTTTCGATATTCGCGTTATTTCTCCATATTTGGACTCGTATGAGCAAGTTTTATTACTTTCGATTCAAATTTTTATACAAAATATGCATGTATAGTATTTACATACTATCTGCACACATATTCTCGCTTATATCGTTACCTGATTGAGTGCGTTTTGTGGCATTTGTAGTCACACTTTAAGTAATTTAGAATATTTGTAACGAGTAATTTGTGGCACCGCTACACAAAGTCAGTCAATTGCTTGCGGATATGAAATCATAAATACACATACAGTAGCGGACAAAAAAAAGAGGACTTATATAAAAAAAATGTTCATGAAACTTGGTTTATATACATAAGTATTCGAAACAAAAGTAAATAACTTGGTTCAAAATAAATATTTCCATTTTTTATTAGAAGCCGAAATAAGTATTTTATATTTCAGTTTCTACTATGATACTTATAAAAAATTTTCTCAAAACTAAACGCGATACAATGAAAACTCGATTTTTTTTTAATTAGTAATAATAATAGAGACATCAAAATGTCTTGAATTAATATTTCGTGTCGCCTCCTTTGTTTTTTATCACGGGTTTTATTAGTTCGGGCATGGAATGAACTAACGACTGTAAAATTTGTGCCGGTATACCGTTATACCAAATGTCTTCAATTATTCGGTCAAGTTCTGACAAAGTTCTTTGTCTCTTCTTGGTTATCCGCGCTTTCATGATGTGCCAAAGGTTTTCTATGGGGTTTATATCAGGACTGTTCCCAGGCCAGTCCAGTGATAAAACATCCAATTCTGCTAAATATTTTTTAATCTGAAAAAAATTAAAATGTGTATTAACCAAGTCTTTTTAAAAATGAAATGTTAATAAGGTTATGTAATATAAAAAAATGTTACTTACCGATTTGGCTTGTTGGTATTTAATGGCGTTAATATTTCCATCAATCAAGGCCAAATGTCCAACACCATGATAGGAAAAACACCCCCAGATCATCCGATTCCCCCCCTGCCTGACCGTAAGTTTGACACACTCATTACTGAAACGTTCACCAACTCTTCTGCGAACGTACGACATTCCGTCTGAACCGAAGATATTAATTTTGGACTCATCCGAAAATATGACCTTTCTCCAATCTTCTTTGGTCCAAGTTTTGTGCAGTTTCGCCCATTGGAGGCGTTTTTGTCGCATTTTTACCGTCAATAGTGGTTTTTGGCAGGTCGACAGGCAGTTAGTCCGGCTTCTTGAAGGCGCCGTCGTACTGTTCGCGAACTGATTTCGGTTCCATTTGATTCCTGAATTTCGCTTCTGATGTCATCAGCTGTTTTAAATCTGTTCTGAATACTAATCCGCTTAATATGGTGGTCATCCTTGATAGTAGTCTTCTTCGGGCGTCCGGAACCCGTTTTGCGTTTTAAAGACTTAGTCTTCGCATATTTCTGAAGGAAAGCATTGACAGTAGTTTTGCTAAAATTTATTTTACCACTAATTTCTCGTATACTCAAGTTTTGCGATCGCAAATCCAAAATTAAGGCTTTATCAACTTCAGTCAGTTTTGGACTTTAACCACATTTAATTTTATTTGCAGCCATGTGTATACTCAGGAATATAAATAAAAGCGTTTTATTGTAGCTGAATAATGTACTTGCTAAAATAAATACTTACTTTTATAATAAAGTTTGATTTGTTAACACTGCATCGATTTAAAGTCACTACAACTAAGTGTCCCGTTTTTTTGTCCGCTACTGTATACATATATGTACACAGGTGTATATATGTATGAAGATATCTTTACCTGTTGCCTTTATACAATTTGTAAGCGCTTTATAGCCTGCTAAGCGGTTCACTTAAGCTAATTGAGTGCGACAAAATAATTGCTAAGCCCAGTTCCTTCTTTGTTATAGTTTGACTGCTTCATTTTCGTTATTTTATTATATGTAACTAAGCTTATAACAAAAGACAATTAGAGCGTTGATATGAATTTTGCCCATGAAAACTTGGAGAAATTGACTGTGAAATCTTCATCTAGCCTTAACGACATTAACATATTTATTAACTGTATAATAATAGATTTTAATAAAAATATGTGACCTGGTCTACGAAAAGGGGGCTAACGTGCGAAAACTAGTTTTCTGGGAAAAGCTGTTAAAAATAATCGTCAGTTTCTCGTTATCTCATTAATTGTTCTCCTTTTTTTTGACACCTAAGCCCCCTTTTCGTAGACCAGGTCACATATATTGAAAAAATTAGTAACCATTGAGTATGGTATATTGAGGGTTTTCATTTACTACTCCGTAGCAGCAAAATTTCTATAATTACTGCAATGCTATAGCTACCGATCTCACTTTGTCGGGAGCCATAGCATAACAATGTAAAAGTATGTGCTCTGCTCTGTTTGGTGCAAGTGTAGCTGTAGCACATTAAAATTTTTATTAGCTCTGATCTACACCGCTCCCAATTTTTTGCTACCGCTACGCCAGAGCTAGCACAGCACTTCATTTTTGGCTATTGCTACAGCTATAGTTTTTTACCTAACAAAATTCCGAGCAGAGCATATATGTATGTATGTATGTACTTTTACATTGTTATGCTATGGCTTTTCAAACGATGAGTATGTTATAATATGTATATTGTATTAATTTTCAATATTTTTATTTTATTAATTTTTTATAAAGTTGCAACAATAACATAATTTAATTATACGAAATATATTGAGTGTTCTTTCATTCTACGCCAATTTTTCAGATTTCTGAACAATGGTAAGCAATTGTAGTGATAGTTTTGTAAACTATATACATATAAACTAGTCGATCCGGACACGCGTTGCTGTGGTATATATTTTATTCTATTATTCATAAACGAATAAAGGCAAAAACGTTTTTGACGGTATAAGAATCCAGGGAATTGTACTTGAGGTTTTATTTTGAATATGTTCATACAAACAAATGTCAATGGAAAAAATAACGATCAATTGGGCTAACAGCATCGGTCATTTCTAGTTAAAAACGGTTCTTTACCGAGAGAAGGAACCTTGGTTAAGTTCACCAGAACTTAACTGACAAATGGCTGCAAACCAAACGTTGAGAAAATGGCCCTTAGGATTTGGAATTTTACTGAAAATTTTAATTACAGTTGAACTTTCTTAACTCGAATCACCATAATACACAAAAAAACTTCGAGTTATGGTAGGGAATGTATATGCGATTTCACATCTATTGCTAATTCAAGAGTTCGAGTTATGGAGAACTTCGAGTTATGGAAGTTTAACTGTATTATATTTAAATTTAAATTAATTAATAGTGTTACCATTTAATGACGCACATTTGTGGCATTTTTTGCAAGTTTCGCAAAATGGCATTATCGCAAAACAGCAGTTTATTTTTATATGCAATTTATTTTGTGACAAAGATGCAACTATGCGATGTTATTTTGTATAAATAAATAAGGTCAGTGCAACCAGACGGTCGACCGATCACATCAAGTTTTTTATGTAATTGAATATCAATTTTGTATATTAATTAATAAACATTTTTGAATTAAGGAAGTGTTAGGTTCGGGTGTAACCGAACATTTTATACTCTTGTAACTTGATAACGAAAGACAGGGACTTATTTTCAGGCCTTGACAAAACTTTATAATAAAAGAAGGGGACGTATTGATCCGATTCTGCATGTATTTAACATAAGGGCATAATATTATAGGGAGAATTAATTAATATTAAAAGTTCGCGATAGGGACAGGACCATATATTCGCTATCTGGGGGTTTGACAATTTTTGGTCAACAGATATAATATCACTAGGGCACTATTCGTGGAAAGTTTTATCCTGATACATTCATTGGAGCTTGATTTATATTTTGGAAAATGAAAGAATCAGATGGAACTTAAAATTTAGCTATATCGAAAGTGGACATGATTTTAATCGGATTTCGTACTTTGACTGCGATCATCTGCGCCATGTTAGAGATTTGAATCTTACTTTAATGTTTAGTTAAATTACTTTATAGGTGTTTTGTGATTCATGTTGCTATTCTTGCAACATTTTGCTACAGAGTATAATACTTTTTCAGTTGTCAAAATTGAGCAACTGGCGTGACCACCAATTTAGATGAAACTCCATACCTCGGGATTCTCGATTCGATAAATAACATAACCCTGGAATGCCTACTTTGCAGTGTCAAAAATAGGCAAAATCAGACCAAATCCACGCCTACTTCCCATTCAAAAATTTATCTGTTTCTTTGACTTTCCAGTATACAAACGCCAAAATATAAACCCAGTGCGTATAACTGACTTTCTGCCAAAAATATGGGTCTACCTATGAGATATATTATAGAAATTAGGGGGAAATATTTCTTTGAAAATAATATATCCTTGTATAAAGTTTTGCCAAAACCGGCTTTGATCCTTGCTAGTTGCAGTGTGAAATGTGTGGTTACACCTGTACAAAGCCCTTCTTTAGTTTTTAAATGATTGCTTTTTTTGTGAAGTAAAAATTCTTGACAAAGAAAGTTGTATTATAAACTTAAAAATATTATTTTAATGTTTTTCTTAAAATTTTTCCCAACGTTGATTTCTTTGATTTGACTTTGAAAATTTCTTTCTGTAGTAAACTTGCTATCTGACAGTGACCTAGACCTTCGTCCTAGCCAATCTCCATCGTTTGTTATTTACTTCATTTATTTACATTTACAGGCAAACAAGTGTATCTGCTTACTAACTACTGTCTTTTGTCGCATTTTCACTAAATCATAATTGAACCTTTCACTTCACTTGATAACGCAATAAAAGCAAACATTAGCAACGTGGCCCCTTGTCGGGTTTCACTCTACCGCATTTATAAAGTACTGCCGCAAAATACCTACTAAATGAGCAGCAGTGAATGAAAGCACGAGATAATAACGCGAAAATAAAATTATATAAATACAAACTGAACGACTGTTAGATAGCAGGTGGATTGTGGCTGGCGAAAATTTGCACTGTGAAAATTCATAGATCCATAATTATTTTCATACATTTGAGCGTAGTGTTTAAGCTGCCTTTCTTCAAACCTTTTTCGACTTTTTTTTTGCGGTTTTTATGAATTTTGAAGTGTATGAGATGCTCTTAGGGTTTGCAATTTTATTTGCACTGGAAAACGGATTTTAATTTCTTAGCAGTTAATTAATATTAAATGTGAGAAAAACTTATCCTAAGCCACAAAACTTTAGAGAAACTTTGTAAACGATTTTTTATGAAAAAATTTTATTTCTGAGAGAAAAGTATTTTTGGATTAATTTTTATTATTAAATTATATTGGTTATATTTATACCTTGAACACGTTATTTACAGTTTGATACGCAGAAAGAAAGTGCTTACTTGTTGGATCGCTGATGTCGGACCACTATAGCATACAGTGGCGTAGTTACAACTTCGGGCGCCCGAGGCCAAGGATGTTCTGTTCTCTATATGCAGCAAAGTCTTTTCTAATTACGAGACCACCACTTTTTATACATAGTATATGTGGCAACACCATGATCTACTACTTTTAAAATGCAACCGTATGCTATCCTGATGTTGCTTTTAATCGTATCGTCGCTTTGCACTTACATTCGTTTTTGAAAAGACAAGGCATCAAACACTGCAGCTTTGAGTTTATGCTTTCTTCTGTAAAAACCCGTCAACGAGTAAGGATCACTACATTGTAAAAGCCTTTAATTGGTGACCCCGACGTGATCTAGCACCAGAGGTAATTCAGCGCCCAGATTAATCCGGTGTTCAACGTAATCCATCACCTGAAGGAGTCAACGCCTTAGTTCATCCAGTACTCCAGTGCTCAACGCGATCGCGATCCTGTGCCATCTTCCTTTTTCATCACGTTCACGTGCAAAGGCGTGAACAGTGCAGCTTAGATCATCGATTTCCCGGATTCCAGTGACATGATGAATGATAGCATGGCCGTTTCAGGTGGAAGCAGCGGTGTCGAGCATATTTCAACCCAAAACGTTTCGCCCAGACTTCCGCTGCCCTCGATGTCAGAGGATAACATCGAGGCATATTTTTATTCGCTAGGTTTCTGGTTTGAAGCCTCGCGAGTTTTTGACGATTCAGTGAAATTTAACATTGTGTTAGCAAGTGTGCCTCCGGCAAAACTAATTGAAATGCGCACTATTATCGACGACACGCCTCTTACGGATAAATACGGGTATATTCGGCGGAAAATTATTGATATTTTCACCGAAAGCCAGCAGCGCCGCCTCCAACGGGTCTTAAAGGAGCTACCGCTGGGCGATCGTAGACCCAGCGAGTTGTACCACGAGATGCGACGTACTGCTGGACCCGCACTCAGCGAGAGCATTCTGCACGATCTGTGGGTTAGTCGTTTACCGCCGTACGCTCAGGCGGCCATTATCGCGACAAACGCTCCCATCGGTGAGAAGATAAAAATCGCGGATTCCATCTCAGAGTGCTTAGAGATGAAAGTTGGTAACCAGATTTGCGAGGTTAGCACCGAACCGTCGTTTCCAGATGAGTGGTCGAATCTTCGAGCTGAAGTCGCCGCTTTAACAAAGCAAGTCAATCAATTCATGCGCAATAGCCGCACACAACAGCGCTCTAGATCTTCAAGTGCCTCACGCAGCAGAAGAGGCACGCTCAGTGTACCGTGCTTGTGCTGGTACCATACGAAATTCGGGGCAAATGCCACAAAGTGTCGACAGCCGTGTACATTCACACAGTCGCCGCCTCAAAACGTCGAGTAGGTGGGCGGAGCTAATCCAATATCAGGGCTCGGCAAATACCCTGATATACAAAGGAGCTATCGACTCTGCATCTACGATACATCAGCAAAAATGAAATTTCTCATAGACTCAGGTGCAGATGTCTCTGTCATACCCAAGTCAACCAAATTAGCTCATGCTCACCCATCATCAACACTCCTGTTTGCCGCGAATGGCTCCACCGTATCCAGTTACGGTGAAGTCATGCTTAAACTTAATCTTAACCTGCGGAGGGAATTCCTCTGGAATTTTATTGTCGCAGACGTATCGCAAGCCATTCTTGGTGCCGATTTTCTTGGGTACTATGGCCTGATTGTCGATTTGCAAGGCCAGCGTCTTGTCGATCGCACAACAACGCTTAAATCACCGTGTATAATAACGCAAGGCCAATTTTCGAAAATCTCAACAATCAACGCTTCGCAAAAATTCTCAGGTATTCTGAAGGAATTTTTAGAACTCACGTGTCCACCAGCGCCAGGCAGTCGAACAAACGCTTCCATAGTTCATCAAATCACTACCACCGGTCAACCTGTTTCTGCCAGGCCACGACGTCTATCACCGGAGAAGCTCGCCGCTGCACGCGCCGAGTTCGAATTACTAATCAACCTCGGCATTTGTCGCCCTTCAAAAAGCAGCTGGGCGAGCCCGCTCCACCTCGTTCGGAAAGCTGACGGATCATGGAGACCCTGCGGCGACTATAGGGCATTAAACGCTGTCACCATTCCAGACCGCTATCCGCTACCATTTCTGCAAGATTTCTCAACGGTTTTAGCAGGTAAGACAATCTTTTCTAAAATTGATCTGCAAAAAGCCTTCCACCAGGTGCCAATACACCCTGATGACATCTGTAAAACAGCAATTACGACACCCTTCGGGTTATTTGAATTTACCCATATGACCTTCGGTTTGCGGAACGCCGCACAAACCTTTCAGCGACTAATCAATGAGGTGTTTAGAGGATTGGACTTCGCATTTACGTATTTAGACGACGTTTGTATCGCATCCAAATCAACTGAAGAGCACCAGGAACATCTCCGAATGGCGTTTCGTCGATTACAAAATTACAAATTAAAGATTAATGTTTCAAAATCACAGTTTGGCGTTACGGAATTGGAGTTCCTTGGTCATTCGATCACCAAGGATGGTATAAGCCCGCTCCGCAGCCGCGTCGAAGCGATAACACACTTTAAGCTACCTACTGTAGCAAAGGAGCTTAAACGCTTTCTCGCCACACTTAACTTCTACCGCAGATTTTTGCCCAATGCGTTACAGCATCAAAGCTCTCTTTTTGCGATGGTGCCCGGCAACAAGAAAAACGATAATCGCAACCTCATTTGGACAGAAGACGCCGTACGCCATTTTGAGGCCTGCAAAAACCAACTTGCGAACTGCGCTGTTCTAGCACACCCTCTACCCAACGCAGAGCTGTCGCTTTGGGTAGACGCATCCGACTTCGCAGCTGGGGCAGTTTTAAATCAAGTAGTCAACGGGGACCTCCAACCTCTTGGATTTTTTTCGCGCAAATTCTCTCCAGCAGAAACACGCTACAGTACCTACGATCGCGAACTCACCGCTATCTACTTGGCTATGCGCTACTTTCGTTACATGGTGGAAGGTCGACTCTGCCATGTGTATACCGACCACAAGCCGCTTACTTTCGCGTTTCGTCAGCAGTTACACAAAGCATCAGATCGCCAAGTCAGACAGTTGGACTTCATTTCTCAAATCACAACTGATATTCGGCATGTTAAAGGGGAAGAGAATGTCGCAGCCGATTTACTTTCGCGGATACAGTCAATCACGGCTGCTACTATCAATTACGATGCACTTGCGGATGATCAACAAAAAGATAACGAATTGCAGTCATACTTATCCGGTAAAGTTCATCATTCACTGAAACTTAAAAGTTTTCCATTACCTTTCAGCATCAAGAAAGTGGTTTGTGATGTGTCTACAGGTCGATTTCGTCCCTTTGTAACATCGAAATTTCGTCAAGTGTTTCTGCAATCTACGCACAACCTATCACACCCTGGCACACGAGCCACCGTCAGGCTGATGGTGGAGCGATTCGTGTGGCCAGGAATTCAACGTGACAGCAGGGCTTATGCAAAAACTTGCTTACTATGTCAGCGAAACAAGGTCATCCGACACAATTCGAGTATTCTGCAACGTCGAAGCATGCCCAACCAACGTTTTGGACACTTGCACATCGACATCGTTGGACCGTTTCCACTGTCGGAGGGCAACAGGTACTGCCTAACTGTGATCGACCGCTTTACCCGATGGCCAGAGGCATTCCCTGTTCCGAACATGACAGCACCGATCGTGGCTAAGGCTTTGTTAAACGGCTGGATCGCACGCTTTGGAGTGCCTTCGGATATTACGTCGGACCTCGGCCGACAATTTGAAAGCGCCCTGTTTCAGCAGCTACTCCAATGGCTCGGCGTGTCGCACTTGAGGACAACTCCGTACCACCCACAAGGTAACGGACTTGTAGAACGATGGCATCGAACACTTAAATCTGCCATACTCTGCCACAAGGTAGACCAATGGACAACATATCTGCCGCTTATCCTGCTAGGTCTTCGCTCTGCCTTCAAAGTCGACATTGGCTGTACGCCCGCAGAGCTGGTGTATGGTACACCGCTACGACTTCCTTCGGACTTCTTCATCGAGCAGCGTGGACCAGCCAACGAATCAGAAACCGTGCGAGAGTTACGGCGCATTATGCAGGATATTCGCCCTGTAGATACAGCCTGGCACACTACAAAGACACCATTTGTTCACAGTGGCCTCAAGACATGCGAGCACGTCTTCATTCGAGATGATTCTGTTAAACCATCGTTGTCACCACCGTACCGAGGTCCATACAAGGTCGTCCAGCGCACACCGAAATATTTCATAGTTGAGGTTAACGCAGGCAAAACCAAAGTTTCTGTTGACCGCTTGAAGCCAGCTTTCATCACACCTCCAACGACTCACTAGGAGGGGAGTACTGTGGCAACACCATGATCTACTACTTTTAAAATGCAACCGTATGCTATCCTGATGTTGCTTTTAATCGTATCGTCGCTTTGCACTTACATTCGTTTTTGAAAAGACAAGGCATCAAACACTGCAGCTTTGAGTTTATGCTTTCTTCTGTAAAACCCGTCAACGAGTAAGGATCACTACATTGTAAAAGCCTTTATATATATGTAGGACGGCAACACCGCAGTGGACGAAAGACTTAGAATATACTTACTTAACAATACAACCCTGACACTGTTGAACGAACCTGACGAACGTGTTGCAAGAAAAATGGCAGTTGAAGATTGAAAGTTGAACAGCCAGCATCGAATGAATTGACTATTACTACATACATATGTATGTATGCAATAAAATTATAATCTGCTCTTTGTGTATTTAAGAATCGTGTGGTTTAAAACATAAAAAATAGAAATAAATGTAATAATATTAAAATAGAATTGACTTTTACTACAAATTGGTGTCAGAAGTGGGATATTCCGCTAAGAGTATCTCGCTGGGCTATGTTTCTGCAGGACTATAACTATGAGATAGAACACCGCAGTGGGTCAAAAATGAGACATGTGGACGCACTAAGTAGGGTGTCCTGTCTTATGTTAGAAGACTCCCTGATACATAGGTTGAAAAAAGCTCAGCAGGGAGACCACTGGGTTAAAGCGGTATGTGCAGTGTTAGAGCAGAATAGTTATGAAGATTTTTATCTCAAGCAAGGAATTCTCTTCAAAGATCCCATTAAGGAACTTGTAGTCGTTCCATCGTCCATGGAAAACGAAATAATTACGATGGCACACCGGCAGGCTCATTTCTCAATTAACAAAACTAAAGATGCAGTTGAGAAATCTTTCTATATTCCGCAGATAACCGCTAAAGTCACGAATGTAGTTCGTAGTTGCGTAGAATGTATTGTGAGTGAAAGTAAGTCGGGGAAAAAAGAAGGATTCCTTACACCAATAGACAAGGCAGACAGGCCTTTAGGGACCTACCATGTCGATCATGTAGGTCCAATGGAACAGACCGCTAAGTCATATAGTTACATATTTGTCGTGGTTGATGGGTTTTCAAAGTTCGTCTGGCTCTATCCGACTAGAAATACGGCAGCAGATATTGTTATAGACCGGCTTAGTCGACAGGCTTCAGTGTTTGGAAATCCGAAACGCATTATATCCGACCGAGGTGCAGCGTTCACGTCAAACTCATTGAAGGAATACTGCGAGAAAGAAGGGATTGAACATCTTGCCATTGCCACTGGTGTACCCCGCGGGAATGGCCAGGTGGAGCGCATCCATAGAATTATCATTCCGATGTTGTCTAAGCTTTGTTCAGAAGGTCCAGGTCATTGGTATAAACATATAGAGCGTATTCAGCAGACAATAAACAATACTCCTCCTAGGAGTACAAAGTTTACACCTTTCAAGTTATTAACCGGAGTTGAGATGCGAGTAGGTTCTGACCCTAAATTGAGCGAATTATTAGAAGAAGCAAATATAAAAGAGTTAGACGAGGAACGTGAGAATGTGCGTAAAGCAGCACAATCAAATATTAGCAAAATACAAGAAGAAAATCGTAAATCATTCAATAAAAACAGAAAGGAAGAGACGAAATACCGGACAAACGAGTTAGTCGCCATTAAGCGCACACAGTTTGGTTCGGGATTAAAATTAAAGCGAAAATTTCTAGGTCCATATAAAGTAAGCAAAGTTTTGGCACATGGTAGGTATGAGGTAGTGAAAGTAGGCGACCACGAAGGCCCCGGCCGTACAATTTCTATTGCGGAATACATGAAAAATGGGAGCCTTCGGTTCAACCTGAGTCATCATTCGAGCCGAATGAGGCGTCATGAGGGCCGAATGTAGGACGGCAACACCGCAGTGGACGAAAGACTTAGAATATACTTACTTAACAATACAACCCTGACACTGTTGAACGAACCTGACGAACGCGTTGCAAGAGAAACGGCAGTTGAAGATTGAAAGTTGAACAGCCAGCATCGAATGAATTGACTATTACTACATATGTACATATGTATGTATGCAATAAAATTATAAACTGCTCTTTGTGTATTTAAGAATCGTGTGGTTTAAAACATAAAAAACAGAAATAAATGTAATAATATTAAAATAGAATTGACTTTTACTACATATATAAATATTTACTGAAATCAGAGTCACTGACAATACCATACTTATACCTATGTATGTCTGCATACATTCATGTTTGAAGACTTATTTCCCACGCAGTTTTCCACTTTGCTCCACTAATTGCAATCTAAGCACTGCTAATCTACTTTTGGGCAAGCACAACTCACTCAAAAATCTGTATAAGCCTTAATTAAACTCATAGCGATTTGGAAAACAGTTCAACAATAGCAGTACAAATATTTACAGTATTCTTTGATGTGAAGCTTAGCTTAGACATATTATTGAACGAAGTTAATATGGATATTGAATTTGAAGTGAATTTCTTATTTTCATGTTGCTCTGTACTGCATTAAGCGTTCAAAATATTACATATGTATAGTTAGAACAAAGCTATTTAGTCAGTGCTTCAAAACGAGTCAGTAGCTCAAATCTTTAGTATTGGAGCCATTATTGCTTTTTGAGCGCAGTTCAACTTTATTGTTTGAAAGAAGTGTGCCTGCACATATGTAAACATTAGTTCAATTACACTGCGTTTATGTAACGTTGATGTAATGTTCTCTATAACACATACCTACATATATACAAACTCATACTGTTAAATATTTATTTTTTACCACTTTCACCACTTTCATTTAAAACAAGTGTTTACGTTATTTGTGTTTTTTTTTCTTTTATTTCCCATTCATTTAAATGCTATTGTTTTAAGTTTTTCCTAATTGAGCCATTGTACTTTTTACGCGCATTTTTGGTTTTAGTGTCTGTGCCCAAAATTTAGGTTTAGATAGTTTTTTAAATTTCATTGTGTTTAATAATATTATATGAAAATACACATGTATTGTATGTATTAAGCACAGAAGTGTACAAAAATTTAGTAGTGAAAAAACTTTTAAAAACTAATATTGATAAAAAGTATATCGTTCGTCAAAAACTTTTATCGAAAAATAATATAATTTTCAATAAAATATGTGCCTTATCTCTTATTGCTATTTCATTTTTTTATACTCTCGCAACAAAGTTGCTAAGGAGAGTATTATAGTTTTGTTCACATAACGGTTGTTTGTAAGTCCTAAAACTAAAAGAGTCAGATATAGGGTTATATATACCAAAGTGATCAGGGTGACGAGAAGAGTTGAAACCCGGATGTCTGTCTGTCCGTCCGTCCGTCCGTGCAAGCTGTAACTTGAATAAAAATTGAGATATCATGATGAAACTTGTTACACGTATTTCTGGGCTCCATAAGAAGGTTAAGTTCGAAGATGGGCAAAATCGGCCAACTGCCACGCCCACAAAATGGCGAAAACCGAAAACATATAAAGTGTCATAACTAAGCCATAAATAAAGATATTAAAGTGAAATTTGGCACAATGGACCGCAATAGGGAAGGGCATATTTGGATGTAATTTTTTTATCTCGGAAACTACTATAGCTACATATGTCAACCAAACTCTACAGAGTCGTTTCCTTCAGGCATTTTCATAGTATACAGTTCAAAAATTGAAGAAATCTGATAATAACCACGCCCACCTCCCATACAAAGGTTATGTTGAAAATCACTAAAAGTGCGTTAACCGACTAACAAAAAACGTCAGAAACACTAAATTTTACGGAAGAAATGACAGAAGGAAGCTGCACCCAGGCTTTTTTATACTCTCGCAACAATGTTGCTAAGGTGAGTATTATAGTTTTGTTCACATAACGGTTGTTTGTAAGTCCTAAAACTAAAAGAGTCAGATATAGGGTTATATATACCAAAGTGATCAGGGTGACGAGTAGAGTCGAAATCCGGATGTCTGTCTGTCCGTCCGTCCGTCTGTCCGTCCGTCCGTGCAAGCTGTAACTTGAGTAAAAATTGAGATATCATGATGAAACTTGGTACACGTATTCCTTGGCTCCATAAGAAGGTTAAGTTCGAAGATGGGCAAAATCGGCCAACTGCCACGCCCACAAAATGGCGGAAACCGAAAACCTATAAAGTGTCATAACTAAGCCATAAATAAAGATATTAAAAAATTTGGCACAAAGGATCGCATTAGGGAGGGGCATATGTGGACGTAATTTTTTTGAAAAAGTGGGCGTGGCCCCGCTCCCTACTAAGTTTTTTGTACATATCTCGGAAACTACTATAGCTATGTTAACCAAACTCTACACAGTCGTTTTCTTCAGGCATTTCCATATACAGTTCAAAAATGGAAGAAATCGGATAATAACCACGCCCACCTCCCATACAAAGGTTATGTTCAAAATCACTAAAAGTGCGTTAACCGACTAACAAAAAACGTCAGGAACACTAAATTTTACGGAAGAAGTGGCAGAAGGAAGCTGCACCCAGGCTTTTTTTAAAAATTGAAAATGGGCGTGGCACCGCCCACTTATGGACCAAGAACCATATCTCAGGAGCTACTAGACCGATTTCAATGAAATTCGGTATATAATATTTTCTTAACACCCTGATGACATGTACGAAATATGGGTGAAATCGGTTCACAACCACGAATTCTTCCAATATAAAGCTATTTTGAATTCCATCTGATGCCTTCTCTGTATAATACGAGTATAAACATTAGGAACCAATGATGTTAGCGGAATAAAACTTTACAAAAATACGGTATTTGAAAAATATGTAAATGACGTATTATGAAATCTCGATTATCACTTTACCATGCGAGAGTATAAAATGTTCGGTGACATTGGAAGAAGGCGTGGTTGTGAACCGATTTCACCTATATTTCGTACATGTCATCAGGGTGTTAAGAAAATATTATATACCGAATTTCATTGAAATCGGTAGAGTAGTTCCTGAGATATGGTTTTTGGTCCATAAGTGGGCGAGGCCACGCCCATTTTCAATTTAAAAAAAAAGTCTGGGTGTAGCTTCTTTCTGCAATTTTTTCCGTAAAATTTAGTGTTTCTGACGTTTTTTGTTAGTCCGTTAACGCACTTTTAGTGATTTTCAACATAACCTTTGTATGGGAGGTGGGCGTGGTTAATATTCGATTTCTTCCATTTTTGAACTGTATATGGAAATGCCTGAAGAAAACGACTCTGTAGAGTTTGGTTGGCATAGCTATAGTATTTTCCGAGATACGTACAAAAAACTTAGTAGGGGGCGGGGCCACGCCCACTTTTCCAAAAATATTACGTCCAAATATGCCCCTCCCTAATGCGATCTTTTGTGCCAAATTTCACTTCAATATCTTTATTTATGGCTTAGTTATGACACTTTATAGGTTTTCGGTTTCCGCCATTTTGTGGGCGTGGCAGTTGGCCGATTTTGCCCATCTTCGAACTTAACCTTCTTATGGAGCCAAGGAATACGTGTACCAAGTTTCATCATGATATCTCAATTTTTACTCAAGTTACAGCTTGCGGACGGACGGACGGACGGACAGACGGACGGACGGACAGACGGACGGACAGACAGACATCCGGATTTCGACTCTACTCGTCACCCTGATCACTTTGGTATATATAACCCTATATCTGACTCTTTTAGTTTTAGGACTTACAAACAACCGTTATGTGAACAAAACTATAATACTCTCCTTAGCAACATTGTTGCGAGAGTATAAAAATATTGTAAAGTTTCAAACAATAAATGACTTAATTATGCACATTTCTCACCAAATCGTTTTCATAATTTCCGCAAACTGAAGGGCCCGCATACCAGCGATGTTTCTACATAAGATTCTTATCATATCTTGAAAGTAATTAAAGAAAGGCTTGAAAACTTTGTCGGCATTTAATTCCAAAATTTATTGATAATCACCAAAATTTTTAGCTTTAGGGGTAACCTAAAGTTGTGAAATTACTAAAGTAGGGAAAAGGAAAATTTTAGCGGCTTCTAAAAAACAGACTGTACTCATATGAACTTAATGGCTTGGTGAATATAAAATTTAATAATATACTGCACTATTTTCAGCATAACTGCACCATTGCTTATACCTATCTGTTCTTTGAAATATATTTTTCTACAAAATATTAAAAAAGCTCATTCCTAACTTACTCCACCTGACTGAACGTGGGCACTGCTAGTTTTTTCGACGTTTCCCTGATTGGCAAACATTATCAAAAACGTAAACACAAACACACTCACACATATAAGCACACGCAAAAAAGTATGCTCACGTGTCAAATGTGCTACCAAGTTAAGCGTCTGTCAGCCAGAGCCAGAGCGGATTTTGAGTTGACTCACGCATGCTTTATGCGCATGCGCCAAATAACGCATGTGCGTGTATATTCATATGTATGTATGTATATACCTACTTATGCATGCATGCCAGTAAACAATGTAAGTAACAGTACAAATATATACATAACCATTGGACTGTTGGTCCACCTCAAATAGTGGTCGGTGCATGCCAATTGCTGTCGCTGCGTGTCTGCAACGAATTTTTCTTCGCCTCGCGCAACAATTTTGGTTTTGAAATCAAAATTCCGTTATTCGTTATTCAGTTAGCCAGTCGCTCAGTCAAGTTGAGTGGCCGTATTAGCCGTGTTCATTATTGGCTCATTGGTTATTCGCTAACATATGTATTTATGTATATATGTATATATATGTATATATGTACATATACATATGTATATGTATGTATATATGTAAGTATACTATATACGTATGTTAGTGTGTTTGCTTGCTGCTTCGTTTATTTGATGAACTTTCACTATTTGGTAAATTTCGTTTTTAATTCTCTTTGATTGCACTTTAGCTAATTCAATATTTTCCTTACTACTTTTTTTTGTCCACTTTTCTACGTTGGAGTGTCGATGTGGTAAGACAGAATGCACTTTCAATTACTATTTCAATTATTTCGATAATTATAATTTTGTATCTCAGTCAGTTTCTATATTACGTTTGTCTAAAGACAGATTTGACTGATACCGCATGATTTCCTAATTGATTGTAATACCTCTCTATCATCGTTGCTTAACAGAGATCTGTTGTGCAGTGGAAGTAAATAGTAATTGACTGAAACTTTTGCGTTAGATGGAATTTTTTCAATTTTTTTACAAAAATATGAAAATAAATAAAACAAAAATCCGCTAAGAAAATTGATGACTGGAAATTATTTTACAACAAGAAAAAAAGTTAACTTCACATGTGAATTTTTGATACCATGAAATGGTATGTATAAAGAATCTTTATTTTGTTTTTTATCGGTCATTTTGGATGACAACTATAGTGGGGTTCGATTTGAACAATATTATTCGGGGATTTTGCCCATGTCTTGGATAATAATCTTCACCGAATTTGGTGAAGATACCTTGACAAGTTTTCTATGAATAGACTTGAGTTTGATCTGTACATACAATCAGCCATATACTCTAGTTGACGATTATCGGGGATTCCAGCTTATTGAAGTCATGTATAAATCGACTCATCTCATCAAGCTGACCATTTATTTATATACTTTATAGGGTCTCCGACATATCCTTCTGGGAGATCTTAATTTGTCACTTCTTCAAATCTTAATTCATTACTTACACTGCTTATTTAAAATTATTGATAACACTGGTAAGCACTGTTTTTGTCACACGAATTTTCTACTATTTTTTTATGTTGGTATATCATTATTAAGACTATATAGTATTATAAATTTGTTTCAATCAGGCATGTTTTTTTGGCATTTTTTAAATAACTTCATTTACATATAGGACTGTATAACTGTTGCAATCGACTAACTTACATCACAAATACGTTTGTCAAATCTCAGCGTCGTTTTTCCTGTCTTTAATAGAAATTGAATCAAGATAAATCCTGAGTTCCACATGAATGTTGTGTAACGTATGTAGGACTGCTATTCGGGCTTAACAGGAACCCAGACATATGCCATTTGCCAATGATTACCAATGATTTGGATGAAATCAAAGAATCATGTAAGTGAATGCTATTTTTGTTTGACTCAAACAAGAGGCAATACAACCAAGTCCAAATAGTCTCTACAGACTAAAATCTCTAAATCAACTTATAATGTCATATAAAGCTTGGAGTTGGTAATATGTCCTTAAAAATTTGGATGGGCTTCCATCTGAACATTTTCGTAATGGAGAAGCGTAATCAAAGGAAACTTGTTAATATTTTTTCATTTACTTATCATCGTTTAGTTAGAAAAAAAAAAATATTAAAACATTGTTAACCAGTGTAATCGCGTTTCTATATAATTTTTCTTATATCTTTAGGTTGTCCCAAGTATAAATATCATTTATTTGTTGGCAAAAAAATCTTTATTAAAAAATGTAGATGGATTTTTTATGCTCATACAACTATCTATTTATGGAATTTTACTCATATATGTTTTGCTGCTTATTTAAACTCACTCGAAATGTACATATACATATTTTGTGTACTGAAGTTCTCACTTAATAGATTTGGTGTTGATGGTGTACAATATTTTAGGAAAAAAAATTCAGGCAAAGCATATTTTTTATTTATAATTCTTCCAACTAAAATGCTTTGTATACAGTTATAAAGAATTTTTCATAACATTTATGACATGACATGAAAATTATGTTTTCGGATGTCTCGAAATTGTGGAATTAAGCGTTTTGTGGTTAAATAATGATCGACGCGACGCGCCCAAAACTTTAAAACGGAAAAAGGGTTAAAATTACTCACCGAAATTTGCGCACCAAACGGCGAATATGCCACCGATGAAGCTGGTTGTTGTGACTGTTGCTGCTTGCCGTCATTGCTGATGAATAGCAGCTGCTCTTGATATGAACCCGGTTGGGTGTAAGCACCGTTGGACAACGCATTGCCGCCACCACGTGACGCTGTCAAATAAGTCGCCTGCGCGGGCTGACGATTCGACTGGAACGCAGCGGATGGCACAAAACGCGTCTGTGTGTTGGGTGTGGCAAAATAGTAGCCCGATGTATCTGCAAATAAATGAATAGCAAACAAAGATAAAATAAGAAACAACAATATAAACAGAATATTAAATTCAAGTGAAAATGAAAATGTATAAGCAAATAGAAAATTAATTAAATGCTAAACAATGGAGTAAACAAATAATGATTTGCGCAAAGTAAGGAAAAGAAATGGATTACGGTTAAAAAGAGATTTGCTTTCGAACAGGAAGCAAACAAAAAAACTACGAATGGATGGTGTGGTTATCATAACTAAAATGTTATATTTGCATTGGGTTATGTAATATGTAACTTTGTGTATTGAAAGTCATTTAGAAAGCAATGTCCATTGCCTGCTGTAGTTTTCTTTTTTATACAATGCTTTTAGTTGATCTGTATCGGTTTGTTGTTGTCAGAAAATATGGAAATAATTACAGATTTCTCTTCATTAGTAAGCAAATTTAATATTGCCCAAATATTAAGGTATAAATTTTCATCAAGTACATCATTTAGGTGTAAAACTGAACGAAAAGCTGTTTGTAGCATATGAAGCATTGGAAAATCTTCCCAACTATATATTTCATAAAACTTATATTTTAAAAAATAAAATGTTTAATAAAACAAATTGGGAATAAGACATAGAACATTCGTAGAATGCAGACAGATACATGAGAGCTCCGGAAGAGAAATGCTTACGGGAAAACAATAAAGAGAAGTGCTGCGGTTAAAATGTAGCATAATATAATTTCTCAAACCGTTTCAGTTTAAGTGTAATGACTTCATTTTATTAATTTTATTGAATACAATTTATAAATAGGTGGCAACCCCTTTTTAATAACTATTTCCCACTATATTATTTGTTAAGACCCATCAGTTTGATGTCCACAATAAATTTTTCTGAATTAAAAAATTTAATTTAGGTGGCAACTCACCTCAAAAAATGTTTTATTTTTTTCTTTAAGCTTTTAATCCATATTATGATATCCATATGGTCGTACTTTCATCTTATCAATTTTTACCTTTCAAAATTTCGGGGTGATAACTTGATATATATTTTTTCTTTCCAATTGCACGCATGGCAATTTAATTCACTCTACAATTCAATGTCTTTGTCAATCACAACAATGTCAAAACCGCGTCAATCTAGAGTCAACTGCCTTGTGGCAAACACTGCCAAAACATTTATAAATATAGACAAAGCAAACGCCAAAAGTTATATAATAGTACGTCGCGTAAAGTCAGCACATTGACATATAACCTTCAATGTGACAATTAGTTTATTAATACATATTTTTATGCCATAGATACCTTTGTATGAAAATACAAAATTTAAACTTTTTCAAATAGATTTCATTCTAATTTTAATAAAATATAATTTTTCATTTGCTAAAAATTGTATTCCCTCGCAAACTGTTATACGGGACCCGTCGCAGACCCTAGCAATTGTCGGTCAGCACAGGTACGGCGAAAACGAAGGAACGATTTTATCTACCTTCTTTGATTAGAGTCTTTAATCATGAAACGATTTTAAAAAACTCCTGCCAAACGAAGAAGGCGCCCCCTTAATTAATATACAATTGTGTGAAAAACATGTTGTTCAATTATGTGTTGAGATTCGAACCTTCGATTGCTACCACATATTCGTCGAAACGTTAGCACGCTCAGCTAACGCTCGTCAATTTAATTTTTTGCTACTGCGTTATTTCACCCCAGCATTACCTCAGAGTTCAGTGTGATAAGTTCTTTAAAAAAATTCACCATGAAATTTCTTTGCGGTATTTTTAGTCAAAATTCACCTAGTTGTGTTGTGTTTTATGCTGTTGTTCTCTCTGCTGAAGATGCACTCTCTTCAATCATACTCTCTTTCACTCAGTAATGGTGAATCATGGGCAGCCATGTAAATAAAGTCTGCAAAGTACAATTCGCACCTTGTCCAATTGACAATAATTGAATTCTCATATGAAGCTAGGTCTAACAATAAATGAGCTATAGACTGACTGACTAACATACTGATTGCTTACTTTGAATACTTACTAAGCAAGTGATTTACTTGCGGGAAAAGAATACTTTGCCTGACTGACTAAATAATTTACGAAGCGCCTATGAGATTCACAAGCGTAACAAATGGGTTTCTACTTACATTCTTACATCTAAAAATGTTCGCGCGTGATGGTTAAAGCATAAATATAATATTTATTTTTAGCCATCATAACAATATTGTTGCTCGCACATATGTATATAATTTTTAATTAAAATTATAATTTGCTTGCACATTATTGCACACATTTTTCGCGGTTCGTTACAGAGATGAACGCCTCTGTGACGCGAGTTGTGTGCTGACGTTCTTCACGTATTTGTGCTAACTTCACTAGAAGCGGTTGTAGTGTGTAATGTGAAGTGATGTGATGCTATGCGTGGTTATGATAGTGGCTTGGGCAATGCACTTGAGTTAAAAAATAAGGAATCTTCATTGAAGCCGCCGACAATTATACTTTAAACTTATTAACACATGGTGGCACCGTGCTACTTTTATATTTTCAGACTCCAGGAGAATCAATTACCCAACGATGGGAAATTGATTTGTAGAAATTACTTATCGCTTATAAAAAGATAAAAGCAGGTTTATAATGCTTAGCATATGAATTAGCTTCCGTAAAATCTATTTTGAAGGAATTGGTTAATCTGAGTGACTTATCTACTAAGCAATTAGGGAGTCAATTTTACATAACAAGACTTGAGCATATTATTCAGCGTACTTTGGAAACTATCCCTACTACAGCGCGGATTCCATGAGTCGATAGATGGTTGCCAAGATCGACCATATTCCATCGTAGTGAGGTCTGTCAGTTTCATTGCTTTACGGCTAGCTCATCCTCAAACAAAGGGGAGAGTAGTCAGTCTAAACTAGTAAATCTTATGAGATTTAAATTTGTCTGGTTTTCCTTATCTTGAATTGAAAGTGGCTCTTTTTACGTAGTCCTCGTAGTTTCTTAACTCCAGTGCTACGGCTTATGAATGTATTTTTCATATTCAAAGCCCCTTCTAGTATTTATTGTCGCACCTTATTAGATTCTTCGTGCAAAAATGATATCGTCTTCTGCCTTGCCTTCTATGGACCTGTATTCTGCTGCAATTGCACTGTGTCGCTGCGAATATAACTCGTAGGTCGTCTATCGTTTCTCATCAGCATATTGCAGCTTCGTCCAAAGTTTTTGTTGTTTGGTGTGTTTATCTTTTTGCTAGCATATTCACTTGCCTACCAAGCTTACTATATTTTGAAGATTTAACGCTCTTACTTGCTTGTCTACTTATCTGAATGCATTTTTGGTGTTTCAACTTCGTGCGGCTCGTTTGCCTTGATGCGCGCTCGCCACAAACCGCTTTATAAAGCTCTAACATGCAAACATATGTATACTTGGTTATCCCGCCATCTTTCACTCGATTCTTGGTTGTTGGCACGGCTTTTTGCGACTCTATCGCTTGTTGTTCAGTATTCGTTTGGTTGATAAGCCCATAGCTACTGCCGGTACACTTCTCTTCACCAATGGAATTTTGTGCAGTGTTTAGTATTCATTTTTATACCCTGGTGCAAAATATGGGGTAGTTTTATGAAACTAAAGACCATTAGTGACTACGTGAAGTATCGTTCCTACGATAGCTAGCGCTACGTAACCGAAACGCAGCCCAGTATTTGGGTCCTGTCTAAGCCGTAACGAATATAGGTTTTTTTATTAATCTTTAAAATTTAGGATTATGAAAAAATGACAGGATTGTAAGGTTCATGTTGATATCCTACATACTTTAGAACAATGAGTAATTAACTAAGATTATATACATATAAAACGGCTCAAAATTCCATCATAACCAGTCCTGAATCTGTGTTGATAAAGGAGGAAAATTAAGCGAAGTTTGCAAGAACGTCCACCCAAGTAGCATAATAAGGTTTTTTAGTGGCAATAGTTATTTCTAAACAAGACGTACATCATATAGAGGTAGTTCTTGGAGAAGTAAAACAATCTATATACGGAAGCAGTAATGCTATAGTTAATAGTTTAGGCAGGAAATAAAAAAATTCAAATAAATTTCAAGAGCTTAAAGTGTCCATTTAATCATGCTTTAGCTAACATAATTCTGTAAACCAAGAAAGGTGGGCTATTGTAACTTTGACTTTAATAAATTTCTTTAAAATCTGTTTTGCTATATTTCATTCCGCACATACCCCTCCTTACCCATTGCGCTTGTTTTTTTTTCATTTGTTTATGTCGTCAGCAAACATGAATTTTTCACTTTTTTCTACATTTTTCATAATGCTTCGTTCCTCTTAGCCCAAGCTGCTCCTCTTCTGTTGCCACAAAGCACCACTATACATATGTATATATAGCATATTCGCAGTGTTTTGTTTCTTCTCTCTAGCGATTGACAGCATTTACAATCGAATGTAACAAGTGGAAATACCAGCCACCAAAAGTTATGCGCACAGGTATGGTTTGACAGGGCAGCGGCTGAATTGCGCTTGCAATGTGCAACTGCCGTCATTGCCGTTTTCACTCCCACCAACAACACCAATACC
Source organism: Bactrocera neohumeralis (assembly GCF_024586455.1). NCBI lineage: Eukaryota > Metazoa > Arthropoda > Insecta > Diptera > Tephritidae > Bactrocera > Bactrocera neohumeralis. The sequence continues at coordinate 47,824,775 of NC_065921.1, forward strand.
AACATTATCGTCAGCATCATCATCTCCGCCACCATCATAAGCACGGCGGCTTTGTTGGGGACGGACACACCTGGGAGCTATTTGATATTTGAAAAGCGTGTGCAAAAAGCTAAATAACTTGACTTTGCGCCAAATAAAAACAATAAAAATGAAATTCTTTTTGTTATTGGCAGTTTTTCTATTTATTGGCCGTATTATTGTTAAACATTGCACCAGCCGAATGTCATAAGTCATTGTATTTGTGGAGCAACAGCAACCAACATTTTGTTTTTATTTTTTTTTGTTTGAGATAAGCCTTAAAATTTTTTTGTCAGTTTTCTTATTAGGTGTGCTTGCAATTATAGTGGTAGATATATTCTCAGTGGCTTGGATTTTTCCTCACGTTTTCTACTTGGTATTGTTGTTTAGTTAATGCTTTATACTTTTATTTCTGTTCAACTTGGAACAATTAACGGACTAGTATTACAAATTTGATTATAATTAACTGTAAACATTATTTTCTCTTAGTACGTGGAAAAAATTATTGAATTCAATACCTTGCACAATTTGAACAACTTTGGCGCTTCTCTTTTGTCTCTCATTTGTGGTCAAAGTGCCGAGGGAAGTTTTCCGTTTAAATCTTACTTATTTTTTTTAGTTTGTGTAGTATTTTTTTTCAGACTAATATTTTATTCATCTATTCTAACCAAATTTAATTAAATTTTTCGAACTCTTCAGCAAAAAGGGCTCTACTAAGATTAATGATTACTTGGCCCTCAATAAATTTATAGATTAATAACGAGATATGTGAACTAAGATTCACGTACGAAAATCCCAGAACCGACTGTTTCCTATTGACTGGGTTATTCTATCCTTCATTAGGAGCTCTTCTTCTACTTACAAGGTACGTTCCAAAGTAAACAGGACTTTTAAATGAAAAACAGAACAAATGGTTTTTTCGGCAAAATCAATTTATTTTATTCAAAATAGTCTCCTTGGTCCAAAAGCATGTCGAACGAGTGTTTTAGCTCGTTGGTCGGTATGGCCATCAATATGCCGGTGCAAGCCTTTTGAGTGGCCTCTACGTCTGCATAAAGCTTTCCTTTCATGGGCAAATGCATTTTTCCGAAAAGGAAGAAGTCGCACGGTGCCATATCTGGTGAATACGGGGAGTGGTTAATGGTTAAAATGTGATTTTTGATCAAATAATCGTCCTTCGAATGTTGGATTCTGAGCAATTTTTGATCGTCAGTCAATTTGTGCGGAACAAACCATGCACACACCTTTCGTAAGCCCAAATGTTCGGTCAAAATGCGATAAATCGATGCTTTGGAGATGTTCAATTCCATTTCCATGAATTTCAATAATGATTTCGGCTGATTTTTGATGAATTCACGCACAGTTTCGATAGAATTTCCGGTGATCACGGATTTTGATTAGCCCACATGTTGATCGTGATTTATGTCCTCACGAAAACTTGGAAAACGTTGAAACGACTCGTGCACTCTGCTACGGGATAGGCAATCATCGCCATAAACTTTTTCATCAATTGAAACGTTTCGGTAAAAGTTTTACCAATTTTAAAACAAAATTTATTATTGGTTCGAAGCTCATTTTCGACCGATAACACAAACATACTGACACTTAAAATGTAATAACTTCACTTCCAATCAATGAAATGTCATGACATTCTCATTGGACAATCGATAAAGATATCAGATTCTAACGCACCAGTCAACATACAGATGGCGCCACTAGGGGGCGCTAGATTCAAAAAGTCCTGTTTACTTTGGAACTCACCTTGTATATATGGTAATGACCTCGGCTTTAAAGGTTCTGAGAGATACCGATGGACAATGGGCGTCTAGTTTTGGGCTTCATTTGGGCAGTATTTCAAAGTTTCGCTTCTTCCTCTACTATTTCCCAAAACATTTTTATTTTTATTTCATTTTTATTTTTATTCCTTTTGGTTTTCGATACAATTTTCCAAAAATCGCATCCTCCCCGGCAGAAAACCTTCCCCTATAATTTTGATGAATTTCGTCAGAATCCGCCTTTGACAACCTTTGGTCGTATAAAAAGAATTTAATTATTCTAAACAAATTTCAAAAACTTAACAGCCAGAAAAAACAGCTAACATCAGTTATGTTAAAGTTTACAGTTTAGTTTAGTAATATAAATGCTAAATTAAGAGATTACGCTACAGCAACAGTGCTTCACAACCCAACTGTAAATATTTTTAAGCAATTTCTATGCTCAATTCAAAAATATTTACTATTTACAATATATACTATAATTGACATTAATGTTTTCTTTATTTTTTTTTAAATTGATATGCGAAGTTTATTCGCGTTATTATTTTAAAAACAATAAAATCGGCAGCTTCTGTATAAGCAAAGAATAGCTGTTTTGAGTTTTACTCATTAAACGTGATAGATCAAAGATCATAATTATAATTAGATAATATAATATAATTGACTTGTGCTTACTAAAAATAAAAACAAAAAACAAAATTCTAGAAAATCCGGAACGAACGAAAATTTCCGAAAAATATTTTAAGAAAGTATAGTGGTAAGTTTAGCGTGGCCGTAGGTGTACATATACATTTACATTCAAATAAAACCGAAAATATATGCAGTGAATAATTAAAATTCGCAACACACAATCGAGTGAGCATGTAAGTATTCCTGCGAATCGTTGCTGTTGAGCATACCGCAAAAGTTGATGTAACTGTATAATATTGTTTTTATTTCTCAGCTTTTTGTTGGCTTCCTTATTATAACATTTTGCAGTTTGATTTTCTGCATTTATTTCTTGTTATTTTGAATCCTGTTGGACTTTATTTATTTTTATTGCCGTTCGTTGGAATTTGTCGCTTACAATTATGTAAATGTATATGTATATACTATATATGTATACATATGTGAGCGTGAGTAGCTCACTGTTTCGCTTTGTCCTCCGCCTATTTAATTGTAATTACCTTTATATTGTTTATTTTTATACCATTTCTAGCTCATCGATTGTGATTGTTGTTGTTGATTTTCTTTATATCAATGTGGGTGCGCTCGTGTAATAGCCAAGTATCGACTGTCTGCTTTTTATATTCCTACTGAGAATCGCTTGAGAATTAGGTCGGACGTGTGTGGCATCGTTGAGGTGGCTTTGCTTTGTTGTTGTAACCAAAAATAGCTAACTGTTGATTTTTTGGTAAATAATGCTTCTTTCGTTGCGCAAATGCTTGGCTATTTGAAAATAACTTTTATTGGAAAGTTTTGTGACAGTGAATTAGGTAAGAAGAAGATTGGACTGCATTCATGCAAAATTTATAGCGGAAAATTAATTAGCTGCACAATCATGGGGTTACCATATATCGACGTTTAAATTAAAAATATACTTATTTTAAATATTTATAAATAATTAAGTAAAGATTATATTGAAAAAAAATACAGAATGAATATCAAAACATGAAATGAAATAAAATTCTTTATGAAATCTTACTAATATTTAAATTTTTAGATGTACCTGTAAACAAAAATTAATATTACTTAATGTTTCATACATTTTTTCGATAATTTTACTGTAGTCAATTAATCAAATGTTTATTTTAAAATTTTTTCATTATTGTTTGAAACCAAAAGTTTTTTAAGAGTTACAAATTTTGAGGTTATATAAATGTTAGATAATTAATAATTATTGAAGGGGTATGGCCACTGTAGTGAGCATAAAATCATGTGTGGATTCATTAATTTTTCTGGTGATATAATCATTTATTCACAGAACTAATGAAACACTAATCAAGTTTCACAAGCCAATGAAAACTTATTATTTTTCGGTTAATTTTGTTGAGTACAATAAACAAACCGTGCGAGATCTCTTTGATCGTGACGGTGGCGAGGCATTTAGCACCCACAATTGTCGTTTGGGGACAAACTAATAAAAAAATGTTGTTAATCTACTTGAGAATACCAAAAGTTTTGCCAATAATTTCGTATTAAAGTGGCCATAAAAAACCAATCATAATTTTGCTACATACTGCTTAGCAATATCCAATTAACAATTAACAATTATGAAAATTATTTGTCTCGCCAATTGGAAAAACTTGTACCGCTACAAATCAACTTGAAACTTCTTTCTAAAACTATAAAACATAGTTTAAACGAAAAAACACGTTTTTTTGTAATTCTATAGTGGCCATACCCCTTTAAAACTAATTACAATTTAGAACTGTGGTGTTCTGGTTTCACATTTCATATAAAAATTTATTGTTTTCACAAATAAAAGGTTCCAAAAAACTATAAAATTATAAATTATATAAATCTCTGGAAAATATCAGATAATTTAATTTCACATTATTGGAAATCAATTATTATTATTTTTTATTTTTAGTTGTATAATTTTAAAATTATTGTTTGAAAACTGTTTTATTTTTCTTTATTTGGTGTAAATATTCAAAAACAGTATTTTATATACTCTGTAGGTAATAAAAGTTATTTTTTATAAACTATAACTTTTTTTGAAAAACTGTTAAATGCTTTGCTACGAGGATGACATTATTGACTTCGATATAAATTCTAAGGCTTCTAAATTAATGTGAATGTCTTTACATTTCAATTATTTATATACGGTCCTTATGACCCCCACAAATAATTTTATATATTTTTATTCCCTAAATGCATTAAATTTAATTTATGTATATTTGAATCGTTTTTGCAAATATTACAAATATACAAAATTACAAACACAACTACAATACTCAAGTTTCAAATAAATAAAATAGTAGCCACACCGTTGCTGTTTATTTTTTAGAAAAATGCAATTATTGCATGAACTCTAACATAAATACGTGAACATGCAGAAATCTTAGCCAATTAGTGATTTTGGTTATGGGAAATAATGGAAAAATCGAAAACAATGCGAGTAAGTTCGTGTCTGCAGTCTTCGGTTTTTGCACAACACATCAGCACACTAACACAAACGGACACATACACACGCATATACATATGTATGTATATGCATGCTAATGTCGCAATTACCCAATGTTTATCACTGATTGCGAAGCTAATTAAATGAACTCGAAGAATAGTGAAACCGGAATGAGCTTCTTACACATATTAACATACATATGTACATATGCATATGACTACTCGTATTCTCTTATTTTTGCGCATACATCTGTAAACTTATTTGAAGCTTTATTGGTTGATTAATTAAATTGAGGCAAAATCGCGTGCTGAAATCACTTTAATTCAATGCGCTCGAAACTGTTCGTTGCTAACAAATTCGGTGGCAATCAAATTTTATTTGTTTGTGCAAATCGTTCGTATGTATGGCAAATTAAATGAAAAAGCGGTGTGTTGCATGTGACGAAGTTGGCTGCAAATCCGGGGTTTGTAAGAAAAATTGTGGTTAGAAATGAAGAAATCAAAAGCGTTTATTACTATTAGGATCTAAATACATATATATATGCTTGTATATATAATATGATATATACATAATTGGCCCAAATCGACTATAAAAAAATAAGTAAGTAAAATCAATTGCGCTAAGTATGCAGATTTTGAGCTATAATATTTTCAACTATAAAAACTTTATTCTCCAACATTTTTAGAAATGGAAGTGATATGCATATATTAAAAGGAAACAAATACATAAAAGGAAATAAAGAATAATAGAAAAATCACTAAAAATGTATTTATATTCAAATAACTTGTAAACGGAGTTCCCATCTAGCCAATTTTGTCTTTCATGAAATAATTAAGTTTACAAATTATAATATTTTTGATACCAAATAATTACTAGAGAAGTAAATTCCAGAAAAAATGGAACAAGCTTTGTTTCGTTTTCGAGCAATAAGTGTTAATACAATTTTCGTTGGCATTAGATAGACTTTTTTATGGAGGATTGCCAAAAATCAGATTAATAAAAAATATTGATGAAAAGCTTGAAATAATTTGATAAGTATTTAATTTGTAAGTTTTGAATATTCGTAAAAGTTTTAGCGGCACTGTACAACACATGGATGGGTGTTGGACCAAACCAATTATTTTCGAGAGAAGGAGACATATGTAAGTACAGAATTAATTTAAAATTTAAAAAATCAAAACATAGAAATATCGTCTAGTTTGGTTTGATTCAATGTTGAGAGGAAAAGTTGGATTTGCCGTACAGTGTAATCAAAATATCTAATAAATATGTGCTTTTTAAAAAAGAGTGGCCAGATAAATAATAAATTAATTAATTTAATATGCTGGTTATGGAAAAAGAATAAACATATTTCAAACAAAATATTACAAGTAGTTTTAGACATGAAATAAAATGTAGACTTATGAGGTTTTCGGTTTCCAACGAAATGTCTACGAGTGAATATAAAGTGGTAAAGACTTTTCGCACGCTGCTTGTTAGATAAAAAAACATAAATTCTTCAAAAGTACTAAAGAAAAAACAAGTGGTAAGACTAAGTTCAGGTGTAAGCTGAAAACAATATCAATTATTAGCATTTTGACATACTATTAACAAAAAAATATTCGATGGATTTCAATAAGGTACCTAATATATTGACCAATACATAAGGCATAGAGTTAACAGAAAGTTTGAAAATCCTTTTATCAGGTATAAGAAGACTTTGGGAAATGTTCAGCCGATTTTATTCATTTTAATCAAAGGAAACCCCTGTTATTGGAAAATTATCCTCTCATTAAGATAATTCCCGGAAGTTCGAAGATATTTATATCGGATATATATCGGGACAAGAGGAAATATGTACCCGATTTTTCCATTTTCGGCATAAGTCTACAAGGAAAATATTTTGAATTTCGCCTAAAAGGGAGAGATCACACGATCGTTGTTCAATTTTAACACTGGCTTTCATGAAGCCCATTAGTACCACCTTAAACGTATACTTTAATCTCTATCAAGTATTTTTGAGCCAGCGCACTTTGAGCAACGAAACCTTTATAAGGAGTTGACGTTGTCATCCAATTTCACACATTTTCACACAATTGGAGGAGGTGCCGAAAAAAGTTTGGTTTGAAGAAATTTGGTTATAATTGCTTTAGTAGGTTGTTAGATATATACTCTAAATTGATTAGAGGCCTGGAACACGGTCATTTTTTCAAAATTTGTAAAAAGATTACAGTTTTGTATCATATAGTGTAGCATAGCTAGTAGAACACTTTATAGGTTCTCGATTACAGGCGATTTGTGGTCGTGGTAATAATCCGATTATGTCCATCTACATTAGTAACCTTTCCATTGTGCCAAGGAACACCAGTAGGAAGTTTCATCACAATATCTCAATTTTACTAAAGTTGTCGATGGCACAGACCGACGGATGGATATAGAGTTTACTCAGCTCGATTACTTTTAGATTGTACACACAACAGTTAGGTGAAGAAAATTATTATACTCTGTACCGACGTGTTGCGAGAGTATAAAAATATGGATGCTAAAAATAATGTTCCATGTTCGGTTTCGAATTAACATTCAATTAAAATGTTCTCGAGCACGCAACTTGCTCTTTATTGAACTAAAAAGTGTATGCGAGTATGTCTGTTGTTGTGAGGTAAAAATTAAATAAGAAAAAGAAATAAAACAAGTAAGGAAGGGCTAAGTTCGGGTGTCACCGAACATTTTATACTCTCGCATGATAAAGTGATAATAGAGATATCATTATACGTCATTTACATATTTTTCAAATACCGTATTTTTGTAAAGTTTTATTCCGCTATCATCATTGGTTCCTAATGTACTATATATTATACAGAGAAGGCATCAGATGGAATTCAAAATAGCGTTATATTGGAAGAAGGCGTGGTTGTGAACCGATTTCACCTATATTCTGTACATGTCATCAGGGTGTTGAGAAAATATTATATACGGAATTTCATTGAAATCGGTAGAGTAGTTCCTGAGATATGGTTTTTGGTCCATAAATGGGCGACGCCACGCCCATTTCCAATTTTAAAAAAAAGCCTGGGTGCAGCTTCCTTCTGCCACTTCTTCCGTAAAATTTAGTGTTTCTGACGTTTTTTGTTAGTCGGTTAACGCACTTTTAGTGATTTTCAACATAACCTTTGTATGGGAGGTGGGCGTGGTTATTATCCGATTTCTTCCATTTTTGAACTGTATATGGAAATGCCTGAAGAAAACGACTGTGTAGAGTTTGGTTAACATAGCTATAGTAGTTTCCGAGATATGTACAAAAAACTTAGTAGGGGGCGGGGCCACGCCCACTTTTCCAAAAAAAATTACGTACAAATATGCCCCTCCCTAATGCGATCCTTTGTGCCAAACTTTATTTTAATATCTTTATTTATGGCTTAGTTATGACACTTTATAGGTTTTCGGTTTCCGCCATTTTGTGGGCGTGGCAGTAGGCCGATTATGCCCATCTTCGAACTTAACCTTCTTATGGAGCCAAGGAATACGTGTACCAAGTTTCATCATGATATCTCAATTTTTACTCAAGTTACAGCTTGCACGGACGGATAAACGGACAGACGGACGGACGGACAGACAGACATGCGGATTTCGACTCTACTCGTCACCCTGATCACTTTGGTATATATAACCCTATATCTGACTCTTTTAGTTTTAGGACTTACAAACAACCGTTATGTGAACAAAACTATAATACTCTCCTTATTATAAAAACAGCAGTCCAAAAAGTTATTAGCTTAAAGTCGGCTAACTGCCCGCAACTTTAACACTCAGATTCAGTTAATAACTATGTATTATTTTTTTTTATCAACATTTTTGTATTTTTCTTACACGTTTTTTCTGTTTTTTCAATGAGTGATTATTTGATATTCAACAATCAGCCTCGGATGAGAGACCCCCCTTTTGATGACGACCATGGTACACGAAATAAGAACTACGATTTGAGGGCATGCACCTGGAATGTCCGGTCCATATAAAGGTGTGGGATTCGTGGTGGGATGAACGTCTAGCCACAATCCGCATCAAAGCGAGGTTCTTCAACATATCGCTGAGCGTGGGCGCACTTCGACGGAAGAGGAGGACGATATGACCATACTCTCAATAAGAGCGCACCCCCGCTGCCCCCACCACGATATCAAAATCGTGCTTGGCGACTTTAACGCCAGGGTGGGCAAGGAAGGTATCTTTGGCACTACGTCGGTAAACTTAGCCTGGAGGCTTCGCCGGGGCCCGAAATATGGATATCTGTAGTACTAGATTCCAGCATAAGAAAATTCATCAAACCACCTGGCTGACTCCGGATCGAAAAACCACCAACCAGATCGATCATGTTGTGATAGACGGACGACACGTCTCCATTGTTCCAGAGTTAGATGTGCGTGCGCTCCGAGGTCCTAACATCGACTCGGACCACCACCTTGTTGCAGATAAGATTCGCACCCGCCTCTGTGCAGCAAAAAACGCACGTCAACAAACACAAGGAAGGTTCGACGTCGAGAAGCTGCAATCACAACAGATAGCCGAACGATTTTCTACTCGACTTGCACTCCCGCTCTCTGAGAGCACTCCTCAACAACTCGGTGCGGGATGGGATAGATACCGAAAGTTGAAGAGGGGAGCGAGACGCATTTGCAGACAGGAAAAGAAAGAGTCAGAGATGCGTGAGTATGAACAGCTTGACAAGCTGGCCGACAGGGGTAATGCTCGAAAATTCTACGAAAAGATACGGCGAATAACTTAACCGAAAGTTTCAAGACCGGAGCATGCTCTTGTAGAACCCCCAAAGGTGATCTAGTGACCGAGGCCCAGAGTATACTAAAATTATGGAGGGAACACTTCTTTAGCCTGCTGAATGGCAGTGAAAGTACAACGCCAGGAAATGGCGAACCCGATTCTCCAATCCATGGCGATGGAGCAGACGTTCCATGGCCCGACCATGAAGAAGTTCGAATAGCAATTACCCGTATGAAGAACAACAAAGCGGCGGGGGCCGATGGATTGCGGCCCGAGCTATTCAAACACGGCGGTGAAGAACTGATAGGGGGCATGCAACAGCTTCTTTGTAAAATCTGGTCGGACGAAAGCATACCCAACCATTGGAATTTAAGTGTGCTCTGCCCAATCCACATAAAGGGAGACCCCTCAATCTGCACCAACTACCATGGGATAAGCCTCCTCAACATATCGAGCGTATTGTGTGAAAGATTAAAGCCCACTGTCAAAAAACTGATTGGCTAATCAGGATTTAGACCTGACAAATCAACAACTGACTAGATATTCACCATGCGCCAAATCTTGGAAAACACCCGTGAAAAGAGAATCGACACACACCACCTCTTCGTTGATTTCAAAGCTGCTTTCGACAGCGCGAAAAGGAGCTGCCTTAATGCCGCGATGTCTGAATTTGGTATACCCGCAAAACTAATACGGCTATGTAAACTGACGTTGAGCAACACCAAAAGCTCCGTTAGGATCGGGAAGGACCTCTCCGATCCGTTCGATACCAAACGAGGTATCACACAAGGCGACTCCCTATCGTGCGACTTCTTCAACCTGCTGCTGGAGAAAATAATTCGAGCTGCAGAACTTAATCGAGCAGGTACAATCTTTTATAAGAGTGTACAGCTGCTGGCGTATGCCGATGATATTGATATCATCGGCCTCAACACCCGCGCCGTTAGTTCTGCTTTCTCCAGACTGGACAAGGAAGCAAAGCAAATGGGTCTGGTAGTGAACGAGTGCAAGACGAAATATCTCCTGTCATCAAACAAACAGTCGTCGCACTCGCGACTTAGCTCTCACGTCACTGTTGACTGTCATAACTTCGAAGTTGTAGATACTTTCGTCTATATTGGAACCAATATTAACAGCAACAAAAATGTCAGACTCGAAATCCAACGGAGAATAACTCTTGCCAACAGGTGCTACTTTGGACTGAGTAGGCAATTTAGAAGTAAAGTCCTTTCGCGATGAACAAAAACCAAAGTCCATAAGTCATTCATTATTTTCGTCCCGCTATATGGTGCAGAGGCATGGACGATAACAACATCTGATGAATCGGCCTTAGGGGTTTTCGAGAGAAAGGTTCTGCGAAAGATTTATGGTCCTTTGTGCGTTGGTCACGGCGAATATCGCATTCGATGGAACGATGAGATGTATGAGATATACGATGCCATTGACATAGTTCAGTAAATTAAAAGACAGCGGCTACGCCGAAAACACTCCAGCTCTGAAAGTATTCAACGCAGTACACGTCAGGAGAAGCAGAAGAAGACCTCCACTCCGTTGGAAATACCAGGTGGAAAAGAACCTGGCTGCGCTTGGAACCTCCAATCGGCGCCAAGCAGCGAAAAGCAAGAACGACTAGCACGCTGTTATAAACTTGCCTATAACCGGGTAATTAAAAAGAAGAAGAGAATTATTTTACTCTGTGTTTATTTATAACTAATTCATGTTTATTTTCGTTCTTATTATTATACAATTTTGTTTATATAATAGTGCAGATGATGTCACTATACTATATCATTACTCCTATCCCTCAGCATTGGTGTATCCCCCGCCAAACTTATGATACTATTTAAAATCTACTAATTTATGCTAATTTTCATATTTCTCAATTTGAAATTTTTTAATGAACTGTCATCTCTCACTTGTGCGCAGGTAAAAGAGACGAGAGAGAGTTGATTTATCTACTTACATATACGTATGTACATATAATATGAAACTGTGAACGATTTGTCAGCTTCACCTTAAAATTCTAAGCTATACGCAAAAGAAATCAACAACAAAAGCACACCTGTTCTTTGCTCTAGAGTGGCATTGTTATACTGTGAATTAGCAAGTATACGCAACATGCAGGGTTTCGTTTTCAGCAATTTTGGGATAATAGAGAAGAAGAGGGAAAAATATTGAAATGATACGAGTATGCTAAGTCTCCAGCTGGATGGTACATATTTTTATTGAGATTATTAGACGTTTAATTTGACATTGACAAAAGTTCCATTAAAATATGTAATTTTGTGTATGACGCGTAAGCTAGAGATTCATAGATATAATAATTTCTAATATTAATCAATACTGTTATATTTGGTAAATATTTATTTTTAATTATTAACGTCATTATTGTCAAAGCAAACAACCATGAAGCAGGCAAAAAGTTACATCAGGAATTACAGGCCTTGATATATAATATGGAGAAAGCTGAAGTCAAGATTTTTAACCAGATTTTAAGACTCGGTTGGAAGTTTTCCGAGAAATTATCTATTGCTTAGAAGGACTTTTAAATTTGTTTCTTTAGCGTTTTTTTCCTTTAGAACATATGTCAGAAGCATAATTTCCGAGGAGGTCTCAGAGTTTTTCGAATACTAGTGAAGAAGTATATACATTAGGCCGGGTCGATTTTCGGGGAGGCAAAAAAATCGCCCATTGCTCTATGAAAATCATATTCTAGGGATAAAAATAAGAAATTTTGCCGAAGGAACCATACCTCTGAAACGAATTCTGATGTCTCCCAATTTGGGTCGAACTTTTGGGTAGGGGGCAAATTTTGAAATAGAATTGAAATTGCCATTTCATTCTTATTACCTCTGAAAGTGAGGAGAACTAAAGCAATAACCACTATGGTATTTCAAAAAAAATAATAAGTGAAGTGACCATTCCAAATCAAAAAGTTTACAATGAATCCACCATCCTCTACACCGGAAGATGAAGCAACTACATCAACAACTATCGAAAACCCAATGAGTCATATACCCAAGCATGATGTTACTGTTTTTGGTGTGTCTACTGATTTGACTGATCTTAATTTACCAACCCATCTGGATATCTTGAGAAATTATTTTTACTTAAGCGAACGTGCTAAAATAGAATAAAAAAAGTTTTCCCATAAATCATTCACTATTCAAGTACAAGATAAGTTGATTGGAATTTGGGAAAAACTTGGTATGGAAATAATGCTGAAAAAAAGTGTATGTAATAAATTGAATAAATTGCTTGACAAGTATCAAGAGCAAATCAAGAGAAGAAACAACACCCAACAATTTACAGAGTATGTAAAATCTCTGGAAAGAGTTTTTTACATTGGAACATGTAAATGCGATTTGAAGGCAGCTCCATGTGGGCTGGGTTCCCGAACGCCTCAAGGAGTTCATGCACGATCAACATAATCAGAGAAGACTAACAATGAAGACATTTATGATGGAAACTGAAGGGCAAGGAGCAACGTCTATGTCATCAATGCTAACATACCAAGATCCCGATGATTCAACATACGCACCGCCTCCGGTTCAAGAAGATTTGGATAGAAGCACGAGTTCACAATACACAGAGAGATACGATTGTTTTAACTTTGCCTTGGTATGTGACAGATTTGGTGTGCCTGACAGAGTAGCATCAGCATTGGGAACCGCTCTTTTGCAAGATTTTAAAATTAAAGATAAGCATGGGAAACCTCTCATCATGAATAAATCGAAAGTTCGCAGAGAAAAAGAGAAATGCAGACAAGAAGTGCTTCGCAAACGGTTAGATGATACCAATTTCTTAGCGTTTTCATTCGATGGCAGAAGAGATGATACTTTAACGATAGATAAAATTGATGAGAAGTATCATACTAGGATGGTAAAAGAACCTCATCTTGTTATTTTGAAAGAACCCAATTCTGAATTGATTGGTTCCGTAAAACTGGAACATGAAACCGCTGAATACAAAACAACCAAATTAAATGGTTTTTTCAACGATAAAAATATATCACTGGATACATTAATTGGAATATGCACTGACGGTGAGCCAACAAACACTGGCTCACACGGTGGAATTATACGACGATTCGAATTGCTATTAAAAAGACCATTGCATTGGTTTGTTTGCCTTCTACACTTCAACGAACTTCCGTTTCGGCATTTGTTTGAAGCTTTGGATAAATCAACCAGCACTGGACCAAGATCGGCAACCGGAAAACTGAGCCGTCAAATCGAAACTTGTGAAACTCTTCCGGTAAGTTATTGCTATCACTCATTTATTATAATTGTCAACCATTTTTAATTATTTTATTATTATATATTTTTAGGTGGTGGACGGCTTCCAGAAAATTGAGTTGCAAAATATGCCCCCTGCTCCAGAAAAAAAAGAAAGAAAGAAGGCGTGGTTCCGGTGGATCTGGCTAACATCAAACCAGGGAAAATTGTACATTCTCGGTGGCTAACCAAGGCCGCTAGATTATTGCGATTATATGTGACAACGGAAAATCCAGATGCAAATTTAAGAATTTTGGTTGAATTTATAATTAAATGTTATGTGCCAATGTACTTCAATATCAAGTATTACAGCTCTGTCGTGTACGGCAGTGCATTATTTTTCAAGTTCATTGGTTGGTCACGATTTCTAGAACCTCGTTTACGCAAAATTGTCAATCAAGTAATTAAAGATAATTCATATTATGCGCATTCGGAAAATATCTTGTTATCAATGTTGTTTGATGATAGGAAAGAAAAGCGCGACTGTGCCATCAAGAGAATTCTACGCTATCGAACCGATGTTGACGAGCCAATGGAACTTAGAGTTAATAAAAAACCAGATATAGACTTTAATTGCACAAGTTATATGGAAATGATCAATTTGAATGATATAAATATCGTATTTGAACCACCATTCACGCGAAGCATTCCGTACGATACATTGAAAGAATATTTAAATCAAGATGATCCACCGTTTAATCATCCAAAAATTCCATCACACATACAAGGAACGGAGCGACATGTTCAATTGCTAGCTAGCGTTTCCAAACGGGTTATACCTGAAAATGTAGAGGCTGTTATGGCGACGACATTAGAGAGCCGTGCGAAGTTGCCCAGACTTGAAAGTAAAAAACACTTCAAACAATAATTTTTTTTAGTTTCTTTTCTATAACTCACTTAAATTAATTTTTTCATTTACATATGTTCTGACTAAATAAATTTCTTAAGAGAAAAAATAGATATTATTATAAATAAATAAATAAAAATAAAGAAAAAACATAGCCATTTAGCTGATTTTTTCATGTACAGGCCAAAAATGGTGATTTTTTGAAATGATTGTATGGGGAACCCCCCAGGGGAGTTCCAGGGCGTGTGCCACTGGCATGGGTGGATCGGCCGTCCAAAGTAAGTGGGGGTCGGTCATACATTTGGACTCGATTGGAGCACTCTAAATGGGTCAAAGTGGGATTTTTCAAAATTTGCCCCTACCCAAAAGTTCGACCCAAATTGGGGGACATCAAAATTCGTTTTAGAGGTATGGTCCCTTCGGCAAAGTTTACTTATTTTGATCCCTAGAATATGATTTTCATAGAGCAATGGGCGATTTTTAAATCGACCCGCCCTAATATACATATATCTGAAGAAAAGTGAAATATATAGCAATATTCAAAATAAGTATCAATGAATTTTCAAAAGTTAGCCAACGGGGTTGATATTATCGTATAGTTCGCCATTAAATCACAAAAGAGATCACATTCTTACACTGACATACTATATTGCATTTGTAGCATGAAAGGCAACCGTAATTGGGCATAAAAATTACATACAAACATAGCCACATTTCCAAAGCAAATTTTTCATGCTCAAATTAATAAATGAAAATGTATTAATTTATGCATTTATAAAAAGGCAAGCAGAAACATTCGCAAGCCGATAGCTAACCAACATATTAAGTAACTAAGTAGCTAGTCGACTTTCTAAAATTCTTTAACGCCTCGTCTAGCTAACGCTACTTTGTACGATTAATGTAATTATGCATACTACTTGGGAGTTGCGTTAACCCGCTTGGTTCGCTTGTCGATTGAAAAAATTGGTTAAGTAAGTAAATGGAATGTCAAAATGTACTTAATAGTATTGTTGCTTAAGAAAATCAAATAAAAAAAATTCATAAACCACGAAAATTTTTGTGAGTAGTTTTATGTTGGAATATTGAAAAAAATTAATAAATTTACAGGTCGGACTTAACGAAATTTTTGTCTAAAAGCACCAGCAAATGTGCATGTAAGAATAACATAATGTATTTTATTTTCTAAAATGGAAAAGCACGATTGCAAGTCGAAAATATTTGTTCTTTAAGCAATTTCAGCGATTCGACCTTTTTTGATCTTCGCGCCCATACAATGTCAGCCTTCGACTTCAGACTGTTAGTTTTGCATTGTTAATTCACTCAAGGGAAAAAATCAAAGAAAACTTTTTATTCTGATCTGCGTTCGACATCCCCTCCAATAACACAGACAGAAAAAATCCTGTACTTGTGTTGGAAAATCAAATACTCTCTCAGAACAGTCACCCATCACGGAGTTTATCTATATCTATACATTTCGAATTCGTTCTGAAAATTTAACCAAACGTATCACGTGTCACCAACTCCGAAGGTTTCAATGATTTAATAAAAGATTTGAATCTAACAAAAAAAAGCAGAGTTGTCGACATCGCGATTAAAATAACGCAATTTATTGAATTATAATATTCCAATATATCATCAAAGAAAACGATATGAAAAAATGTCTTGTTTTAATAAGGAAAATGGAGTCTGCTTTTGTTAAAAATTTGAAAAATTGGTTTTCTTTAAATAAATGGTGATTCATTTCGAAGTTCCCTACATTTTTAAAGAAAAAACACAGAATCTTCAAACGAAATGGGGTATGCTTGTTATCATTCGAAAGAGCATTCTTTGGCTTTTATTTTTGAAGATTATTTCTTTCAAATGTTGGCCGAGGCTACGTCTCATATGGCCCATCCGTTGAGTCCAATTTCCGATAACTTGTTCGAGCATTTTGACTGATAATTGGCGAATGTCATGCGTGATGTTTTTTTCCAAAGCCTGAATAGAAGCGGGATTTTCGCGTAGACTTTAGACTCTACATATCCCTGAAATCACGGACTTCAAATTCAGCATCAAATAGTCTGTTATTATGACGCCATAACGGTCGCCATTGACGGTTACGTTCTCACCGTCATCATTTTTGCAGAAATATGGACCGATGATTCCACCGGCCCACAAACCACACCAAAGCGTTGTTTTTTCCGGATGAAATGACAGCTCTTGAATCTCTTCAGGTTGCTCTTCCTCCCGATCGTGACAATTTTTCTTGTTTACATATCCTTTGAGACAGAACTGGGCCTAATCGCTGAACAAAATTCGAAAACGTCGAATCTTCTTAGACCTTATCAAAAGCCCATAGAGCGGAGCGATGTCGCTTGGAAAGGTCGAGTGTCTTCAGTTCTTGCACAAGCTGTATTTTGCACCAAGTCGTTCTATACGTCAGTCCAAGTTGCTGCGAACGGCGCCGTGTACACTCTTAGCTATGGTTGCTAAGATTTGTAAACGTTGTTCAGGTATAAGTCCTCCCATGATGACATGCTACACAATATTGAACAAAATTAACATTGTGATATTTGTGATTGTGCCTTCTGTAACGTAACTTTCGTTCGATTTAAGTCCCAGATACAGTGTATACATATATTCGGTAAATTAAAAAACAGTGTTGCTTAAATTGCTTCCTTAGTCGATATCCTGAGCTATTGTTATTTATATCATAACCAGTTTTCTTTCGGTACAATATTTGAATTTTCAACAACAACAACATTTATTGCACTCACATTAATCAGAGCCGTGATTGCGCCATAATTTATGAATATTGTCGCCCATGCTTATGCAGTATATGAAACAGGTTGCAAAGTGTGTAAACAGCCTATTCTTAAACAGGCATCCACCGCTAATATCGGCCACGATGCTGATTGAATGAGCCAATTGAACATAATTTATTAGTCTACGAAATTTTCAACAAAACGTGTCAAAAAAACAAAGCGAATTGAGCGAAAATATACAGACTAAATGAACGCATTTATACTGGCTTTCAAACTGTGCATGATACGATGCTTATGTGTTGGAGTTTTTATATGAGTTGCAAGTACAAGTCTTTGTACATAAGTGGTATATAATGATTATGTAAACATATTTGTTGCTCTATACCCCTTCATTTCACACACAAGGCTTCTAAGCTGTCCGAGAGCCGATCCGCTTAGTCAGCCGCTTGAGTCCAGATCCATTTTAATAAGTTTACATACATACGTACATATGAGCAATGCATTGTCTTCTACCTGTTGGTCACTTTTATTGATTTTACTCGATCAATTTTAAATAAATATATGTACATACATATTTATATCTTACATCGCTTTTATTGCTTACCAACTTGCAAAGTTGACCAGTTTAACTGGTTGTAAGTAATCGCAAAATACAGTTCATAAAGAATTACAAAAAAAAGCATGAATAAAAAAACAAAAATTATTATCATTACACACACACACATCGCAGCAATCCAGCAGTGGCGACAGCAACCGGCCATTAAAGATTGTATAACAATTGCTGCTGTAGTCGCAAGTGCGAGGGCGTAACTAATGACGCCGTTGTTGTTGTTAATCACACACACATATACTGTTTTATATTTGTAATTTGCTTATTCTTTTTTCTACACCAAAGCTTGTCTTTTGTTCTGTAGCACTATTATATTGTACCTTTGAATGCCTCAAGCTGACCACTCGCTGCCGAGCAAAAACTTGCAAACCAGTTAACAGCCTCACCATTTGCTTTTGCTTAAAACAACAGTTTTCAGATTTAACCACAGCTATGTGGTTCTACATAGTTCCAGTTTTCTTTTACTTCCCGCTGCTGGAGTCCGCTGCACCTACATTTACTGCCACACCTCCCCAACCATTTGGTTACTTTTTCAGTCGAAGTAATTGGCATGATCTACTACTATGATTTAATTATTATTATGCTTTAAGCATAAATAATATGCAAATGTCCTTGAAATATTGACAGCTTGGCTGAGTTTTACATTTTTTTACAAATTCTTTTGTTTCGTGGATTCGAAGTGAGGTGGCGCAATAATAATGGGGAAATATATTTGCAGAAAATATTATTGGATAATCCTAAAACAAGTTCCATTATTTTTTCTCGACATGTATTCCTTTTTGCGCATATGTTTTTTAAATTTAATTTATTTTTTATTACTAACTGGTTTTTGTATTATTTTCTGTTATTTTTGCATTATTTGTTTTTTCATTGGTTCAGTACTTTACGAGCTATTTTAATTAATATTGCTTACCCATTTATACAGTAGTTTCGCTTTTAAAATAAGTACAAATTAAACCAATAATTTAACTCACTTAATTTATTTCACAGAAATAGAGGTTAAGCCAATAACCAATACCCTCTGCAAGATTAGCTGATGACAAGTACTTACTGAATATATTCTAGTACAACCATAAGAAGTCTGCACAATTTGAGAATCAAGGTTAGGTCAGCATGTAGTTAGTTAGAGAAAAAAAAGCATCATCTAATAATATTATAAAAACAGCATAACAACATAAGTTTTGAATCATTTTAGATTTTTGCCTTTTCTTATTTTCTTATTCCAACTCGCTTCAACTCAAATATACGTATTTTAAAAATTATGTTACAAAATACCAAGACCATACTTAAATAATATTAATATGAAAATTTTTTACAATCAATTTCAAAATTACTTTTAGATATCATTGGAATTTCTATCATCATGTAGTGTTGTTAATTGTAATTGTAGTTCAATTAGTGAGCGATTGTACTTTTTAAAAATTGTTTCTTTTTCTTTTCTTGTTAAATATAATTAATTAGGGCTTACTGTATCACTGTATTTTTATTCGAATTGATCGATTGACCAACAAACAATGGTAATTTGATTTCAAGTTCAGTTTAATAGCTTTTTCACTTTATGACTAATGCGAATAAAATTCCAAACAGAGTTGTGGTGAATAATTGCGGATATAAATATTAAATTTTTTTTCACTAGTTTTCGGAAAGTATTTGGGCTTTATCTGCTGTAGTCGAGTATTTTACCCAAAGGAAGATCATCCAATGCGTTGTAAGATCTAGTTCCGATCACACTTCGACTTTTTAAAGAGTCTATATTAAAGTAAGAATATTTTCCAAAAACTGGATTGCACAAATGTATACTGCACAGGGTTACATCTATTAGCCTTCATGCTATTCATTTGTCATAAAATCTGTAAAAATAAATACTAATTGGACCTCAATGCATATTTACTACTTTATATGAGAAGCAACGATTTGAACTAGAGGTCTAAATTTTAAAGCTATTGATACCAATTTTCGCCCGCGTAGAAAGTGAATGAATTTTCAAAACAAAAGCCATTTTGTTTGGTTTTGAGACTGGTTGATAGTCACGGGGACCGTAAACCAATGGAAAACTGTAGCCTTCTAAAGTCATCATTGAAATACGCTGCAATGGCATGATTTCTTCATTGAACTATCCAGGCGAGATGGTTGCTTCAATAATATTTTCATTGTTCTACGCAATGCTTCGTGGTAATATTTGTATTTTGTGCTATTTTGTTATTTCCTCATGATACATATTACGGTTGTTAGGCTATCGTTTGTGGAGTCTATAACATATTGTATGGCACAATCTACTTAATCCAATGGATATATTACCTTTCACTGCTTTCGGAACCTAATCTAACCATTTGCTGTATAATATAAAAGTAATTTAGAATGAAAAACTCCCGGCTATAACTTTATATAAACTATTCTATATTTTCAGTTAAATTGAAACAGGTTCAAGAGTTTAAAAGTTTATCCTAAAATGCCAAAAAAAAGTTATAAAATGGAAAAATGAACATAAAAATATATTTATAAATAAAGTATTCAGCGCGCAGAACTAACTTGAAGTGCCGATTGAGCCGGTTTTCTTTCATTACATATGCGCATAAGAATGCACTGTTTGGAAACTATAAAATTGCCGGTCAAAGACGGACCTGCGCGTCTACGCGCACTGCATTCGCATAAAACTTCACATATTGCGAAATTCAACGTATCATACTGCGCCCAATATTCAACGTTCAAATATTAATCGAAAGGCGAACGGCAAAAAATAATTTTTTTTTCTTCTCGCTTTAGCATTTTACCATTGACTTTTGATGACTGCATCATAAGCGAATGGAGACAAAAACAAAATTAAAGTAACGCAGAGCGGCAAGGTGACGCAGAAGGCCTTGAGTGACTAGATACATACATGTATCTGCAACCATCTATAGTTGCGTGTGTGTCTGTGGTAAATAGTATGTATATATCAAACTCAGTTGAAACTGCAATGTGGATGCTGTAAGAAGCGCGTCCCGCAGTCAAAATAAATTGACGACAATAAAAAAACAGTAAAATTCAAAACTAGAAATTTGGCACAAGCGCACGCGTGTATACTTATACATACATATATGTATGTACAAACATATACTTCTACATACATAAATTATATCTATTATATTCATATATATGTTTGTATATTGTTCATAAAAATAGCTATTTACTCTAGTTAGTTTTTCACACATACGCTTGCCTTAAAAGTTCAATTATTTTTCGTAACCCTGAAAGTATGGCAACTCTTTATGTAACTGAACAGTTCACTATGAGTGGACTAAGTTGTCGCTATGACTTTTGTTTGTTTGTTGTGAAGTTTTTTGTTCAGCTGCTGGTCAGCTTGCTTGATTACTGCTTTTGTTTTTGTTGTGATTAGTATTTATTTTTGCATTAAGCTGCTCGATCTTGACATGTTTGCTTTATTCATTTATATATAAGCACAGTTTATTCCACATATTTATATACCATATGTACGCAGATCATACATACATACCCAGCAAACATGTTTACAACAAGTACTTTTTTACTTTATTGAAAAACCCTTTGCTATATATGTATGTACAAACATTTGTACTGGTTACTACATCTCCACATGTATTTAATTAAATATAAAAAATGCCGCAAGTTGAATGTCCAATTAAATAAAAGAGTCGCTTCAAATTCGAGCATATGCATTTAAATTACTAATTGCTCGTAATGGTGATTGCATTCTGACAACAAAAACAAACACGAAAAACGAACAGATGTGTTTTGCAAGTAAATTGGACTATTTACCAATTTTTTCATGATTTTTTCGTGGAAAATCGTTTGGTATTGGGGCAAACAAAGTTCAAAGACTGGCAATTAATTAGTATAATAAAAGAACTCCGTGGACTAAAAAGAATGAGACAAAAAGTTATTCTAACAATTTTTTTCAATTTAAAATTAAATTTATTATACCTAAAAACTAAAAGTATGAACATTTCAGGCATAGCAGGAGTCCAAAGCTCAGTAGACCACTGTGGTCTAAAGCGTGCTTCCTTTAGATGAGAAGCATATTTTGAGAGTGAGAGAGATTGAACTACAAAGTGCTTTCCAAAGCAAACAGGGCTTTTTGAATCTAGCGCCCCCTGGTGGCGCCATCTATATGTTGACTGGTGTGCTACAATCTGCTATCTTTATCTGTTGTTCAGTAAAAATTTCATGACATTTCATAGATTGGAAGTAAAGTTATTGCTTTTTAAGTGTCAGTATGTTGTGTTATCGGTCGAAAATGAGCTTCGAACAAAGAGCCAACATTAAATTTGTTTTAAAATTGGTAAAACTTTTACCGAAACGTTCAATTGATGAAAAAAGTTTATGGCGATAATTGCCTATCCCGTAGCAGAGTGCACGAGTGGTTTCAAGGTTTTAAAAGTGGTCGTGAGGACATAAATGACGATCAGGATGTGGGCCATTCAAAATCCGTGATCACCGGAAATTCTATCGAAACTGTGCGTGAATTCATCAAAAATCAGCCGAAATCATCATCGAAATTCATGGAAATGGGATTGAATATCTCCAAAACATCGATTTATCGCATTTGGACCGAACATTTGGGCTTACGAAAGGTGTGTGCATGGTTTGTTCCGCACAAATTGACGGACGATCAAAAATTGCTCAGAACCCAACCTTCGATCGACGCTGGTGACCGATTATTTGACAAAAATCACATTTTAACCAATAACCACTCCCCGTATTCACCTAATGTGGCACCGTGCGACTTCTTACATTTGCCCATAAAGGAAAGCGTTATGCAGACGTAGAGGCCATTCAAAAGGCTTGCGCCGGCATACTGACGGCCATACCGGCCAACGAGTTAAAACACTCGTTCGACATGCTTTTGGACCGTGCAAAAAGCTGTATTGAAGCAGAAGGAGACTATTTTGAATAAAATAAATTGATTTTGCCCAAAAAACCATTTGTTCTGTTTTTTTAAGTCTTGTTTACTTTGGAACGCACCGTGTACTAATTCATCTCTTTGATAAATTATAGAATAATAAACTATACAAAAAGTTGACTCTTGAGAGAGTTAGTTGAAAAATACTCTCATGAAAATTATGGTCACTTCACTCAATACAAATATAAATAAATTAAAAAAATTCTTGCAGGATGAATTGTTAAAGAGCGCAGAGAGCGTATTCAGAAGCTAACTGTTATATATGAGGATTGATGTATCTAAATCTATATAGATAAAAGAAAGTCGTGTTAGTTAAAACATTTTGGCTGAAAATTGGTGGGGAGGTAGCTTAGAAACAGGGTAAAGACATAGAATACCTTTTATCTCTTTATGTCAAAATTTAATACAACTCATAAGTACAAAAATTATATTTCAAATAATAAGCATTTGTTCAAAATTCATGTAAGAATCACTTGAAAATTTTAGTAATTCAAAAATAGAAAGAAATAAGTAAAAATTTGCATATCCATACATGCTTATAATATGAGTTATACTGATTTTGCACCTGAACCAGGCAGTTGTTTTTTATGACGAACCCGTCAGATATATTTAATATCACAACAAAAAATTACATTGACCTTTTCATCGTCAAGGCATTGTCGATACTTTGCTTTCATAAAAACCAAACGCAATATCTAGCTTAAAATATAGCGGAATAACTGGAGTGTTATTATAAAGGTCAATTATAATTTGAGATATACATAAATATTTTCGAAGCAGTGCAATATTTAAACAGAAACGATGAAGTATACTATGGGTACAATTTCAAACTGATCCTTCATAAAAAATAGTAAAATTGCTAAATATTAGGAATAATAGAATAGAACCGCAACCAAATACACTGTGCAATAAATTAAAACTGGCTCAGTTCTCTCATTCGATAAATAATATACCACGTGCATCCCAAAAGACTGATGCCATAACCTTGCCACCTGATTTTTTGTCTTTCCACGCTTGAGAACCGTTTCATAATATGATATAAGGAGATATATCATTTTTGATGAACCAACTTGTGTTAGTTTACAAAAAAAATAATCAAAAAGCATTTCGTTTTTTGTGAAATGCTGACTATCGATTGGACTCGGTTGATTTCACTGGTGTGCACCCAAATTCAACAGTATTTTTTCGGAAAATGTAAAAAACAGCTGGTATGACGAAGAGTGCCGTGTCGTAGCGGAGAGAAAACAGACTGCCTACCTCACAACGTTGCGATCGACCACAACACGTGCGGGTTGGGATAGATACCGAGTGTTGAAGAGGCCGAAATGAGTGAGTACGAAGAGCTTGATAAGCTGGCCGACAGGAGTAATGCCCGAAAATTCCACGAAAAAATGCGGCGGCTTACAGAAGGTTTCAAGACCGGAGCATGCTCTTGTAGAACCCCCAAAGGTGATCTAGTGACCGATGCCCAGAGTATACTAAAATTATGGAGGGAACACTTCTTTAGCGATGCCTACTGAATAGGAGTGAAAGTACAACGCCTGGAAATGGCGAACCTGTTTCTCCAATCGATGACGATGAAGCAGACGTTCTGTGGCCCGACCATGAAGAAGCTCGAATAGCAATTACCCGTCTGAAGAACAACAAAGCGGCGAAGGCCGATGGATTGCCGCCTGACTTATTCAAACACGGCGGTGAAGAACTAATAGGGAGCATGCATCAGCTTCATTGTTAAATATGATCGAACGAAAACATACCCAACGATAGGAATTTAAGTGTGCTCTGCCCAATCCACATAAAGGGGACCCCACAATCTGCACCAACTATCATGGGATAAGCCTCCTAAACATTTCGTATAAGATTCTATCGAGCGTATTGTGTGAATGATTAAAGCCCACCGTCAACAAACTGATTAGACCTAATCAGGAGTTAGACCTGACAAATCAACAACAGACTAGATATTCACCATGCGCCAAATTTTGGAAAAGATCCGTGAAATGAGAATCGATACACACCACCTCTTCGTCGGTTTCAAAGCTGCTTTCGACAGCACTAGAAGCAGCTGTCTTTATGCCGCGATGTCTGACGTTGAGCAACACCAAAGGCTCCGTCAGGATCGGGAAGGACCTCTCTGAGGCGTTCGACACCAAACGAGGTTTCAGAAAAGGCGACTCCCTATCGTCTTCTTCAATCTGTTGCACGAGAAAATAATTGGAGCTGCAACTCTTAATCGAGCAGGTACAATCTTTTACAAGAGTGTACAGCTTCTGGCGTATGCCGATGATATTGATATCCCCATTACGGACAGTCCTCATTACTGGACAAATTACATGAACACAACGTTTTTATTATTATATTCATACGAAAACATTTCCTATAACCGGACAAGAGTACGTTTCAATTATCGTACAAGGACACTATGGTATTTTGCTAATATTTTGCTCCAATTAAGGGTATATTAAGTTTGTCACGAAGTTTGTAACACCGAGAATTAAGCGTCGGAGACCGATTAATGTATATATTATATAAATGATCAGTACGTTGAGCTGAGTCGATTTAGCCATGTCCGTCTGTCTGTCTGTCTGTGTATATACGAACTAGTCCCTCAGTTTTTAAGATATCGTTTTGAAATTTTGCACACGTCATTTTCTCTTCAAGAAGCTGCTCATTTGAACTGCCGATATCGGACCACTATAACATATAGCTGTCATACAAACTGAACGATCGGAATCAAGTTCTTGAATGGAAAACTTTCACATTTGACAATGTATCTTCACAAAAGTTGGCACATGGTATTTTCTATGGCAACAATGTAATCTCCGAAGAAATTGTTCAGATCGGTTAACTATAGCATATAGCTGCCATACAAGCTGAATGATCGGAATCAAATGCTTGGATGGGAAACTTTTGCATTTGACAAGATCTATTCACGAAATTTTTATATGTGTTATTGCTCATAGAAATAATATAATCACCGAAGAAATTGCTTAGATCAGTTAACTATAGCATATAGCTGCCATACAAACTGAATAATGGGAATCAAATGCTTGCATGGGAAACTTCCTCATTTGACGATATATCTTCACGAAATTTTGTATGAGTTATAGTTTATAGAAAGAATGTAATAACGAAATAAATTGTTCAGATCGGCTCACTATATGCTATACTATAGCTATATATACATATATAGCTGCCATACAAACCGAATGATCAGAATCAGGGGCTTGTATGGAAAACTTTCACATTTGACGTGGTATCTTCACGAAATTTTACATGGATTACTGCTTAAGATAATAACATAATCTCCGAAAAAATTGTTCAGATCCGATTACTATAGCCTATAGCTTCCATACAAACTGGACACAAAGTTACTAAAAGACATACACCTGTGAAGGCTATATTAGCTCGGTTCAGTCGAAGTTAACGTTTTTTCTTGTTTTTATTGCAATATGCGTAAAAAAATCTTATATAATCTTATGTATGTAATTGAAAATGTGTTATGTTTATGTGTAAAAATTTGCAGAAAAAGTAATATATAGTTTATGGAAAAATTAAAAGTAGAATGATTGCTTTTGTATTTCATGTTATTTTGATTTGGTGACTATTTTGAAAATGCATATATTTTTATTGAAAGCTAACATTATGTCTATTACTATTTAATATATTTGTATAATAAATACATTTGTATTGTGTATTAATATATGTTTTACAGTTATTTTTATTAACTTCGCATATGTTTATTCTAAGTGATTTTATAAGTAGTTATCGTGGTTAGAATTCGCATCGCAGACTTAAAACTACTCGGAACACCCCAACGTTGAGCAGCCAATTAATTCTTAAAGCCTTTAAAATCATAAAATAACAGCACTTTATTTTATTATTTTATATATTTATTTTTTGTTTGTATATACAAAACGCATCTTGCAAAAGTCGATGTATAATGTCATCGAATGCACAAGCGAAATAAAAACTATAACAACAACTGCACAACAAAATATTGAGTATGTATTGGAAGAGAAGTCGCGCAGCAGCTTTATTCTTACTTGACGTGTCGTATTTTGCATGCGAAAAGGTCCGATTTCCACAAATATTGAAATATAACTATAGCGAGTGCGGATATATGTATGAGCGCTGTAGAGCGGCTTAAACAATGTGCTGTGACGAAAATGGGAGCATATGCAGCTAGTTTGCAAACAAGTACTTGTGAGCCCCGCAACAATATGGCAAATAACAAAAGTGATTGTACAAAAGCATTAGTGGGCCTTAGTTTAAGTGGCATATGTAGATATTATTTTAATATAAACGAAATGTTTTACTAAACCGGAATTTAAGAGTATCCTGGAGAGCATCGGGGAAACCAAATAGACACATTATCTCACAAATGGTTTACGTAACATTTTGAACCGAAAACTCTCTCGATTTTCATATCAAAATATCCCTTTGTATTGTTACGCAAGTAATCAATGGTTTTTTTTTTAACACAATACTATATACAAAATATTTACTGGAAAAGATTAATAATCAAAGTCGAGTAAAGCGATATAAGTACTGTTCCGCCTTTATTGGGAATAAATTCCTGCTTACTGTTCAAGGTGAAACCGACCATTACTCTAAAGTGGTGAAATGGAAGTTTTTTATCTACAAAAACTCTTATAAAACTAGTGAAATAGTTAAATTTATTATGATATATATATACATATAATTGTAACCTGTTTAAAGAGACCTTGCCTATAATGAGGCTTATTAATTAAACTTAGTTTTAGCTAAATCACGCATCCAATAGAGTAAACATTTTTAAGTGACAAAATATTTGATTGAGTCTAATACATGTATATTACACTTAACTTTTTCAATAAAAAATGATTTTTATGCACAATTTTACAAAAAACGAAGATTTTCAAAAGTTAAGAAAGAGTTGTGTTAAGTATTTTGCTAAGTTCTAATAGAGGTTTCTAAATATTTTATGATATTTTTAAATAATAATTAAAGAAGTATATTTAAATTAAATAATTTTTAAATTAATTTTGGAATTCTTTGCGATGTATTATTAATATGAATAATTTTTTTAAAATAAAATAAACCATTTTTTATTACATTACCCACATCATCAGACCCGAATGTCTTTTTGCACAGCAAACGTGTAGCAGTCTAGTCAAAATGGGCGCAAGAAAAATGACACTAAAAGCATTTGCTGTCAGCACCACGATACTTGCACAAATATGGAATTAAAAGCTAAGAATAGTGAAATAGTTGCTAAGAGATAGAAGCTGCAGATAAGCCTCATAGCGAAAAGCAGGCTGGCTTCCACACCACACCGCTTTTATTTGCTTTAATGTCGCTTGAATATGCTTTGTTTTTGGTTCAGTAAAACTTTTCTCGATTTTCTGGGCACAGCCAGCAACTCGAGTGGGCAGCACACAAAGCACAAAGCGCTTGCCGTGATAGCCACCGTTTATGTAAGCCAGGCAACAAATTAGAATGATAAAAACAACTATAACAACAAAGAGAATAGCAAAGTGAGCTATGAAACAGTTGTCTTGCAAAATAGTG
Organism: Bactrocera neohumeralis; assembly: GCF_024586455.1. Lineage (NCBI taxonomy): Eukaryota > Metazoa > Arthropoda > Insecta > Diptera > Tephritidae > Bactrocera > Bactrocera neohumeralis. The sequence goes on from NC_065921.1 coordinate 47,853,372, forward strand.
GCCGTGTGCACGATTTCGAAGTCAAGCGGTGTTGATGAAGGCTTGCCGTTAGATAAATTCGCGGCAACAACAGCACTTATGCAAGCTGAAAAATGGATTAGCGTATTAGAATGCAAATCGCAGGCGTTGAAAAATAACACAAACAAAAAATAAAGAAAATTTCTAAACAAAAGTCAAAATGTTTGAAAAGGAAACAACAATAAAGCTGCAATAGAAATAAAATCAGTTTTTGCCAGCCACATTTCTCAGGCCAACAAGCGCGCGACGTGTCTAGAGTATGAATAATTCCTCACACATTCAAATACATACATATATACTAGTATTGCGCTACATAACCATATAAATACATATACATATGTATTTAAAAAAACTCTCTGTATAGAATGCGATTGTGTTACTACCATTTGTTATCGTAATTGGGCATAATAAAGTCCTAAAGTGCATTAACTATAACAACAACCACTGCACTTAGAATATAATAGCATTGCATCGTTTAATGCATCGCCTCCAATTTGGCATTTAATGGCACATAAATTAGCGTTAGCTTTTCACTTCTTTACCACACTCTCCTACAATTGATTTAAGTCTCTTAGGTTTCGGTGTGCGTTAATTGCGGGAAGAAATCAATTTGTGCTACAATACACTATGCTTATTTTCAGTCCACTAATTGTATGTGCCTTATTTATAGAATGTAGACATTTAAAGTGCTAATTACACTAATTTGTGGGCTGAGAAGTACATAACGATTTATCACATTGTTGAAGACGTTGGGATTGGTGGTTCTTGCCTTAAATCTTTTGTAGATAGCTCTATCTGGCAATTGCAGCGGAAGTTCGTTGCTTATTTTCGAAGCTTTATAAAAGTTTGAGCAAGATCTCAACATGGACTGAGTATAAAAAATACTTATGTGGATAATAAAATAATATATAATTCAATTATATTTATCACCATCTTTAACAACGTTTAATGCCTGAAATTGATAAATTTATTTTGCAAGAACATATTCTAAACTGTTTTTTTCGAAAATACTTTCAAAAATATTTTAAATAAAAAAAGCTATTGAAATGCTTGATTCTATCATACTCAAAAGGTTATATAAACTGATTATAGTTATTGATGCGGATTAGGAAACTATTTATAATAAGCCAAGTTTTCGGTAAACGCAAATAGGGGATCATAAAACTCCGTTAATATAAATATTAGTCATTCTTGTTATAGTAACAAATTATTCTACTTAATTCATTTTAATATCCATTAGTAGATTTGTACTATCTTTCTAGTGTCCGTCATTATTTCACACGATATTTATTAGTTCAAATTTAGCCAAAATTGAGCGAGAATTTACATTGTATCGTAATATTTTGAAAGCAGCCATTAGTCTCTACTTCTTTTAAATAACTCTCCCAAATTATGCATTGTTTTTGATGTTATAGAAGCCTTCTTTCAATAAGATAGCGATACTGGATTTGGCAACTCTAGTTTTGCATTCTGGCAAATCAGAACTTTATCGTAAAGTTTGAAATTTTTGATGTTAAACATACTCAGAATGTCTTGACATACGAGCGCTATTTGTGTCGTTTACGTTACTGAAAATATTCATCTCTGCTTTTTTTTAAGGACAGTACGTACGTATCTACAATTGGGTTATAACCTCCAAATATTTACTACAGTAAGCAATAATTTGAATTAATTACTCCAATATTCAGCTATAGCTCGAGAAAACATTCACGAGGGGTGAATTTCAGTTATTTATATCAATTTCTAAATTTCCATTGTGTTAGTTAGTACAAAACGGTTTCATTTTCTCGAAGGCTTTTATCTAAATTTTAGTATTATGAACTAATGAAACTTTTGGTGCCTAATGAACTGAATGGTATAAAAATAGCATAAAATTATTTTTTTAATTTCATGCAAGTGCTTCATTAAACTTAAAAGAGTTCATTTAATTCTAATACTTTCTAATTTATACAATTTTGGTATCATAAATGTTCAATATATCAACTCTAGGAGTAAAAAAAATCAAATAAATTAACAAAACACAATTGTTGCTTGCATCCTGTTGACTTATATTGGTTTAGAACTTAAACTTGCTTACGTCCTTTGCATAAGCATCATCTTCCATTACTACTTTCCTTTAAAAGCTCGTGTTATGCTGTGAATAACTGGAAAATCAACTTAGAATTAAGAGAATTAAAAACATTTAAGCAAGTGCATCTGGTTTAAAATATTATATTTTAAGAAATGAAAAGATTTTAAAATATATTTATATATTTAAATAATACCTTAAACAAAAACAACCTTTTCTCTTAGCCACAAAGTATGATACTAGATTAGGGTAATAAAATACGTCGCAATTATTATTCGCTTGAAGGGCTACATACCCACTAATGATTTACGAACGCTGGCTTTATAAGATCTGGCTACACTTTTTTATACTTCTTTGTTTTTATTTTTATTTTCGATATAATTATGAATTTTACTACGCTGCTGTTAGAATATTTGTAACCCAAACTAAAATAGGTGCTGGCAAAGAGCAAGTGACCAAACGCACAGGCTGCGCATGAGTAGACAATAATTGCTGCTGGCTAAGCTGCTGAACTGGGTGTTTGTCAACGCTGATTAGCTTTGTTTTTATAGCTGTTTTTATTATTTGATATTTTTAACTTTTATTTCTTTTCTTCTTCTTTTGCCTTTTCTTATGTCATGATTTATTACCAATTTAAGACAAGCATGAAGCAGAAACCATTGAGATATACATATACAAATATTACAAAATTAGCTAGACGGAGGGAGCGGGCAATACTTGCAAACATGTGTGGGTGATTAGTGGGGTTTTTGTATATTTTTTTAATATTTTTTGATTTCTTTTCCTCTATTGTTTATTGAATTTTATCTTTTCTTATATTTTATATTTCTCTAACTTGTTTACTGCTCTTTCTGTTAGTTCAGAAGTTTTGTGTGACTGTTGGCAATGGCAGAACTAAACGTTGTGCCAATAATGTGGACGCAGTAAATCATTATCATTTATTTATACCGAGATTAGAACGATTTTAGATATAGATAATATATATCTTCTTCTTCTTAATTGGCGTAGACACCGCTTACGCGATTATAGCCGAGTTAACAACAGCGCGCCAGTCGTTTCTCCTTTTCGCTACGTGGCGCCAATTGGATATTCCAAGCGAAGCCAGGTCCTCTCCACTTGGTCCTTCAAGCGGAGTGGAGGTCTTCCTCTTCCTCTGCTTCCCCCGGCGGGTACTGCGTCGAATACTTTCAAAGCTGGAGTGTTTTCATCCATCCGGACAACATGACCTAGCCAGCGTAGCCGCTGTCTTTTAATTCGCTGAATTATGTCAATGACGTCGTATATCTCGTACAGCTCATCGTTCCATCGAATGCGATATTCGCCGCGGCCAATACGCAAAGGACCATAAATCTTTCGCAGAATTTTCCTCTCGAAAACTCGTAACGTCGACTCATCGGTTGTTGTCATCGCCCAAGCCTCTGCACCATATAGCAGGACGGGAATTATGAGCGACTTATAGAATTTAGCTTTTGTTCGTCGAGAGAGGACTTTACTTTTCAATTGCCTACTCAGTCCGAAGTAGCACCTGTTGGCAAGAGCAATCCTGCGTTGGATTTCCAGACTGACATTCTTGGTGGTGTTAATGCTGGTTCCTAAATAGACGAAATTATCTACAACTTCAAAGTTATGACAGTCAACAGTGACGTGAGAGCCAAGTCTCGAGTGCGACGACTGTTTGTTTGATGACAGGAGATATTTCGTTTTGCCCTCGTTCACTGCCAGACCCATTTTCTGTGCTTCCTTGTCCAGCCTGGAGAAAGCAGAACTAACGACGCGGGTGTTGAGGCCGATGATATTAATATCATCGGCATACGCCAGCAGCTGTACACACTTATAGAAGATGGTATCTTCTCTATTTAGTTCTGCAGCTCGAACTATTTTCTCCAGAAGTAGGTTGAAGAAGTCGCACGATAGGGAGTCGCCTTGTCTGAAACCTCGTTTGGTATTGAACGGCTCGGAGAGGTCCTTCCCGATCCTGACGGAGCTTTTGGTGTTATTCAATGTCAGTTTACACAGCCGTATTAGTTTTGCGGGGATACCAAATTCAGACATCGCGGCATAAAGGCAGCTCCTTTTCGTGCTGTCGAAAGCAGCTTTGAAATCGACGAAGAGGTGGTGTGTGTCGATTTTCCTTTCACGGGTCTTTTCCAAGATTTGGCGCATAGTGAATTTCTGGTCGGTTGTTGATTTTCCAGGTCTGAAGCCACACTGATAAGGTCCAATCAGTTTGTTGACGGTGGGCTTTAATCTTTCACACAATACGCTCGATAGAACCTTATATGCGATGTTGAGGAGGCTAATCCCACGGTAGTTGGCGTAGATTGTGGGGTCTCCTTTTTTATGGATTGGGCATAGCACACTTAAATTCCAATCGTTGGGCATGCTTTCGTCCGACCATATTTTACAAAGAAGCTGATAAGGAGAGTTCTTCGCCGCCGTGTTTGAATAGCTCGGCCGACAATCCGTCGGCCCCTGCCGCTTTGTTGTTCTTCAGGCGGGCAATTGCTATTCGAATTTCTTTATGGTCGGGCAATGGAACGTCTGCTCCAACGTCATCGATTGGGGAATCGGGTTCGCCTTCTCCTGGCGTTGTGCGTTCACTGCCATTCAGCAGGCTGGAGAAGTGTTCCCTCCATAATTTAAGTATGCTCTGGGCATCGGTCACTAGATCACCTTTGGGGGTTCTACAAGAGTATGCTCCGGTCTTGAAACCTTCTGTAAGCCGCCGCATTTTTTCGTAGAATTTTCGAGTATTACCCCTGTCGGCCAGCTTATCAAGCTTTTCGTACTCACACATTTCAGCTTCTTTCTTTTTCTGTCTGCAAATGCGTTTCGCTTCCCTTTTCAACTCTCGGTATCTATCCCATCCCGCACGTGTTGTGATCGATCGTAATGTTGCGAGGTAGGCAGTCTGTTTTCTCTCCGCTGCGACACGGCACTCCTCGTCGTACCAGCTGTTCTTTTGCACTTTCCGAAAACCAATGGCTTTGGTTGCAGCTGTACAAAAGAGTTTTAAATGCCGTCCCACAGTTCCCTTACACCGAGTTGTTGACGAGTGCTCACAGAGAGCAGGAGTGCAAGCCGAGTAGAAAATCGTTCGATAATATACATATATACTACATATAATATGTTAATTATATAATTAACATCAAATATCGTTTACAGGGAAGCTCTGACTCAATAAATTAATTTTCAGGAGGAGATAGTAAAATATATAGTAAAGACCTTTTTAGAAAAAAAAAATAATAATGCTGCTAATATAATATAAATATAATAGAAAATATTGTAAAAATTGTTTATAAAAGGTTTATATACAATGTAGAGGGAGAATAACTACTTTTCGTACAGCAGGCGTAGTATACACCAACAATTACCTGTATGCTTCATTGAATCGTAATTGTTTCGTAATAGAATGTGTAAGTTTTTAAAAAATAATGATCGATGTTAAAAATTTATGATATTTTGATATTTTCAATATTTTTTATGAAAAAATTTGTTGCCAATAATGTTCAGAAAAAATTGTAAAGTTTTGAATATTCTCACCCTAAATCTGTATTGAAAAAATTAAATTTCCTTTTGCAATCTACTATATTCAAAAGTTCATAATTCAATATTTATTTGAAAATCATTATTATTAATTATGTAATAAGTCATAATTTAAGTTGACAAAGTTTACAGCCTAGGTCTTTTTTCTGTATATTCGATGTACAAAGAAAAAATCTCTAATATAAAAACTCCCCTAAATTAAAATCGCCAACTCAAAAAGTAACAGTGCAGAAAGGAGTTCGACGTCAAATAATATATTATATATCCCTAACGTAAGAAAAAAGTGTCCATTTTGAATTTGAGGATTTCAAAATTGTGGATTTCACGCTAAGCTCTTATAATTTATTCAAAGCATGTAGCTGTATTTAACAATGTAATTTGACATAACCTGTTTGAATTGTCAATATTCATTGATACTATTATTTCGTTAAATCATAAATGATTTGTACTGCAATTAATGCGCCCAAATGTAGGCAACAATGCAACTCATTAATATTTAGTTCCTTTGCATATTATAATAATCAATAATTAAAACTGCGTCTAATTTCAAGAAATACTTGAATTCATTTTCACTTATAATAGTCTTAACAATATAACTTTCTATTGGAATAAATTTTTTGCAAATCTATGAGCGAAAATTGAAACGAGTAATACAATTCAAGTTCCAAACCAGTCGACGAAAATTTAATTATAGCTAACAACATGACTAAGCGCACAAATGGCTTTCGAATAACGGTATTCTATATAAAAAAGCAAAACTTATATCTATAACTGTATAATTGATTGCGTAGACACACATTCAACTATCCATACATATGTATTGATAGTACAAATGTCATTAAACATTTATGATTCATCACAAAAATGCAATTTACTGCCATTGCATTGTCGCGAAGGAAGACAAATCCAGTAAAACACAAAAGAATGCCATTCAATCAATTATGCACAAAAATTATTAAAAGCTATAAATACATATGACTATTTAAGGCCATGAGTGGAATAGTATTTGTGATTGAGTGCTTTTGAAACTGTGGTGGCGGAGGCATTCAAGTTGCATAGCTGAATAGTGAAATATTGTTGCATGTGTGGGTCTTTGCCAACAAAAAAATCGATTGTTGGTTTATGTGTTTACTCATATGTAGGTATGCATATATACATATGTGTAATAAGTGTCCGTTTTTTTATTTTTAAAACTTATTCCATCTTTTTTTCATTATCTGTTAAATTTTTTCCCTATTCAAGGCGCAGAGAGGTCGTTTAGGGCACGATTGTATTAGGCAGACACGGAGTAAAACGCGGACATTCGCGCGTGCGCTACTTCACCCTCAAGCTAAACCACTGCACTACTAATACACACACGGCGATTGCTGAATACAATTACAAAGCGTCGGGTTCCTAGTCAACGCGATGGTGCTCGATGTGACACGCGTAGAAATCCAAAGCAGACAAAGACAACTTCGTGCTTTAGTGGCAAACTGGTGATTAGCGCGTTTGGCTTCGTAACCTTTGTGTCCGATTGACTTATATTTGCACCCAAAATAAAGGCCAATCAAGAAAAAATCAAAAAGAGGAAAACAATATTTACTGCGCCGCACGAGAGTTGCAAATTTCATGAGCCAACTCAGATCAACCGCGCCACTCCCACAACAATTCCACAAGTATTTGACACAAATTTCTGCCGCTCACAAGCCATATGCATTATGGCACCAACAAAAATAAAATATTGAAAAATATAAGAATATGTCCTTATGTATATGTATACAAATATATATGACCATTATACATACATATATAACAATACATTGCTGCAGAGTACAATAGTTCTGTTTACATAACGGTTGTTTGTATAACAGAAAAATAAACGAGTTAAAAATAGGGTTTTATGTTCATACATATATAAAAGATGACGAGACGAGTTCAAATTCGTGTGATTGTCTGTCTGTCCATATGTCTTCACATTCGCCTGGTTTAACTCCGTGTGACTTCTGGCTATTCAGCAAACTCTAACGACCGCTCCGGGAAAACAGTTTTGAGTTAACTGAAGACATTAAACGTAAATCGCTACGCGCATTGAAGGCTATTTCGGAAATTCACTTTAACAACTGTTTCGAGAATTGGAAAAAACGTTATGACAGTGTATTGGGACCAAGGGGGACTACTTTGAAAGAAGGACATCGATTTTTAAGAATAAATTAAGGTTTTTAAAATGATGAACAAAGTCTTACTATTTTTTGCTCATAGTAGTATATAACATGCATACGTAAATATGTAGTTTTAAACATACAAAAATATTTTCAAACTTCCAGTTCACTTAAGAAATCTTAATAAAGTTCAGAAAGAATGGATGAAATGATGACGACGTTTTACTTTTAAGTTCATTATCAAGTTGTGCCAACACCTGAAGGTGTTTTCTTGGCTTTGATCCTTGCAAGTCGCGAGAGTATAAAACGTTCGATTAAACCCGAATTTAGCATTTCCTTATTTGTTTTATTATTATGCTACTGTTTTCAAAATTGATTTTTTTTTTTTTTTTTTTGTTGGCGATATTTTAGTTTTAAAGAAGACTTTATAAATATATGTAGGTAATGTTTTGTTACAGGATGAAAACTGTGTCCTGATGATAAAACCTCTATTTGGAGTGGAAGAGAGCGCGGATGGATGAAATTACAAGTCTAGATCATTTATTTTTAGCCAACAATATACTATGAATCATTTGATTACTTGGGAACTTGGAACGTTAACTTCGGCTGCACCGAAGCTAATATACCCTTCACAGGTGCATTTCTTTTAGTAAATATGTGTTCAGTTTATATGGAAGCTATATGCTATATTAATCCGATCTGAACAATTTTTTCGGAGATTATATTATTACCTTAAGCAGTAATCCATGCCAAATTTCGTGAAGATACCGCGTCAAATGCGAAATTTTTCCCTACAAGCCCCTGATTCCAATCGTTCGGTTTGTATGGCAACTATATGCTATAGTTAGCCGATCTGAACAATTACTTCGGATATTACATTATTTTTATGAATAATAACTCTTACTAAATTTCGTAAATATATCTTGTCAAATGCAAAAGTTTTCCATACAAAAACTTGATTCCGATCGTTCAGTTTGTATGACAGCTATATGCTATAGTTAACCGATCTGAACAATTTCTTCGAATATTACATTGTTGCCTTAGAAAATAATCTATACCAAATTTCGTGAATATATCTTGTCAAATACAAAAGTTTTCCATACAAGAACTTTTTTCCGATCATTCAGTTTGTATAGCTATATGCTATAGTTAACCGATCTGAACAATTTTTTCGAAATTGTTGCCTTAGAAAATAATCTATACCAAATTTCGTGGACATTTCTTGTCAAATGCAAATGTTTTCCATACAAGAACATTTTTCCGATCATTCAGTTTGTATAGCTATATGCTATAGTTAACCGATCTGAACAATTTCTACGAAATTGTTGCCTTAGAAAATAATCTATACCAAATTTCGTGAATATATCTTGTCAAATGTGAAAGTTTTCCATACAAGCATTTGATTCCGATCGTTCAGTTTGTATGGCAGCTATATGTTGTAGTGGTCTAATATCGGCAGTTCCGACAAATGAGCAGCTTCTTGAAGAGAAAATGAATGATTCAAAACGATATCTTACAAACTGAGAGACTAGTTCGTATATATTCAGACAGACGGACAGACAGATAGACGGACAGGGCTAAATCGACTCAGCTCAACATACTGATCATTTATATACTATATATACTTTATAGGGTCTCCGACGCTTCCTTCTGGGTGTTACAACCTTCGTGACAAACTTAATATACCCTGTTCAGGGTATAAAAAGGGGTTATAAACCCTTTTAACCATGAGCTGCCTTGTATAGATATTTAAATCCCATATTTCGGGTATAAATTGAGAAGTAGATTACCAAAAATTTAAAATTTTCAGTCATTTGTGGAAGATCTTCCCAATATTATTACAAAAAGAGTCATTCCACACAGTTATCTGTTAAAATTTTCAGATTATTAAAAAATTCTGATGTCCGTCCGCTACTCGCAGATAGTTCTATCAGCAATCTTTTGATCTCGAGTTCCATCTAGTGAAATCCCAAACTTCCTAAGTCTCTCTACATTTTAATTTGCACGCAAAATTTCCAGTAAAACCAGTTATCTTGACTAGTGCCAAATTTCGCACATTCCCTGTAAAATTCATGCCAATTTGGCGCCAATTGAGAGAGAGATATTTAAAATGAAAGAATAACAAAGAAAAAATGTTGTAAACTTTGAGCAGACGCCACATGGATTCGGTCAATGAACCTGAGCTTATTAAAGTCAGCAATTTGACGAACGCAAAACAAGAAATAATATGCTGAAGACAATAAACAAAAAGCTGACTACGCAAAAATAAAAACAATAAACAAAATTAGTCAATGGTCCAACTTATTTTAGTAAAGATATTTGTTACACCAAAAAAGAGCATACAAATAGACTTTAAAGGAATAAATAGACTAAAGTTTTATTCTAAGTTGCGAGAAAATTATTAAGGAGTTTTTTCTGATTAACGTTCATAATAAAAATTAGAAAAGGTCCTTTAAACAACGTTTAGCCATGTGAAAAGTGTTTTGCGAAGAAGTAGAAGTTATTTATTGCACTCTATTGATTGAAATCAAAAACAAACCGAACTCATGTCTAAGAGGATTCCATTATCAGAGACTTTTAAATGTCCAATAAAATATTTTTCATTCACAAATGTGAAGATGAAATGAAGACGCCACTATTGTTCTTTTAGAATTTCTCAATTTGTGACACACAGAAAGTTTATACTTAACAAAAAAATGTACTAAATTGACATTAAGGCCTATACGAAAACTCGGTTATTTGGTAGATATAATGAATTTAAAAGGCTGAATTGATTGCTTTAATATTAGAGGAACTTTCCGTTGAGTGTTTTTTTTTTCAAAAGCCCCTGAATCACGTCAACACGTCAAATTACTGCCGCTGATGACAGATAAGTCTTAATGCCTCAACGCCTTTTGTATAGTATGTATATATATCTTACTTTACGTTTATTTGGAAAGAAATATACGCACATGCACATACAATGTCTTTCAAGTGATCACGTGGTGGTAGCGGTTTCAGCGTGGGCTGCTGAGTAATTTTGTCAACACCATGCAGTCACCTTTTTGTCAGCTTTGGCTTAGTGTTCTTTACTACATAACATTGCTTATCGCTAAGTTCCTGACCGATCTTTATGAGCAACAAAAAGCGAACAGCTGAAAAAAATGTATTTTTTATGAATTATTATCCTTAATTTTTCTACTCTTAATATTTTTTCTTCGATTCGCTTAACTTTTTTTCTAGTCAACACTTCCACTGATCGTTTTAGGTTTGTTTTCAGCATTAACAACTTTTTAATCGCGCTACGGAATTGCTACATTCATAGATTTTTTCTTTGCACACGTGTTCTTATTGCTTGTATTTTTTACAGAACGCACAAAATATGTGCTGTTCTTTTTCTTCACAGTCTTCTCATCCTACTGTTAAACCATACTGAGAATTTACTTCCCCTTACAGCAATTACTTTTCAGTGTACGCTTCACACATTGATTATTGTGAAGGTATTAATGATGCCTGCTGATAAGCCCACTTCAATAAAGTGGAAAAATTAAAAACATAAAAATAAATAACAATTTAATTACAACAACAAAACTACAAAAATAATCATTTCAACTTGTTTACTGAATTCGTCAAATGTAACCGACTCATTTGCAATTTTTACGATTACTAAGGATAAGCAAATTATTCAAGTGTTTAGAGCATTCGGATACATCTCAGCAATCAGTAGTTCTTTGTTATTACCAATATAGCAACAAGCAAGGAAGGGCTAAGTTCGGGTATAAGCGAACTCTTTATATTCTTGCAATTTGCAGGAATAAAATCCGGGAGGTTCCTTCTGTCACTGGCAACACTTTATTTTGAAAATGTTGCGAAAGAATTAAACAATCATTATTCAACGAAATCGTGAATTAATTACAATCAAATCTTTCTGACTTATATTGAAGGCCGTAAACTTAGACTTCGTTTTATTACTATATTTTAGTTCGCGTCAGCTAAAATTGTATTAAAAACATATTCAATTGTGATATTAACTCGAACGAAGAGGCTAAATTTAATGTATTGAGTTAATGTGGCAAACGTCAACCAGAGGAACGAAATTCAATATACATTATTAAGGATATGAAACAATTCTAATTCAGGGCTAAACCACATAATTTTTAAGAAAACTTGTCCATCTAATTTCATTAATATATCACTTTTTGACCAACCTAAACTGTTTAGATTCAGGTGGAAATACGGAAATTATTTTATGTGGTATACTGAGGGCAGAGAAAGGGACAGCATTAGTTGCATTAATTTGACATTGCTCAGGTATACTCGAGAACATATTTTGAAACAATTTTATATATAAACTTTTTAGAATCACGAAAACCATTATAAGTAGTGTGGTAGTACTGACTCGATTTTATCTATTTTAATCAAGATTACTGACAATTAATATGCTGCAGACTATTAAAATGTCGCAGGGTTGCATTAAGGTACCTCACATACAAACACCAATAAAATGTAGTAAAGTCAGCCGGATGTTCGAAATCCCTGATATTAGTTATATAGAACTAGGTAAAGTTTTCGCCCGATTTTATCCATTTTAGGTACAGAGATATACTATATGTAATACGTAAAACAGTTTCTGTAATTTTCATTGAGATAACTTAAATTTTAGTCGATATATGCAGTATAAAGTCACCCGGAATTTCAGAAACCTTTATATTAGGTATATGGGTTCCATTGACCCTATTCAACCCATTTACATTCTGCTAAGTGAAACAATCAAGAAACCAAGAAACCAATAAGTTTCATTACGATATATCAATTTTTACTGAAGTTACAGCTTGCACAGACAGACCGAGAGATAGACGAACAGACACTCGGTCATTCAACTCGTCACTCGGAGTTCAACTCGTTTCATTAAGAGAGAAAAAGTGAAGAATCGCCCACAACCTAAACCCCAGTAATCTAGCTACAACAATATCTATCAATCATTTCATTAATGGTTCAAGTCTTTTTTAATAGCGCTTGCTTTTGGAGAACTGGGATGAATTGAGCTTCCCCATCAAAAATATTTATTTCTCTCACATTTGTATGAGCTTAGAGTTAGTCAATAACTACGTTCTACAGAAACATAAGTCGGTTCGCTTTCAATGCCGATTTTACATTTTTAATAGACTTTTGTTGAAATAAGGCGGCTCTTAACAAAATGGATATATGTAATTTTGAAACCAACATTTATTTTTAATTGCTCTGTCTAGTTTTTTTAGTGTTGTGGCGATTGCCTGTCGTTATCTAGTTAATTTAATACCTGTTTTTCCCAAAAAAAGTAAATGTTGAAATCCCAATTTTTTTTTAACGTCTTAAGATCTAATATAGCATGAAGTTAAGTAGAAAAACGATGGTGCTCTCAGCTTATACAGTTAAATAATATAGGAGAGGTATCGTAGAAGAAACGAGATGAATTGGGACATACGTTTTCCTAATAAGAAAATAATAAGAGGCTTAGAAAATAACGGAAATTTTTAAATTTAAAATTTCAAGGGTTTGGAGAGTTCAATCATCAAAATTTTGTTATAAAATTACAATTATAAAATATTTATTGTATTCATTGTTTACTTTGTTCGTAGCAGCCGCTATGGTTTGGCCGGTTTTTATGATTTTCTTTTAATAAAAGGAGCCTTAAAGAACAGCAATCTTATAAAGGAAATAAAAATCGCTGAAAGAGCTGAAGCGCTTCCCAAAAATCGAGTTTCGGAACTGTTTCGACGATTTCAAGATGCGCAAACATAAGTGCATAATCTCGAATAATAAGTTTTTTTGTGAACGAAAATTCTCGTGATTTTTGAATACCCCTCGTATATGTAATGCTATTGAATAATATGAATATTCTTTTCCGTATATTTTAGAATTTACTAGAAATATTTAGAAAATCTGAAACTGTTTCGGGAATTTTTTTTTTAAGATTTTTAGTTTTCTAATACCCATTATCAGTTTATTTTAATGAACGTCATAACATTTGGTTTTTAAATTGCAAAATACGTTTCGTACATTGATTATGCTTAGGTACGTATGACCGTGGTTGCACGGGCACTTAATTAACCCACAGGTAACACCTACTTTTCATGAACAGATATTTCATAGACAAGATTTTTATGGTTGCTCACTCAGTTGACTTGCACCAATTTGGTGCTGGCTTGCGAAGCCCCCAATGAGCAACATCACTGTGGTACAAAAGGCAGATGCTTTTTTTAATGAGTGCCAACACACAAAGTTAGGTGTTATGCTTTTGCATCTATGTGTTTCTTAAAGCCTGAGTGTAGGCATTCATGCACACACCCACCTGTCAGCTTTACGAGAGTAATAGGCGACATAGAGACAGACATAAAAATGGGTATTTGCAAATACTGCTAAAGTAAATGCAAAATAAATAAAGTAATGTGAGAGAGGAGTGAGGATAGGACATTACAGCATGGTTACAAATTTCAATTTCTGATTATTATGTTGGAAAAATTATAATTCAGAAATATTTAAACATCGTTACAAATATAATGATTTAAACTATAAAGTTAATGAATTTAGAATGCAGCTTTTGAATCTTCGAAGAGTGAACAAATAACTAATTTCCTTATATAGTCCCTGCATGTAATGCGCAATAAATAATTGGTGAACTTAACATTTGCTTTATCGTTGCAAATAATTTTATATACAAAATATCACATTTTAAGCAATATTAAAATTTTACTAATAAATTTGTATCACTGTTACAATTTTAGTAAAATTCATAGCAGAATGTTAAGATTTTTGAAAAGTTGTACAGAAATCCTTTTTAAGAACTAATTACAGTCATTATTATATAACAACAAAATATTGTACTGAGTGAGTGATAAGACCTTACTACATGTAGACTTAGTGATAAACATTTACAACTATTTGTCAATCACTGCTCGTTAAACAAATTGCTTGTTAAGAAATAATAAAATTTAATACAATGTCGACAAAACTTGTAAATGTTTTTTTTTCTTTTAGAAGTGCCAAAGCAACCCTTTCAGATAACATCTATTTATGGTTGACCAATAAAAAGGAGTCATTGCCTCGTAATTACAACCAAAAATCGAGAAATATACAAAATCTCAAAACTCATTGTGTAAAATGTTGGGAAACAACAACAGATATACCAGATTTTAAGCGTCATATCCGTTGCAACACAACAGCAACAAACTTCATGAAATACGAAAAATTACTGTGTCCAAATATTGGCGAAATATATTCTGGGCTGCCAACGTTAGCTATATTAAAATTATTAATAAGCCACCAGCGTCAACAAAGAAGTTACTTGGTGAAGAGCAACAACAAAAAACACACAAACATTATTTGTTTTCGTATACATACATACTTATTTTCATATATAAGCATGTACATACTTACACATATATACTTGTATCTACATATGCAATTTTTGCATTTGAGGCCATTCACGCGGCCGTTGTGAACGGATGCGCCGCATGATGAGTCGTCAAAGCCGCCTCGGCTGGGGTGTTGAGGTACGTACCGAATGGAATTGAGGTTGTTAAATTGCGGCAAAAATATTTGCTTGCATACAGACATGTTGGTTTACGTACAGCTATGGACACATAAATGGCACAAAGTTTCATTTCATATAAATGCTAAAATCGTTTAAGTTAAAGTTGTTAAAATGTAAAAATTTTGTATTCAATTTGGTGCTGCTGTACTAGAGTTGCACTGTACTGCCCAAATATTCCGATACGTTTTGCTTTTTGTTTACCGTTAGCAATTATGCGTATTTAATGCTGATTTTGAGTGGACATATAAATGGCTCAGATTACTTCGCAGAAGTAGTACTCGCGCAGAATTTTAATTTAAGGACATAATTTTTTGTGTTGTTCGGAGATCAAGACCACGTAAAACGGATGCGCGCACAGACGCTGCTATAGTAAGAATCCCCAAAAATGATCCATTTAAATCATCACGGCAGGTAGCAGCTGATATCAACCAACCATTAAGCTTAAAAATATACCCCTCCTTAAAAAAAAACAAGAAAAAACGTTAACTTCAGCTCCACCGAAGCTAATATACTCTTTACACGGGCTTTTCTTTTAGTAACTATGTATTCAGTTTGTATGGAAGTTATATGCTATAGTAATCCGATGTGAGCAATTTTTTTGGAGATTACCTTAAGCATTAATCCCTTGCTCTTGATTCCGATCGTTCGGTTTGTAGGGCAGCTATTTGCTATAGTAATCCGATCTGAGCAATTTCTTCCTATATTACATTATTTCTATGAACAATAACTCATACCAAATTTCATGAAGATACTACATCGTCAAATGCAAAAGTTTCCCATCCAAGCATTTGATTCCGATCATTTAGTTTGTATGGCAGCTATATGCTAAAGTTAACCGATCTGAATTTCTTCGGAGATTACATTGCTGCCTTAGAAAATATTCTATACCAAATTTCGTAAATATATCTTGTCAAATGCAAAACTTTTCCATATTAGCCTTTGATTCCGATCATTCAGTTTGTATGGCAGCTATACGCGATAGTTAACCGCACCTTCTTGAAAAGAAAATGACGTTTGCCAAATTTCAAAACGATATCTTAAAAACTGAGGGACTAGTTCGTATATATACAGACAGACGGACAGATAGACAGACGGACATGGGTAAATCCACTCAGCTCAACATACTGATCATTTATATACATATATACACTTTATAGGGTCTCCGACGCTTAATTCTGGGTGTTACAAACTTCGTGGCAAACTTAAAATACCCTGTTCAGGGTATAGATATTTCAAAACGACTGATATTTGCAAAAGCTTTTTAAGAGAAAAGCTTAAATTTTTGGAAAAATGTTTTGTGGAGTGACGAAACAAAGGTTAACAGGATCGGACCAGATGGCAGAATATTCCTAGGTACACTCAGAAGACGACAAAGCATGGTGGCGGAAATATTCTGGTTTGGGGAGCATTTTCTTGGCATGGTGTAGGTTCGCTTGTAAGAATCAATGGAAAAATGGACAATCATATGGAACTTCATGCAAGACATCGATCCCAAGCACACCTCGAAGCTAGCTAAATATTGGTTTTCTGCAGAGAGGATAGATACTTTGGATTGGCCAGCGCAAAACCCTGACTTAAATCCAATTGAAAACCTATGGAATGAAGTCAAGACTGAAATTGCAAAGGTTAATTATAAAAATATGGACGATGTCTGGTCTGCCGTTAAAAAAACTTGGTACCCTATACTTAAAGCTAAGTGTCAGAATCTCGTAGAAAATATGGGTCGCAGGTGGTAAATAGTTATTAAAAATAAAGGTTACGCACAAAATATTAACAATAAAAACGTTTGTATAGAACAAAATTTATAAAAATGCAATATTTTTAGGTTGTGTCATTTATGTGTCCAGCTCATTATATCAAAGTTTTCGCATTTTGATGATTGTTTTTTTAGCAATGAATTGCAACTTCATTTTGTACTGTTATTGAATACAAAGAATAAACCTTTTAAAAAAACCCAAACATTTGTTATTTATTAACAAGTAAGGAAGGGCTAAGTTCGGGTGTTACCGAACATTTTATACCCTCGCATGATAAAGTGATAATCGAGATTTGATTATCCGTCTTTTACATATTTATCAAATACCGTATTTGTGTAAAGTTTTATTCCGCTATCATCATTGGCTCCTAATGTATATATTATACAGAGAAGGCATCAGATGGAATTCAAAATAGCGTTATATTTGAAGAAGGCGTGGTTGTAAACCGATTTCACCCATATTTCGTACATGTCATCAAGGTGTTAAGAAAATATTATATACCGAATTTCATTGAAATCGGTTTAGTAGTTCCTGAGATATGGTTTTTGGTCCATAAGTGGGCGACGCCACGCCCATTTTCAATTTTAAACAAAAGCCTGGGTGCTTCTGACGTTTTTTGTTAGTCGGTTAACGCACTTTTAGTGATTTTCAACATAACCTTTGTATGGGAGGTGAGCGTGGTTATTATCCGATTTCACTTTAATATCTTAATTTATGGCTTAGTTATGACACTTTATAGGTTTTCGGTTTTCGCCATTTTGTAAGCGTGGCAGTGGGCCGATTTTGCCCATCTTCGAACTTAACCTTCTTATGGAGCCAAAAAATACGTGTACCAAGTTTCATCATGATATCTCAATTTTTACTCAAGTTACAGCTTGCACGGTCGGACGGACGGACGGACGGACGGACGGACAGACAGACATCCGGATTTCAACTCTTCTCGTCACCCTGATCACTTTGGTATATATAACCCTATATCTGACTCTTTTAGTTTTAGGACTTACAAACAACCGTTATGTGAACAAAACTATAATACTCTCCTTAGCAACTTTGTTGCGAGAGTATAAAAATGTGCCATTTATGTGTCCATAGCTGTATGTACATTTGCATGTGCATATGTGTTGGTTTGTTTTGTGCGGCTTGGTTTAATGAATTTATAAGTTTATTGTTGTTGTTTTGTGTTGTTAGTTGCTTACTAGCACCGCTTGAAGTTTTGGTGCCTTTTAAGCTGTCATATTTGTAGTTTACAAATTTGTTTTTGTTGTTGATGTGTTTTTGCTGTTGTAGGATTTAATAGCGTTTACCGCTTTATCTTTTCGTTTGTATCAGCACACTTTTCCTTTTTATTTAAAGTTGATGGTTGTTTTATTACTTTTCGAAGTGTGAATACTTTTGTTGAACTTTTATGCTGGGTTAAGTAATAAGTACATACATATGTATGTGTACTTACCATGTACATTTAAATAGTTTAACAGTGGTAAACTCTTCACAATTTATAAATTTCGATGTATTTCTATTCTATGGAAGCTTAAATTTGGGTTTGCCTTCATTAAAAGAAAATAACGTAACTTAACCGGTGAATCAGTGAGAGGACAGCCCGTGCGAAGCTCTATCGATAATAAAATGCCGATTTTTGTTTACACTTTTTCTACGGCAGCCGGGTCTATTTAACCGGAAAAAGCTCAAGTTTATATTCAGTGAAGTGAAACGTGTATTTTTTAAAAAGTCAAAATAAAGTGCAAAATATTTAATTCTTCATCAATATTTATTTTGCCGCCTTCAAAGTAGTCCCCAGCAGATGTAATATACTTTTGCTAACGATTTTTCCAATCCTCATTTTTCATAAGTACTTTTTGGGATGGCCTTCAGCTCCTTTTTGGTTTCTTCGATCAACTGAAAACGGGTTCCACGATGCGGCAATTTCAGCTGAGGGAACAAGAAAAAATCCCCAGCAGATGTAATACACTTATGCCAACGACTTTTCATCAAACATGTTCAAAAAGACCAAATTAAGCTCCTATTTTTGAAAAAAATTCAGCTTTTTCGGGACGAGTCGAGCAAGAAAACATTTCATAACCAAAATATTCACCAAAATCATTCGAATGGACACGCGAATGATGTCGAGATCTCTTGCCAGCTCTCTAATACTAGCCTGACGATTTTCAAAGAAGATATCCTTAATTTTTTATACTCTCGCAACAATGTTGCTAAGGAGAGTATTATAGTTTTGTTCACATAACGGTTGTTTGTAAGTACTAAAACTAAAAGAGTCAGATATAGGGTTATATATACCAAAGTGATCAGGGTGACGAGTAGAGTCGAAATCCGGATGTCTGTCTGTCCGTCCGTCCGTCTGTCCGTCCGTCCGTGCAAGCTGTAACTTGAGTAAAAATTGAGATATCATGATGAAACTTGGTACACGTATTCCTTGGCTCCAGTTCGAAGATGGGCAAAATCATCCCACTGCCACGCCCACAAAATGGCGGAAACCGAAAACCTATAAAGTGTCATAACTAAGCCATAAATAACGATATTAAAGTGAAACTTGGCACAAAGGATCGCATTAGGGAGGGGCATATTTGGACGTAATTTTTTTGGAAAAGTAGGCGTGGCCCTGCCCCTACTAAGTTTTTTGTACATATCTCGGAAACTACTATAGCTATGTCAACCAAACCCTACAGAGTCGTTTTTTTCAGGCATTTCCATATACAGTTCAAAAATGGAAGAAATCGGATAATAACCACGCCCACCTCCCATACAAAGGTTATGTTGAAAATCACTAAAAGTGCGTTAATCGACTAACAAAAAACGTCAGAAACACTAAATTTCACGGAAGAAATTGCAGAAGGAAGCTGCACTCAGGCTTTTTTTTCAAAATTGAAAATGGGCGTGGCCTCGCCCACATATGGACCAAAAACCATATCTCAGGAACTACTATACCGATTTCAATGAAATTCGGTATATAATATGTTCTTAACACCCTGATGACATGTACGAAATATGGGTGAAATCGGTTTACAACCACGCCTTCTTCAAATATAACGCTATTTTGAATTCCATCTGATGCCTTCTCTGTATAATATATACATTTGGAACCAATGATGATAGCGGAATAAAACTTTACAAAAATACGGTATTTGAAAAATATGTAAATGACGTATAATGAAATCTCGATTATCACTTTATCATGCGAGAGTATAAAATGTTCGGTGACACCCGAACTTAGCCCTTCCTTACTTGTTTTTAAATATTTTTAACGATCTCTCGACCGTGTTTGAAGGCTTTGTACCACAAATACGCTTGTGTTTTTAATACAACTGAATAACCGTAAGCCTTTTCCAACATTCGCAACGGTTCCGCACACGAAATTTGGTTAGAAGTACAAAATTTTAGACAAATTATTTTTTTATTCACTGTAACCTCAAAGCACCTGCTTCTGGAGAAAATAGTTCGAGCTGCAGAACTAAATAGAGAAGGTACCATCTTCTATAAGAGTGTACAGCTGCTGGCGTATGCCGATGATATTGATATCATCGGCCTCAACACCCACGCCGTTAGTTCTGCTTTCTCCAGGCTGGACAAGGAAGCACAGAAAATGGGTCTGGCAGTGAACGAGGGCAAAAACGAAATATCTCCTGTCATCAAACAAACAGTCGTCGCACTGCGTTGTAGATAATTTCGTCTATCTTGGAACCAGCGTAAACACCACCAACAATATCAGCCTGGAAATCCAACGCAGGATTGCTCTTGCTAACAGGTGCTACTTCGGACTGAGTAGGCAATTGAAAAGTAAAGTCGTCTCTCGACGAACAAAAGCTAAACTCTATAAGTCGCTCATAATTCCCGTCCTGCTATATGGTGCAGAGGCTTGGGCGATGACAGCAACCGATGAGTCGACGTTACGAGTTTTCGAGAGGAAAATACTGCGAAAGGTCGTTTGCGCATTGGCCACGGCGAATATCGCATTCGATGGAACGATGAGCTGTACGAGATATACGACGACATTGACATAGTTCAGCGAATTAAAAGACAGCGGCTACGCTGGCTAGGTCATGTTGTCCGGATGGAGGAAAACACTCCAGCTCTGAAAGTATTCGACGCAATACCCGCCGGGAGAAGCAGAGGAAGAGGAAGACCTCCACTCCATTGGAAGGGCCAAGTGGAGAAGGACCTGGCTTCGCTTGGAATATCCAATTGGCGCCACGTAGCAAAAAGAAGAAACGACTGGCGCGCTGTTGTTAACTCGGCTATAATCGCGTAAGCGGTGTCTACGCCAATTAAGAAGAAGAAGAAGAACTTCAAAGCACTACTGAGGTGTACTGCTGTAATTAAACTGGTTGACAGATCGCGCTAATATTTGTCATTGTAATTAACCAACCAATTTCACAAGCAGTTGCACATAATATCTGTGATGAACATGGACCTATAAAAACTCAGAAATCGATAATACTAAGTTTCTCAGCCTTTCCAGTCAAAATTTCACTTTACTTAGTCTCATAGTCATTCTTGTAAGAAATGGTAAGAAAAAGACAGTTTTAGGTACATCAGAAATACTATTTTTATTGGGTCTTCTTGCTCTGATGGGTCACGATTACCTTCTTTTATAAATGCTTCTTTGTGTAAAAAGCACTGTAATATACCCGAGTCTAAACTACGAAGCTAATGCTAACATTACTTTACTATGGCGGATATATGTACATAGTTTGCTGAGAGAACTGCAACTAGCTTAAACTAAGCCTATCGAGTTGATATTACCTTCCGTTGCTCAAGTTTCTCAATACGTTTTGGAGTCACTGGTGTAGTGATCTCGTAGAGACGAAAGATCTTTAACTTTAGGACGTACAATTCGCGTTACTAGTTTTACTGTCCCCTGTGATACCATCATGCTTCTCTTTTTCTTAATTTTTTAATTTAATTCAAGACTCCACTTCTTAGTTATCTCATTGAAAAACTTTGATTTGCAGCTGTTCTCACATACATCAGTGCTAGTCTTCATCACTCATTTACTGGGAACCTATCATTCATTTTTATTTATGTACATTTTAAATTCGAATATGTTTCAGCTTCGCCAAATTCTTAATTATTACTTGTTGTTACTTTTTTCTTTTCGATAATAAATACAGGTTTTAGTAACCGCTCTAATTATGCCAAGTTGGCTATTGGTGTGGACCACATCTACACCTTTGAGAGAATTGAAGAATTAGTAAAAGTTTCCCACATATCAATGCGTTTGCGCGCCAGCCTTGTATTGTCTTCGATTTGACCTCCAACTGAGCCATTTCGAATGCATTCACCAAGCAAAAAGAAACCACCGATTCCACTCATAGTCGCTGTGTTATATTATGTTTATAAAAATGTTTGCTTTGTGCTAAGCTATTGAGAATTTTTTTGTTATGAATTGCAATGAAAAAGGCATTCATGCCAACTTCGTCCACTTGTTACAAATAAAGGGTTTGTATGAAGAAGTCGGAAATTAATTAAAGTCGGAAGTATTAAAGTGTAAAAAAGAAATACAAGTAAGTAAATGCAAGGCACAGTGAAACAAAGCATGCAAGAAAAATATGAAATGATGAAATATTTCTTTAAATTAATAACAAAAATCTTTTGTTGGCATAACCTCAGTGATCGGTTATCAGTGTTAATTAAATCATCTTTACCTTACGGATTAGCGTATATATTATTATTCAATAAATAATCAGAAATTAACAATGGATGAAAATATAAAATAAAAAAATTGTCTCAAATTTTGTATTTCTAACCAAATTTCGTATGCAGAATCGATGCGAATGTTAGAAATGGCTTACGGTGATTGAGTTTAATCAAAACCACAAGCCTACGAGTGGTAAAAAGCCTTCAAAGACGATCGAGAGATCGTTGAAGACATGCTTCGTTCTGGACGACTTTCGACCTTTGCAACTGATGAAAGTATTAAAAAAGTGAAGATATGGTGCTTCAAAATCGTCAGAAGTGTTATAGAGATAGCAAGAGAGTTCGACATCTCTCGTGAATTCGTTCGAATGATTTTTTGGTTAGTTTGGGTATGAAATGCTTTCTTGCTCGACTCGTCCTCATAAGCCTGAATTTTTTTCAAAAACAGTACGATTGTGACCGAATTTAAAGGCAAAAACGCAGTGAATACCATCGATCAACCACCGTATTAACCAGATTTCGCTACGCGTGATTTTTTTTTGTTCCCCAATCTGAAATTGCTGCTCCGTGTAACCCGTTTTCAGATGATCGAAGAGATAAAACAAAATTCGCTGAGGGAACTGAAGGCCATTCCAAAAAGTGCTGGTGTTTCGAGGACTTGAAAAATCACTGGCATTAGTGTATTCCATCTGCTGGGGATTACTTTGAAGGCGACAAAATAAATATTGATGAATAATTAAATATTTGTTTTATTGACAATTTCTGGGTACCGGGTCTAAAGTTTTTCTTAATCGCTAAGACATTTTGGGTTATTAGAGTTTATAAGCGGTAGACCACTTTGAAGACTATCTATTTCGTTAACAAGAACAGTATAAAACGTTAAATATTTGATAACAAGTGGTCAAAGAATAATATTTTACGAAACTATTAATGTTAGTGAGTCTAGAGAATATATTTTATATATTAAGAAATTTTATATCGAATAGTTTTAAATAAATGTTGCAGATTGTTTTACGATATTAAAATTTTAAAATGTTATCAATAGTTAAACAATTATATTAAACACTTTTTATTCATTATTACAATTTCGCAATTGTTATATTTCCATTTTTTTATTAATTGTGTAAAAAAATTGTTAACGGTTTCAATATAAAATATTTTCAAAAGTTAAAACAAAACTTACAAAGACAATCTCTAAAATATTAAATATATTTTAACTCATTCTAATATGCAAATTTCGCAAATTTTAATAAATCAAGAGATAATAATTAAAGTTTCCTACAATTTTTATGTTTGTACCACTGTTCAGAACACTTATTTTTATTGTTGATTAAATATGACAAGTAATTAAAATATTTTCCAAATATTTCACTAAAAAATCCCACAATGAATTCGGTAAAGTTATTCGCAATGATAAATTAAAAAAAAAAACAACAACAGCCAAACTACAATGAAAAGTAACATACTTGTTTCTAGTGTGAAAACCAGCCGTTAAATGGTTGAAGCGGCACTAAAACTTTTGAATCAGACGCCACCAAAAATATTGAAACAGAAACTGTGCTTAGAAGAGAGAAATATTTTGAAACAAAAGCAGGCTCATGGTCAACTATTATACCGTTAATGTGAGCCACACATTATGAGTAATAAACTATAAACTCATTTACTGCGCCATTTGTCAGCAGTCAACATTCAGCTGTCAGTCGTATAATTTTTTAAATATTTTTGATATTTTATTTAGTTAAAACACCACATAAAATGGCGCAGAGATGCACATAAAGATGTTTAAGCTACGCGATTGCAACTCGCATGCAATTTAAATTTTCAATTATCCGTAAATAACGGGTTATTGACTTTTTTGAATTTTTTATTTTATAATTTTTTTAATAATTTAATTCTCTTTCATTATTTAAAAAGACTTTTTTCTGAACCTCAAATTATTTTCTTCAGCTGTTTTCATACAATTGAGCATATATGTATGTAGTATCCCATATATTCGAATTTAAGGGTGTGTTCTGCATTGAATTCATTTAGCAATGATGGTGTCTGCAGCTTTGCCTTTAAATTAGAGAATTTCCTATAAACACCATGACCGCATATTTTTCGTATAAAAGATCTTTGAGGCACTTCTTCATTAAACGCTAGCTATAATTTTTCAATGAGTATGGTATGACTGCAATTTATCATATTTAAAACCGTTTTACTTTTTCTGAAAATTTCTGACATATGTGGGCGCATCGCTGTCATAATTTAATTTCAGCCACATTATAAATGCATTCACACTATGTTGGTACGTGCAACACACAGTGGTGCCGCTTCATACAATCCGCGGCAAAAAATAGAAGGTTTCGAGGTAGGGCTTTGAAATTTGGCACACATCTCTCATATTGCTAAATTAGATGAAAAAAAAAATTTGTTAAAATCCGCCCACAACCACGCCCACCTCCCATATAACACAAAAATCAAAAATCATCCTACAGTAACAAAATTTTCTACAGTGTAATATTTTGTAAATATAAGCTTGTCCAGAAAAAATGAAGCAAATCCGCCCACAATTACGCCCATCTCCCATATAATATAATCACAAAAGTTGCAATATTTTCGCTGTTATCACAGCTAGTTGTAGTAGATTAAAATGCTAATTACTCATGAATGGCAGCTGATTTTTTTTTCTATCGATTAAGGAGATTTTAAAGTTTATTTTGTGTAAGTGGCTAACCTGCGCGCTCCTGCGCACAATAGTTATATTCTGTTGAAGTTGTGAAATATATGATTTTTTTGGACCATGAAAAAACATCATATTAAAAAAAATCTTGAAAAAGAAAGTATGCATTTGATGAAGTAAATCACATCTATAACATTGGTTTTAATAAATATAAACTTTACAATTGGTATTTTATAGTTAACTTTTGAGTTTTAACCTTTGCAATATTCATCACATTTTCTGAGTAACTTTGCGTTGATACTTTGTTGGACTTTGAAGCTCTCTTAACAAAAAACTATTGAATATATCAAGCCCAAGTATTCGGACAATGTTATTTGATTAGTTCTTAGCTTAAATTGAAAAGATGGTACAAATTTTGAATGATTAAAAATACTTTTTTTCCGCTCTGGCACCACTGTGCAACGCCCTCTTGATACGAGTATTATTCATTGATATGCTTCATTAAGAATCTTGTATTGTACAGCCCACTCAAAATATTTCTGAAAACCAAGAAATGAAAATTAAGTGTCAAAATTTTAAGACACTTACATAAAATTTATTAAGTTGTGTAATTAAACTTTTACAATAATTGTTTTTGTACTGGCAATCAGATTAAATTTGATGAAAAAATCTCGATAGTTTGAAAACATTTATAGAGATTTTCGATACTAATTTTAAAATATCTTCATAATTTCACCCACTATGTTATTCAATGATTAACTATCTTATTTTTGCACTGAGGGTCAATGGCTAAAGTAATAATGACCTAATTAGATTTGTTTAGCGCTCGGTCAGTACATACCGGGAATATTTGCTCACTAATTGGCCGCACTAGCCAGAGGTGCTTAACTAACCTACGCTAAACTCCCAACTCCAGACTCTGCCACAGAACCTCCTGATTAATTATGACATATCGTGATAGTGATAAGACATTTCACTATTTGGCTCTGTTTATAGAAACCTGCATAAATCTGTCATTAATTAGATTAAGTAATCTTTTGTAAGCCGATCATTTTCGCTAATATCATAAGTTGTACAGCTTACGCTTATGCTAAAGGAGGCTTCAGTGTATTATCAAAAGGTTTTCTGGTATAGTATTCCGAAATTAAAACTGAAGATCTCTATCTACCTACTTCCATAATAAGTGGTGAATAAGCTCATATGAACTCAGCATTATTTTTAATCTTTTAGATCAAACAACCCAAATATATAATAACAAGTCCGTTTTTTTCGAATGTAACTTTATTAATTAAATACAATTTCCAATCCTTACAGCTAGGAAGTTAACATAATGAATGCGAGCTTAAAACTAATGAGTGAAAAAGTTTATTGTTGTTGTTGTTATTATTATTTAAGAGAAAGAGAGAATTTAGTTTAAGGAAAGAGCAATTAGCAAGTATGGAAATTATGAAATGAGAAAAAGAGATATGAGAGGATAAGTAAGACAGGTAAAGAAAGAATGAAGAGAGAAGTGTATGTTGTTGGTAGTGGGAGTATTGGTATATGACTATATCGTAGTATTTCTCTATTTCATATTTCGCTAAAAGATTTTTATACTTCCAATTAAGTGGCATTTTTATAACTACAACTATCGCGGGTTCTCTGCATGCAATAATATCCTCTGTGCTTGTTAATCGCGAAACCACAAAATTTCAATGCTCAATAACTCACTCAAAATCTTTAACTTCTACATAGGTATATACAGCTTTGAGATTTCAATGCCACATGATGTTCCCAAAAGCAATAACAAAGTAAAAACAACAAGTATGAATGACAGCTACCGGCAAAATATAACTTCAACTGAGCCAAAGACCCAACGCCATTGCCAATCATGGACATTAAACCTGACCCACTGCGAAAGTGGCATGAAAATATTCAAGAACGATACAGTGAATCGAAAAAAATCGAAAACACAAACAGTAAATAGCAGTTCAGAAGACTCTAGAACTTTAATGTGAGAAAATGTTGGTAAGTTTTAAAACCACAACAACAAGCAAGCGCAAGTGAAACTAAATTCAAAATAGAAATCAAAATTCAAAACCAAAGCATTCTTGGTAAAGCAATGTCATATTTTATGTTCGCCGAGCACTGTAATTAAAGAGACAGTCCACGTAGAACACTCCTCCACAAGCAAAGCAGCGCCCAAACACATCTACCCACTTCCAAATGTATATGTATACATACATATATATATGTAAGTATGTATATAAGTATATATGTATGTTATTTTACAAACCAGCAAGTCGATAACCTTAAACAACAATTTCCGTTCTAGACAAGTATAAAGAACAATAATGTACGCAGATTTTTAGGTGTATTGTTGCCTATAGTAACTACATATGTATGTATGTATGTATTCACGCGTCATATTTTAAAAGCAACAAGTAAAACATCAAATATGTATTTACAAACGTGTAGACATACATAAATACAGTACATATGTAAAGTAAGTTTGTAAAGATATAAACATATATATAGATATTTGTGTGAAATGAATTATGATATTTATGAACGCATTTGGCCACACGCTGTCTCAGAGAAGTCATAAACACCTTCAACCTTCAGCATTTTGGTTTTTATTGTTTTGATGTTTTTTGAGGTAAAATTCTTTACAGGTAAAATGCTTCAGGTGTAAAACATTTGAAAAGTTTTCATGATTCGGGCTTGGACACGTTGAATGCTTTAGGTGAGGCTTCTATTAGATCAAAGTTGACTCAGAGTGTTGACATAGTTATCTATCATATAATATATTATTTATTAGTAGTAAAAAAATATTTGTAATTAAAAATTTACGTTATCGACAAAATTACATACCAATTCTGACTAAAGAACTTAATGGCCTATTTGTTATTAAAGTTCTGCGACTTTCGTTCTTACCTGAAAAAGAAAACAATACATTAGTTATAATATTAAAAATATATGATCAAATGAAAAGGTGAATTTTGTCCATTTCATCTCCTTCAAACTAATCCCCTCCCGCTGCAATACACTTATACCGACGAATTTTCCAGTCATCATAGCACTTGGAAAAATCCTCCGTCGAGATGGCCATCAGACCCTTTTTCGTTTTAGCTTTTACATCCTCAAGTGAGCCTCGGAGTGATCATGTGAATTGCTGAATACCCAGAAGTTACTCGAAGATAAATCAGGTAAATGTGGTGGTTGCGGCACGATATTAATTGAAATGTGACGAAATGATCACGAATAACCAATGCAACATGAGATGGTGCATTATCACACTTCTTTGTTCAATAAATTCAGACATAGTAAAAATCGAAGAATTCACTTTTAGAGCCTCACAAAACGACGCATATCTCAAATGCTAATGAATATTTCTTTATTATTTCTGTTGAATATAGCTTAGAAATGTATTACCGAAGTAAAATCTTTTGACGCGACGAGTTTCAATTAAAATCATGATTTTCCCAAACACTAAAGGAAACTATCTAAGAAGGGACCTAAGGCTTACATAATCTAGGTTCCAATAGTGTCATAGGGTAAACTAGATCCAAAACCGAAAGAAGAAACAAACCTCTTATCTGCTTTACAGACACAAGGAGAAGTTATCAAAGAAACTTAATAATAAAACTGTTATGACTTAGCTCTAGTGGGATCTTGTAATTGAAACCTTCGTTGACACTTTAAGCCAGTATTTATCTTCTTAATCAGTGTCTTTAAGAAAGAGGACCGATAACAAACAACAAACGGGCTATTAACTTGCATTGGATTTCTATAATAGCAAGGAGATCAACCATAATGCCAAAAAAAAAAAAATATATAGTATGCACACTCGATTACAACTAACATTTAATTTATAGCCGTTGACACTGAATTAACGGTAATTTGCTGTAATCAGGCCATAAAAGCATTGTTAATATTTCACTTTACAAATATGACACACTAATAATCTTTTAATACTTGTAGTTCAACTAATGGCATATCTCAGAGCATTTTTTGTTATCACAGCACTTGTGCTACTTACAAGGCCTGTAATTACCGTAAAAAAGATTTACAGTTAGCGACTATTTTACGATAACTTGTACGATTTTAAAACGCTTAAATTGAGCATTAAAACTGCACATTTCTATTAAAAAAAGGTATTGCATCATCGGTGCAAGTATAAAGGAAAGGTAAAAGACATATGAGCCGAATTAGTTGCTCGGGCCAGTAAAGGGAAACCGAACAGCGAGCAATTATCGTGTTAGCCATGGTAATTTAAAAGGGAATTTTACGAGAGGGCAAAAAGAAAAACACTGAAAAATAAAAAATTAAAAGCAAGTAAGGAAGGGCTAAGTTCGGGTTAAGCCGAACATTTTATACTCTTGCAACTTGCAAGAATCAAAGCCAGGGAAATACTTTAAGGTGCAAAACCAATCACCTAGAGTACAGTCAGCCGGATGTTCGAAAATCCTGATATTAGCTATATAGGGGATAGGCCAAGTTTTCGCTCAAATGTTTCTATTTTAGGCACAAACATACTCTTTTGTGAATAAAACACGTTCTCTTATTTTCATTATGATAACTCATATATTGGCCGATATACGCGGTACAAGTTCGACAATTTTTATCTTAGGTATATGGGGGCTACAGATATACATATATACATACAGACATACCGTTGTAAGAGGAGGATTATCCCTCAATTTCAGTTACACATATCATACATTAACCAACATTTTCGATCAAAACTTAACTACAGGTACCGGGATCTAAATATTCGGTACCTAGGGCTATATACAGCTTTTATTGCATGTAAATAATTTTTGTTCGTAAGGTGGCACACGCTAAAGACATTATTCGTACAAAATTTTATCCCGTTATATTAATTGCTTCTTGATTTGTGTACTGGAAACTGAACGAATGAAGTGGAATTTAAATATGTGTTATATGGAAAGTAGGCGTGGTTATTGTCCGATTTCGCTCATTTTCACAATGTGAAATAGAAATATAAAACGAAAGTAACTTACAAAATTTTGTCAAAATCTGTTTGTCAAGTCTCGAGATCTGGGATTTCACCAAAAAGTGGGCGGTGACACGCCCATCGTCCAATTTTCACACCAATTCTCGTAAAGCCATCTCATACCATCTTGGTGGTAAAAGTTAATGTTTCGGGCGTATTTAGTTATTGATTTATCGCGCTTTTAGTAGTTTTTAAAAGTACCGTTTCACACTATAGTTAGGAGTTATTATAATATTCGTGCTGACTTAGTTAGTTGTTGTAACTTTAGTGGTTTAGGATGTATTAAACTTATTAGAGGCGGGACCACGCCCACTTTTTCAAAAATGTTTTCCCACAGGTGCCCCTTGCTATTGCGATCCTCTGTGTAGTTATAGCACTTAAAGTCTTTTCGGTTAACGTCGATTTATGGGCGTAGCAGTTGTCCGATTAAGCCGATCTACGAACTCGATTTTTTTTGTACTAAGGAACCCGCATACCAAGTTTCATCGAGATATCTCAATTTTTACTCAAGTTACAGCTTGCAACGACGGACGGACAATCAACCGGATTTCAACTTTTCTCGTCATCCTGATCATTTATATATATATATATAACCTATACATATCTCTATTAGTTCTAGGTGTTACGTACAATCGTTAGGGGAACAAAACTATAATACTCTATAGCAACTGGTTGCAAAAGTATAAAAATAAAACTGAACACGTCAAATGAAGTGACCAACAAAGACTATGTGTATTATTAAATGTGAGATAATAAAAATTAAAAGTGCGAACAAATTTTCATGTAAAATGCGAAATGGACGCAGAAATAAATGATTGAAGAGCTAAAAAATAAAAAAATATATACATATAGACATATATAACACTGGTAATGCTTAAATACCTCACAAATGTTTGTTATTAAACATAATAATTTTTTCATGCAAATTATTCGGCTGAATTCCTTACTTTTTCATTTCAACCGTAACAGTTTACTTTTACTCGCTTTGCTCCGATTTTATTTATTTTACAAAACTATTTTCTTGGAATTTGTTACACTAGCGAGAGTGTTAAGGCAGTTTCTTGTGATAGAGAAAACTCATAGATTTATACCAAAAATATCGTCACATATCGACAAAGCGCCTAGAGTTTGCCTCAAATATATTGAGTATGACAACCGGAATGCTTCAATCTTAGTCTGACGAAAGTTAGAAATTCGAAAAAGATTAGAAAATGTCTAGTATTCTCTTTGCAACTTTGACAAGTTTCTTCTCGAGTGACATACACTCACCCTTATCTCGGGTGTACCACATAATCCCCAAAATCAAAATCCCCAAATCAAAATCCCCAAAATCAAAATCCACTTTTTCTGTGTGAAATACATTGAAATTAAGTTTAAAATCGCGGCTATTCTATACTCAATATTATATATAAGGTTGAAGTTCACGAGATATTTTATGTTTAATGGTTTCTTCTTCTTCTTCTTCTTCTTCTTAATTGGCGTAGACACCGCTTACGCGATTATAGCCGAGTTAACAACAGCGCGCCAGTCGTTTCTTCTTTTCGCTACGTGGCGCCAATTGAATATTTCAAGCGAAGCCAGGTCCTTCTCCACTTGGTCCTTCCAACGGAGTTTAGGTCTTCCTCTTCCTCTGCTTCCCCCGGCGGGTACTACGTCGAATACTTTCAGAGCTGGAGTGTTTTCGTCCATCCGGACAACGTGACCTAGCCTGCGTAGCCGCTGTGTTTAATGGTTTCACGAATATTAAATTAAATGCAATGTGATAAATTAAAGAAAATGCAATGTGATAAATAATATGAAAAAATGCATATGGTGAAATAATTGTAGAAAAGGTAACGGTACTATTTGTATTTTAAGTCATACATATGTATATTGGTTAATGGATGACAATGTTATATTATGCTCTGATTTTCTATATTCTTTTGTTTTCTTCTCGATAACAATGCTGCTGAAAACCAAAGTTTTCTTGTAGCTTGCATATATTGTTAATTTTGGCAACCTTTGATACATGCACCAATAGCTCAGTGTTTAGAGTCTGCAGCTGTCATGCAAGGGCTTTGAGTTCAAATCCGGGTTTGGGCCGCTTTTTTAAATACTATTTTTTTTAGCTTTTTAGTCGCTAAATTGATGAAATAATTATTTTTTTCCTCTAAATCCGTCATGCGTTCTCGTCTATGTCTATATATGGGTACAAATATATGTAACTACGAATTAAAACTCAACTAAAGAGCGGTTTTACTATTTTTTATATGATCTCTAATAATATTTAATAAAAATAAAAAAATGGGGATTTTGTGTTTGGGGATTTTGTGACACTGCCTCAAAAAAAAAGGTGGGGATTTCGTGTTAGGGGATTTTAATTTTGGGGATTTTGATTTTGGGGATTATGTGTTTGGGGATTTTTTTTTCAGCAGGTATCATGTCACCAGATCCAGGGGTCTTCAACGATTTGAATTTAACATTTCTTCTAGTGCATTCGTTCATTGGAAAGCGTTTAAAAGTAGTTTTAACCTCGCTTCTCACGTCCTTCACATCATCATTTCTTAGATAATTTATACGGGTGAGGTTTTTCGAGAGAATGCGCCTAAACTTGGAAGGTTCGTGATACCCTTCTACGCTTTCACAGAAGGATCTCCATGAAATTCTCTTGAAATCCGATTTCTGACTGATATATAACAAGTCCTGTATAAAACAATAAAAAACTTTAACTTCAGCTGCAACCAAGCTATAATTCCCTTCAGAAATACAAAAATTTCTTACAAGAACTTTTACCGGTCAGTTTGTATGCAGCTATGTAGTATAGTTGTCCTATATCGGTGATTACAACAAATTATCAACTTCTTGAAATGGACATGTTCAAAATTTCAAACCGATATCTTAAGAACTGAGAAACGTCAAGGTGCTACAAACATCGTTGCAAACTTAATAAATACTTTTCAGGGAATAAATAGCACAAAATCAAAGTTAAATACTCAAAACAACATTATAAATTTTCACACAAATCATGATCTCCAATACCTACAAGTATATCGGACACTTCAGCTGTTTAACGACTCGCCAATGATGCACAGCTTACTGGTGACGATGACTGTGATGTTTGAGCTCTGAAGACATGTTGATACGTCGTCGACAATGACGATTGATGGTCAAATTGTCCGAATTTAGGCCAAGCAGATGCACACACAAAACAAAAAGCACGCAATGACACATAAAAACCTCATAAAAATAAACACCTTATAAAAACTAAAATCATGTAGAAACATAGTACAACTGACGGCGCTTGCAGGTACAAGTTTTAGATTTGCAGTTATAACTTTTGGCTTGTACGCCTGATATCTACGGTAATAAGTGTAAAATGTGGACGGTAAAAGATATCTGAAAATAAAAGCGAATTGACGACACACCAGCAACAATGGCAATAAATACATAGAAATACAAATTTAAAAATGTATCGTGGAAAATATGAAACAAAAGACGGCAATTTAAGAGGTGTACAGAAATCCCAGAAATTAAAAACCGCTAACTGTATTGGTATGAGTGCAACTCACATATGTATACATGCCTGTAATTAATTGTTCACATAGTATGCATACATGTTCATTTGTTACACACACATATGCAGAAATATGTAATAATATACGCTGGCAGTATGTGCAACTAGTATTTACCAAAACTTGAAGCGAAACAAGCTTTGCCGGATTGGCCATTGAAGACAACAGCAACTAAAAAAAACAGTGAAAACCTGTTGCTCTTGTTGTAAGTCTGTTAAGAGACCACTGCTACTGGTTTTTGCTCTCATTACGTTAACGGTAATGTATTATTAGTTCATATAAAAGAAAATCGAAAGTGGAATTTGTGAAGCGAGTAAGAATAGCAAAACAGATCGGCTATAATGAAAAGCGAAATGTGAGTTTTTGAGTAATAAACGACAAGTATTTCTTCTTCTAAGACTAGACTT
Organism: Bactrocera neohumeralis; assembly: GCF_024586455.1. Classification (NCBI taxonomy): domain Eukaryota; kingdom Metazoa; phylum Arthropoda; class Insecta; order Diptera; family Tephritidae; genus Bactrocera; species Bactrocera neohumeralis. The sequence continues at coordinate 47,887,722 of NC_065921.1, forward strand.
ATTGCTACAGTTTCTTTTGAAGTACGAAACATATTGGTGGGTGGGAAAACAATAATTTTCTTGCATAAAATCATCAATAAAAATAGGAAAAATAACAAAAACTATACCAAAATTCAGTAAGTATTAGAGGCACTAGTTTTAGAGTGCACTTGACCGTAGAACTCAGAAAGCTTTCTATTGGCGAAGGCCCCGTTTGTTAAAAGCAAAAACATGATATTTATATATTTTCCAAGCTTTAAAGGTATTCTTCATTTTTATTGGCGTAGACATAGCTTACGCGGTTATAGCCAAATTGGAGATTCCAAGCGAAGCCAGGTCCTTCTCCACCTGGTCTTTCCAACGGAGTGGAGGTCTTCCTATTCCTCTGCCTAGCCAGTCAGTTCCATCGAATGCGATATTCGCCGATTCATCAGATGGTGACATCGTACATGCACCAAATAGCAGGACGGGAATATTGTGTGACTTATAGAGTTTGGTTTTTTCGTCGAACCGAAGGATACCAAATTCAGACATCGAGACATAAAGACAGCTCCTTTTCGTCAAGATTTGGCGCATGTTCAATATCTGGTCAGTTGTTGCTTTTTCAGATCTAAAGCCACACAGATAAATTCCGATCAGTTTGTTGACGGTGGGCTTTAATCTTTCACACCATATGCTCGATAGAATCTTATATGCGATGTTGAGGAGGCTTATCCCATGGTAGTTGGAGCAGATTGTGGGGTCTCCATTTTTGTGGATTGGGCAGAGCACACTTAAATTCCAATCGTGTGGCATGCTTTCGTCCGACCATATTCTACAAAGATGCTGATGCATGCTCTTTATCAATTCTTCGCCGCCGTGTTTGAATAACTCGGCAGGCAATCCATAGGGTCCCGCCGCTTTATTGTTCTTCAGACGGGTAATTGCTATTCGAAGTTTTTCATGGTCGGGCAATGTAACGTCTGCTCCATCGTCATCGATTGGGGAATCGGGTTCGCCATTTCCTGGTGTCATGCTTTCACTGCCATTCAGTTATCATAATAGGAAAGATCGTTTTCATTATATTTTAAGCGATCCGTTATTTAATTTATTCAGCATACAAATCTGTAATTCTCAACTAATTATGAAAAATAATTAAAGAGAATGTGTGGGTCAAAATTAAATGAAATTAAACAGATTTTGTTAGAATTTTCTTAGAAAATTATTACATCTCAAGAAGCAATTAATATAACGGAATAAAACTTTGTACGAATAATGTCTTTAGAGTATGCCACCTTATGGTCAAAAATTGTCTAAATCCAACAAAAACAGTTGAAGCCAGTACCTATAGTTGACTTTTTATCGAAAATATCGAACAATACATGGGATATATAATTGAGAGAATCTTTTCCTGATAATAGTACGTTGTATGTTAATAGTTTGTGATATTAGCAAAAAATAGACAAAATCAGGTCGATTATAAAGTCAAGACTTTTGCCAGCACCTGATGGAGTTTACCGGCCTTAACCTTTGAAAGAGTATAAATTGTTCGGTTACACCCGCATTTATTATTTATAGGATAATACGCAAAAAAGTTATAATAAAAGAGTATAAAAACCTCTTTATCTAGGTTTTGATCATACAGCATGACCGCTATATATCATTCTTCCGAACTGAACAGTTTCTTCAAAGAATGTACTGTTGTCACTTTTTTTTAGATATTGTACCATTGCTCCGGACAACAATTCATGTCACATTTCGTGAATATTGAAGATTCCATGCAAGAACTTGATTTTTATCGGTCAGTTTGTATGGCAGCTATATGCTATGATCCGATTTATACAATTTATTCAGAGATTGCACCATTGCTTGAGGCAATAAGCCATCCTAAATTTGGTGAAAATTATTCGTCAAATGAAAAAGTTTTCCATACAAGAACTAGATTTCGGTCGTTTGGTATGTAGTGCGATATTCGACAAATAAACAGCTCCTTAGGAAGAAAATTAGGTGTATAAATTTTCCGCTTCACATCTAAAAAACTGAGAGACTAGTTCACAACTATATATAGACAGATGAACGGACAGACGGTCAGGGGTAAATCCGCACAGCTTGTCGCACTGATCATTTATTAGTATATATTTTAGAAGCTCTCTGACGTTTCCTTCTGGGTGTTACAAACTTTATACATATATCCTGTTCTGCGTATGACGGGTGTTGTGTAGTAGCGAAAGAACTATTACCACAATACGTCTCCGTGATATTGTCGCCTGAAGAGGAAATTAGGAATTTTTAAAATAAAATTTGTTTTAAGAAGGAAAATATTTTTAATATATTAGAAAAAATTTGAGTTGAACAAATTGACTGGATAATATTGACAGAATGCCAATTTTGATAACCAAAAAATGGTGAAGCGCAAGTTTTTTCCACAAATGATTAGTTTTTAAAAAAGATTGCTCACAGTCACAAAAAATTGATAAAAGTTGCTGTTGACATTTATATAAATGTTTACTACGTGATCATAATGATTATTTTATTGATGTTATTAGACACTAACTCACCACGAACCTGCTGACCAACTTACACACATTTTTTAATAAATCGAACAAATCAAATGCTGACCAGCCATGTTAGTAAACCCGGCTAAACAACAGCAGCCGAGTAATCGAGAAACAGTAATATTGGGCAACAACGGGTTTGACGCTGCGCATGGTTAAAGGAATGCATTGGGAAGTGTATGTTTTGTATATAAACGCACACTTGCACCGGGCATATGCTATCGCTAGATTTAAATAGCCAATGTCGCAATTTTGTGCATGCGCGACCTAAACGGCTTTATTGCAAGGCATTTATAGCCATCCACTGACGTATGCACTTATACTCGTATGTACATATGTGTGTATATGTAGTGTTGGTATAGTTGCTAGGTGACACGCAATGAGGACAGAAGCGATGATTGCTTATGCTATAGTACAATATAAATACATAAGCAGGTATGTAAGCATCTTCGTGCGAGAAAACTATGATGCCGCTACCTCAATGGTAAAACAACAAAAACAATAACAATGACATCAGTCAGTTGTGGTTGTAGTAGCAACTATTTATTCGCTTGCATACAGTAAATATTATTTTTTTATGTGGCTTGTGAAAAGCTCTTCGCCATTGCCATTGTGTAGCTGACTAACTAACGACAACATAATAAACACCAACAACAACAATAACGCACGACGGTCAACAGTTTTGCTGATGAAGATAGCAAAAGGAAGATGACTTTCGTTGTTGTTGTTGGATTTTTTTTACCGCTGTGTGGCGAATATGAATTATTTAAAGTTGTGAAATGCATACCGGCTCGAATTTGGTGTTGATCAGGACTTGCTTGCTGCCACTGCTTTTGATTTTTGATCATGGCTGTAACTTTTTCCGAAATTTACCAGAAATCGATGGCCTTAGTTAGTCTGCACATCAGTTTTATGGTATGTACATAAGTTTTTTTTCATTATAATAGAAATAGCGGCTGACAGCAAAGCATTTAGGAATATATTCGTCTGATGGGTGTTTGTTATTTGGCAACAATGGACTTGAGCTCACTTTTTCTTTTTGAAAGTAAGCTTTACGCTGATTTCGCCTCAAATGAATTCAGGAACGTCAAATGTTGTATTTCTATAACATTCTCAGCAAAACCATATGACCAGAAAAATATTGTGTGAAGTAGATTACAGCCTTTATGAACTGAATAAAAATTATTGTAAGCATATTTAAGCAATAAACTGTCAGCTAGTTACTTAAATAGCTTGAATCTCCCCATATACTCTCTTGTACGCATAGGTACTTAACAAGAAACTGACTGTAGATTTGAGCACTTGGTTTCTATATGCTTTCACTCTTTAATACAATTTGATATTGAAGCTACTACAGTAACCCACTGGTCCACGCAAAATTTTTACTCAATATCATTGTAAGAAAATGTTTAAATTTCATGTATAAAATCTCAAAATTATTATTAAAATTATGCATATGTCACTTAACTCAGATAAAATGCATCTTTAGTAAACGTTGTGTGCATGCCACATCGTAATACATATTTAAAACACGATAATGCGATTTAACGGAAGTCGGGCTGTATAAATTTTCCATTTGAGAAATTTTCACAAAAAATTTGCGTATCTACAGTACTCTAATAACTTTTGAACAATAAATTGAATTGCAATTTTTACACCACCCGCGCCGTCTTTACCACATATGGCATGGAGAAACTACGGAAATTTGCGCTAAAATGTGTGAAATGTTAATATGAATGTAATTAGTACATATTTAGTGTGCCAAACGCCAAGACATGCAAAGCGTTACACCTGTGGCGGCGCGCAGCCGCAAGCCAGATGCGGCAAGCAAGTGAAATACAAACAGAGCAACTATGTAAGTAAGTACTGTGTTGCATAGGTGTCAGTATATTTGTGTGCGGTGCTGGATTGTATGAGCATGTTGTTTTGCGGTCGACGGAGCGTATGAGTAACATTTTATCTGGAGCAAAGCGGCGTGTTTGACAGAGAAAAGAAACAAGTTAGCGAAAAAGTAAAGCGAAAAAGGAATCGAAGAAGGAAAAGCAAACTGAATGAAAATTAAAGTTGTTGCAAGTAAAAGCAGCAACAACAACACACACAAGCACCCGTCAGGCAAATACTTAAGAAACTAGTCAGAGAAAATGTTGTGGAACCGCGAGTGCGGCAATTTCCCGTCAACATAACATTTATTTTCGCGCACAAAACGTTTTACATACTTACATATATGTCTGTTTATGCTTAAATGTTTATGGTATAACTAGTTCGCTATTTTCAGGTGACTTTCGGCGTTGCATGTTTGCTACACTTTAGCCGCGCGCTTGTAAACACACATAGACAAACACAGTTGGCTAACTTACATAAGTGGCTCATAACTAGTAGCTTATGTGCATATAACCACATAGCACCTGCTGCGCATGACTGCGGGCATATGTATGTACAACAACAATATATATTTATACTGACGCTGATATTGGAAATATTTTGTTTAATTTTTTTCTCTTTTCTTTCTAGTTATCAGCACCGCTGATTGAAACGCATCGCGTTGCTTTTGGACTTTCATTTCTGGGCAACCGCAAAGCTTCCTGCTTATATTGTCAGAACTGTTGAACGCATTATCGGCGATATTGTTGTTGTGCAACCATATTAAAATATAAAATATATATAAAGTTTTTAACAGCGGCAACGCCACTGATCTGTCCGCTCGCAGCTCACCTAAATTTAGCGAGCTCTCATTATCGCTCTTGATTGGCTATGAGCATTTTACCGCGTGCCTCCAACTAGAGAGCAGTTGTTGTTGCCATTTTATGCTTTCTTATCTATGTGTATGCATCCATGGCATAAATCACCGAGATATGCATTTCTTTTTGCGGCACGTTACGCGCCATGTCAGCAGGACTTTAAGCAACCGGCAGTCCAGCTTACGAACGAATTTATTTGCAATTTTCATTAATTTTTCTCTTTGTTATGAAAAATTTCGTACATGTGGCGTGCTGGTGAAAGTGCACAGATACCGATGTGTTGCACCACCAAGGCACGTGCTAAATATTTTATAGCACTCTTTTGGAAAATTGAAACACACATCTGTGCAAATATGAAAATAATATGTAATAAATGATTTGGATTTTTTGATGTCATTAACGAAGTTTTCTTAAGGTATTGACAGTTTTTGGCTCTTTTAAAGTTAGCATAAGCCAAACTACTGCTTGGGTGAAACTCTCACTCCGTTAAAACAGAGGACGCTTAGCGTTGAGCTTATGTTTGAAATAAGGTACCTGTAATGGGTACAGCTGTCAGAGAAAGGGTGTCCTGAAGCATGAGGTGGTACTTAACTTAGTAGCCAGGTCATTTCTGGATAAGGATCATATTCCTTTTCATTTTCATTTAAAGCTCTGGAACGAGAAAAACTGGTATCTTCATATATGGGTACTTATGATAAGGCCTTGAGAAAATAGAAGCCTCAGAAGCAGAAAAACAAAACAATGTAGCGAATGCTACTTTTTTTACGAGTTTTTTTTATAATTTTATAAGAATTAATTTCGATTGTTTTTCTGATATTTTTAGTATCACGTTTGTTTCTAATAAACTAAATTTTTATAAAAATAAAGGTAAAGTTTGTAAAACAAAAACTTCTTTAGCAAAATTTTAAAATTTATTTTAAAGTGATTTTGTAGAGTTTTTAAGGTCAAAATTTTTATTTTATTTGTATGATTGTGAAGGTAATGTTTTCAATGGAATAATTAAATTTGTATATCCTAACGGGGTGTATTAAGTTTGTCACAAAGTTTGTAACACTCGGAAAGAAACGTTAGGGTATACTATAAATGATCACCATGACGAGCTGAGCCGATTTAGCCATGTCGGATAAGGAATCACTATAGTATATACCTGCCATAGAAACTGAACGATCAAAATCTAGTTTTTGTATGAAATCTTTTGTATTTGGAACAACCGAACCGTACGGGACAACCGAACTTAAAGTTTTTTCCTGTTTAATATTAAGTCCCTGAAGCCACCAACTAACTCCAACATGCCTATACGAGACATGGGTAGAAATTGGGCTAATTGTTTTGCAAATCACCTAGAAAATGTATTTCAACCAAATTAACCAAAGATCAACTTGGAGTTGTCGGGCTTACCCAACTCAGTCAACGAGTCACTCGCGTCTTTTAAGACTTCACCTTCTGAAATTATTAGAATAATAAAAGCCAAAAAAGTCACCAGGACATGATAATATTACCCTAATTGAGTTACCAAATATTGCTTTAGAAGTGCTCTCTTTGCTCTTCAGTGCAATTCTTAATCTCGGATACTATCCTAATTTATGGAAAAGGTGTAGATTATCTTGATAGATAAACCTGGGAAAGACACAGCCGTCTTCATACAGACCAATCAGTCTTCTACCCTGTCTTTCTAAAATATTTGAAAAAGTTTACTATAAAAGATGTCTCCTTTCCTCCACGAAAATAATATAATACCAACGCACCAATTCGGGTTTCGTGAAAAACATAGCACGATAGAGCAAGTAAATAGAATTACTAACGAAATAAGAAAAGCATTTGAGCACGGAGAGTACTGTTCAGCTTTATTTCTAGACGTGGCTCAGGCGTTTGATAAGGTGTGGCATGAAGCCCTTTTGTATAAGATTAAAAACATTCTACCTTTAGAATTGTATAAATCATTGTAGTCTTATTTAAAAAATAGACAATTTATGGTAAAAGTGGGAGATTTCATATCTGATGAACGACAGATAAGGGCTGGTGTACCACAGGGCAGTGTTTTAGGCCCAACTCTATACATCATATACTTACATATACGGCAGATCTTCCAACAGCTAATAATGTATTAACTTCAACTTTTGCGGATGACACAGCTTTAGTGAGCCGTAACAAATGCCACATAATAGCATCAAGAATATTAGCCGAGCACTTAAGGTCTGTCGAAGAATGGCTAGCCAACTGGCGTATAAATGTGAATGAACAAAAGTGTAAGCATGTTACGTTTTCGCTAAGACCTAAAATGTGTCCGGCAGTAAAAATGAACAATATTTTAGTACCCCAAGCGAACGAAGTAACTTATCTTAGTATTCACCAAGATAGAAGACTTAAGTGGAAAAAAACATATATCAAGTAAAATAACTTGTATGACGATAAGAGCTGCAAATTTAAATTGGCTATTAAATAAAAACCCCAAACTTAGTCTAGACAACAAAGTGCTTTTATATAATGCGGCCATAAAGCCGATTTGAATGTATGGCATTCAACTGTGGAGTACGACCTGTGCAACTAATATTGATATAATACAAAGGATCCAATCAAAAATGCTTAGAAGAATCACGTGTTTACTATGGTACATGCGTAATGAAAATATCCATAAAGACCTTGGTATTTCTATAGTAAAGAAAGAAGTAGAAAACAGCAGAACCCAAACCCTCCATGCAGGAACTCCTCGAGGGGAGGAGAAACAATTCGGGACGACCAGTGTCTACCCGTAGTCGAACACAAGCCATATCGCTCGGATTGGATAATAGCAAGGTACTTATTTACTGCAGATTCGATCAAGTGGGCAATGGCTTCGTTCGAAAAGTTCAAGTCTCCCGGAGTGGATGGCATCTTTCCAGCGCATTTACAACAGGGAGAGCAGGATCTACTGCCATACCTTGTTCGGCTGATGAGGGATAGCCTCGCAATGGCGTACATCCTTGAATTATGGAGGACCGCGAAAGTAATCTTCACACCCAAAGTAGGAAGGAAGGACTATTCAATTGCTAAATCATTCAGGCCAATCGAAGGTTCCTTTGACAACATGTCTCACAGGAGTGTAGACAGGGCACTGGAGAAGAGGAATGTGCGCAGATGGATAGAGGCTGTACTGCGCACCAGAATTGCTGAAACCACAGTAGGAGATACAAGGATTCCTGCGTACTAAGGAGTAACGTATCACCAAAACAGCTCAAACACTTTCTTGAGCTTGTCTAGTTATACTCTCGCAACAAAGTTGCTAAGGAGAGTATTATAGTTTTGTTCACATAACGGTTGTTTGTAAGTCCTAAAACTAAAAGAGTTAGATATAGGGTTATTTATACCAAAGTGATCAGGGTGACGAGTAGAGTTGAAATCCGGATGTCTATCTGTCCATCCGTCCGTCCGTACAAGCTGTAACTTGAGAAAAATTGAGATATCATGATGAAACTTAGTATACGTATTTCTTGGCTTCATAAGAAGGTTAAGTTTGAAGATGGGCAAAGTCGCCCCACTGCCACGCCCACAAAATGGCGAAAACCGTGAACCTATAAAGTGTCATAACTAAGCCATAAATAAAGATATTAAAGTGAAATTTGGCACAAAGGATCGCATTAGAGAGGGGCATATTTGGACGTAATTTTTTTGGAAAAGTGGGCTTGGCCCCGCCCCCTACTAAGTTTTTTGTACATATCTCGGAAACTATTATAGCTATGTCAACCAAATTCTACAGAGTCGTTTTCTTCAGGCATTTCCATATACAGTTCAAAAATGGAAGAAATCGGATAATAACCACGCCCACCTCCCATACAAAGGTTATGTTGAAAAACACTAAAAGTGCGTTAACCGACTAACAAAAAACGTCAGAATCACTAAATTTTACGCCAGAAATGGCAGAAAGAAGATGCACCCAGGCTTTTTTTAAAAATTGAAAATGGTCGTGGCGTCGCCCACTTATGGACCAAAAACCATATCTCAGGAACTACTCTACCGATTTCAATGAAATTCGGTATATAATATTTTCTTAACACCCTGATGACATGTACGAAATATGGGTGAAATCGGTTTACAACCACGCCTTCTTCCAATATAACGCTATTTTGAATTACATCTGATGCCTTCTCTGTATAATAATGTATATACATATGTACATTAGGAACCAATGATGATAGCGGAATAAAACTTTACACAAATAGGGTATTTGAAAAATATGTAAATGACGGATAATGAAATCTCGATTATCACTTTATCATGCGAGAGTATAAAATGTTCGGTGACCCCCGAACTTAGCCCTTCCTTACTTGTTTTTAAATAGATTTAAGATTTTAAAACTTATTGTTAGGCTTTTAAAACAAAAAGCAGATTCAATAAATAAAAACATATTGCAAAAAAAAATATTAATTTTAACATTATTCTTGTATATGTATCAAAGAGTTTTAGCCCTTTGGCACCTTAAAGAAATTTTAAAAGTGATGTTTACTCTAAGTTTCGGTCACTTTTCAGCAAACAAGCCGCTAGTACAATTATAAGAGAAACTGAAGAAATATGTACATAACCCACTAGTATGGAACAACAATAATAACTTATTGAAGTAATAAAAATGGTTGTTACCAGTAGTTTTTTTTTTGCTTTTCTATTTTCAAGTAATTTACTAGATGATAATATGATTTTATTACTCCTTTTTTATTACTTTAGAAACTCATATTATTAGGTAGGCACACACAATTACAAGCAAACATATTTGTAGAGCCGACATTTGACAATCTACTTATTTAGTGTGTAAGTTAATACCACCAGTTCACATTACATGAACATATTCTTTATCTGTCATAAATATGTAACATGACACTTACGACCCATATGGTCCGTATTGAAACATTATGTGTACTTTGCTAATACTGTCCACCTTAGGTGGTCCCAAAATATAATTCATAGATTGTAAGATGAATCTTTCCACTTGTAACATACATATGTCATATCTCAAGTGGATTGTAGATATACTTCCTAGAATGTAAGATAAATATTTGTATCTAGACTTAAGCAAAATACTGTATATAAGAAAACATAATAAAGAAAACGAGGCAGTTGCCCGTAGTTGCCCACGAGAACTAAACGGAGTTTTTAATTGGCGATCCTGCCAGGAGATGAAATAATCTCTGGCGGACCAAAATGTAACAATAAATTTCGGCGGTAACCATTTAAGGGGACAAAAAATCCCCGTGTTACCGATTGAAAAACAATCAAGTATCCTCAATTGAGGAGAAAAGTAAAAAAAAAGTTAAAAAAACGCTAAGTCCAAAAAGAGACACATAATCAAAAAAATCCCAGCGCCACTTAGAAAATTATTGAAAAAATTTGGAGTGTGTGTTTGTGCCTACTGCCAATCGAACGCGCCTCGTCTAAACGGATTACGAGCGAACAACAAGCAAACATACGTCCACATAAAAAACGCTGAAAGCCCCTCATAAAAACAAAAGAATCAAAAAATTTCTGTAAATCAGAAATTTCGCCAAAAACATCTTATTTCATCTAAACCTCACACACGGCCTCCAACGACGATCATCGCACAACCAACCGCCAAAATTCTACTCAAAAAGCAACGGCAGCAGCAAAGGCAACAATAATCGCAACAGTAGCAACAGCAAGAGTAACAACAGCAGCAGTAGCAACAACAACATAAAATTAGTTGTAGTTCAAATGAAGGCTCGACCAGCCCAATAATAAAACATTTTTTTAAAACCGCGATTTAAACTCAGTTCTGCGAATCTGGACTCCAGACCCTCCAGAATAAAAGAGTATCTTTTCCCAGAAAAGATCAAAACAAATATTTAAATACAGGCGGGCAACAAAATATATGCCATTTAAATATTTTTAATATGAAGTTATTACAATAGATTTATGCAAAAAGAAATTTAACTATTATATATTTTTGTGAGTATTACTATATACATATGTTATTTCATGAAACTCAGAAATATATATAAAAAAAAAACAAACAAAACCGAAAAATAAATTTAAAGGAAAAAAATATAATTCTTTGGGAGCAGAGACTCCTGAAGTGCCTGCCGAAGATTTTTCGGCAATATTGTATTAACAAAAAAAAAAATATTTTGGGACAAAAAGGTCCTAAAACGCCAGCTGAAGATTCATACCGGCAAAATAAAACAAAAAAATAATGGAAAAATATATAAAATAAATATAAATATATATATGTAAATCAAAATATAAAAGTTCAAAATTTATATTACTTTGAACAAAAAAGTCTTAAGGCACCAGCCGAAGAAAGTACCGGCAATACTAAAAATAAAAAAATACTTTAAAATTGTGAAACAAAAAGTTCAACAACGCCAGCCGAAGATTTTACCGGTAAAATAAAACAAAAAAGAATGGCGAAAAGCCAAATAGAATATAAAAATACAAAATTTAAAATACTTGGGACTAGAAAATCCTAAGACGCCAGTCGAAGATAATACCGACAATAAAATAAAAGAATATACTCCAAAAAAGGAGGTACTAATATTTTAAATAAATAATTTCAATAATTGGGGTACTCACAAGCCGTCGTAAAGCATCGTAAAATCGTAAAATTATAAATTTTTACACTTGCTTAAAAAAAAAAATGTTGTTAGATTTCATACAAAAATGAGTTTACACATTTACAATTCTCAATGTTATGTTTTCGAATCGTTATAACTTATAACTTTATGCGACTTGAGAAAACCCTAAATGTAAAAGAAAAAATTGCTGAAATGTATTCAGGCAATAATACAATAAAAGATGTCATATATAAAAATACTGCCATCAAAAAATAATTAGAAGTCAAAAATAATATAAAATGTATCGAAAGTAAATTTAAGAGTCAAATTTAAATAAATTGTTAAATAAATTAAGATTTCAAAATAGTACTGTTCAAATTGATAAAATAGTCTATAGCCTCACGTACTACTATATATCCATTTGAATCGGGACGCTTCAATTTAGAGGTGGGGGAGTTAATACCACCAGTTCACATTACATGAACATATTCTTTATCTGTCATTAATATGTAACATGACACTTACGACCCATATGGTCCGTATTGAAACATTATGTGTACTTTGCTAATACTGTCCACCTTAGGTGGTCCCAAAATATAATTCATAGATTGTAAGATGAATCTTTCCACTTGTAACATATGTCATATCTCAAGTGGATTGTAGATATACTTCCTAGAATGTAAGATAAATATTTGTATCTAGACTTAAGCAAAATACTGTATATAAGAAAACATAATAAAGAAAACGAGGCAGTTGCCCGTAGTTGCCCACGAGAACTAAACGGAGTTTTTAATTTGTATGTATATGCGCATCGGCATGCACTTAACATCATACTCGTATTAGCACATGCGCTTCTGCTTTTAACGCTTGCTTGTGCTTCAACGATAGCGCCGACAAAATGCCAGCCATAGACATTTCACTTTCATTGCTTTTTATATACATATGTATGAATATATAGTATACTAGATATGTATCTAATATTTTTGCTGTTGTCACTATACTTTTACTTATTTGTTGTTTGTGTTGTTACGCTCTTTCAAGTTGATCAGAAAATGTAACAGCATATAATGTTAAGGCTGCGGTAAAAGTCAATTTGCCATCGCTCAAATTGAGTGTGTTTGGAAAAAGAAAGCTATCAGCCTGACCAAACGTCGGCAAGCGTGCTCCGTTCAGCGTTTGCCGTTCCCTTGGCCTGAAAGTGAAATTATTGAATTGCGCGTAGAGTTGTATTGAATTTAAGTTGCTGATTTGCATAGCAAAAGATTGCGTATATAAATGTAGTTGTAGTTATTGTTGTTGGTGTCTTTGAAAACCGCAGTGTTTTTATACACTATGTTGGTGTTTAGCCACCAAAAGCCATGAGCAAGGTGTTGACAGTCGCACTTTGCGGCGTAGTTATGTAGATTTTTATACCCTTGCAACCAGTTGCTACAAGGTATTATAGTTTTATTCACCTATCGGTTGTATGTATGTACTTAATATTAAGATTTTCGAACTTCGAGGTAACTTTGTACCGTATACATATATCAATACCAATGAAAATAAGAGACCGTGTTTTACTCATAACAGTGTATTTGGCCTATCCCCTATATAACTAATATCAGGTTCTTCGAACTTCCGGCTGACTTTACTTTATATGATTGGTTTTCCACCTTAAAGTAGTTCCCTGGCTTTGATTCTAGCAAGTTGCAAGAGTATAAAATGTTCGGTTGTACCCGAACTTAGCCCCTCCTTACTTGTTTCTCCTTCTTTTTTTCTCCCTCTTCTTTTTTATCCACCGTAATCACATAATATTTTGCAATAGTTTTGCTTTTGAATTTTCTCTCGCACTTAATAATGCCTTTCATGTTGGGGCAGGTCGTTGACGATTGAATTTTGTAAGGGTTGAGTAAGATTTAACGGCAATTTCTGACACAGTGCGGTTATTTCAAATGATTTAAGGCTATTCATATTTTTATTAATGGTTCACAAAAAGCTCTAAAGTTTGATATACAAGTTTCGAAATGAGGGATAAGTCCGCATCAAAATGAACATATTAACTTAATCATTTATAATATATTTTTGATAACTACCGTTGTATGGGAGCTTTGTATGGATAAGAGCTTATGTTGAGTATATTTCCTAAGGTTAGAGGCATGCGATTTCTTTCCGAAATGAATAGCTTTTTAAGTTATATATATTTATATATGTACATATGCTTACATCGATATGGACTCCAGACCCTAATAAAATGCAACCTAAATTAGTAGATTGGAGGATCGATTGGAAAGTTCTCTGCGCACTATTCACTTGGGAGGGGCCACAAACGATTTTTTTACATATCGCTCGAACGGCTCTCGACTTCCGGTCTTATACAAAGTATTCTCTGGGTAGCCAAAAAACATCACACCAAAGTGAGAAGGTTAATCATCCTTCCCAAGGGTTGCGGGACCCGCCATTTAAAAACACACCCACAATGAAAAGGACAAAACAGCATCGGACGAGAGATTCCCCCTTTAGATGACGACCATTGCAAACATATTAAGAAATACGATTTATTTACGATCTAGTAGACAATATCCCAGTAGTAGATGAAAACAGAAAAGAGATCTGCCATACAGTAGACACAGAGACACCAATGGACAGTAGGTAAAGGAACTACAAAGACAAAAAAAACATTTACTAATAAGTATAACCCACTCTTCCTTCTTCTTCAACATCGTTGACGATGTTTGAGAATATTGTTTATTCTTGTACAGAAACTTAATTCGAAATATGTATAAATATGCAATAGTAATATGAAAGAGAAAACAAAGATTGCGGTAACTAGATTTTTTTCGTAGTACTTTATATATTTCAGAATATTCAGCGTATTAGGAGAAGCGGACCATTTCTCGTTAGTATTTTTTCAAATCTCCAAAACTTTTGTTATCATTATAAGTGGAAAAAACTATTCTTTCAGTGTTGTTGATTTTTTGGCCGAGTGTCATGGGAACTTTCTTAGGAAGTCGAGTCTACTAAATTAATTGGTGAGTCCAGAAAACAAAATATTTAAAATTTATTTAGTTAGATGTTGCAACTATTTTATAGGAAGTAGGTATAATCGTTTATTATATACTCACTATACATATATGAGCAATGGAGTGACGAAACCAAGTTTTTGTACTACAATATTCTGTCATTTATTTATTTCGAACTTAACTTATGAACCTTCTTGCAAATTTTATTAAACAGATGGTCACTAACCTATAGGCTATAGTCAGTTAGAATACGTATTGATCTCATCACGCGTTTCGCTAAATCGAATAAGAGCTCCTTCACTCTAGCGCGAAATATTTCTATCAACCTCACACTCGTGAACTGAGAAAAAATGCAAAATTTTAAGCAAAAAATTACAACTATAACCCAAAAAAAACTAGTTTAACAACGTCACGACGAACATCTTCACTTCAGCTGCCAGCTGCCTCGTTCGCTTCACAAGTTAAACAGTTGCCCAGCAGCGGACACCGATTGCTTCACTTTTGCACGCCACCTTCAGCGTTTAGCGGCGCAGCAGCTCAGTTGATCAGCATTTCATAATTAACATATTATTTAAACACTCACTAAGTCATAATTACATGTAGCCGCTTGATATTTTCTCAATTTGAATAAAGTTTTGTATTTCAGCAAGCATACAGAAAATAAAGGAATTTGCATTTAAGCAAATTTTTAAATCAATTTAAATTAAAAAAAAATTTATAATAAACATATTTAAAAAACCTTAAACAAAATTAAGGAAATATTTGAAAGAAAATTAAATTTAAAAAAATTGTATTATTATAAAATCACTTTCAACTATATCATCAAAGTTAGAGACTACTAGCAAAAGTGTGAAACAAGTTTTCTTGTTGCTTTTGCGTCTCACTTAAGTGCGGAACGTGCATCTCGTTTGGCTTTCTTCTCAATTTTAGACGGTCGGCAGCGTTGTTTTATCCGCTAAACTTGTGCGCGCTTGTAAATGTTGAGAGTTATTGCTTTCTGTTGTTGTTATTGTTCTTGGCTATATGCTCATCGCTTCATTAGTTAATAATATTAGCATATGTTTGGTATACCGAAGCGTGTACTTCGGCATATCCAAACTCATCCATACACAGTTGCTATGAATTCATTATTTTTCGCTGCTCTTGCGTGTTTGAATTTAATTAGTTTGCCCGTTTTTATTATTATTTAATAACTACGTTGTTTTGTTATTTTTTTGTAACAATTTGTATAAATTTTTTGTCGACTATTTTCTTTTATTTGTTTTCAAATCCGCTTTTCTCCTTAGAAATCTGGTTTTTTGTTTATAAAATTACTATTGCTCAATTAAAAAAAAAATCTGTATAATATTTGTATGTGTGTATATAGAAAAAGAGAGAGAAATTAGTATTTTACTTTAATTCAAATTTCCATAAATTTAATCTTTCTCCTTTTCTCCGCACTGCCTTTGTTTGTAAAAATAATTAAATTCGTCATGAGGTTTTTGAAATTACTGTAAATTGTTCAAATGTAAATTTAGTAACAAGTTATAAAACTTGTATAGGCTATACATACTATTCAAATATGCATATTTGTATAAGTATATGTGCTTAAAATTCCTTAAAGTTCTGCAATTCTACCCATACCACACTTAATTTTGGCAAGCATCAATTACTTACTTACACTTTATTCATCTTCTCTTCTACAAACACTATCAATACTATAACATTGATAGTTCACTGAACTGTCTTTCTTAACAAATATTTCACTAATTCTTTTGTAATGGAATTGTGTAGAGTTTCGAGCGGCTAACAAAAACGTATAATTCGAGCTCGTTGCTTAAGTCTTTCCTTGATTAAAGAAAGTAATTAATTCAATTATTCAAGGTGGTGTTAATTAAGATGTATATTAACAGCTGTCCTTAAGTTGAGAAAAGTGGAGATTAGCGAAAAAGCTTGAATAATTTTTGGTTAGCTATATACATGATACCAGCTTACACCGGGGACTATAAAAAGCTACTATGGTATCGAAAGAAATGAATTCTGAAACGAAAGCTATACAGCCAGCTTTGAGAAAACAGGACCTTTAGTCTTCTTCTCGCAACATATCTGTAGGTACTGGTGCAGCAATAGAAAACATTGGGGACAGAAAAACTCAAGAAGCCTGCAGAGTATATTATAGCTTTGGCCGTATGCTCTACTTTGGTAGCGGCATTACAAAAGATCTTTTGGACCACAGTACTCAGAGCCTGTTATTAAAGATTTTTCTAACTTTTTATAAAATAAACATTCTGCTGTTGCTAATTAAAATGTAGTTTTAAAAGTAGTGAGACGAATAAAATGATTGAAAATAGGCAAGGCATCTTAGGTTGAGATTGGAAATGTTTCTAACAAAGCTTTTTCAGGACAATTCCCGTACATGCCCTTGCAAATTACGAAAATATATTATACTATACATGAACAAAAATAGAATAATTCCAAACACATACAAATTGCCCGCTACTTAGGTTACATTTTCTTCAATCAGTTTTTAGTAATAAAATGAAAGTTACCATTACTACAAATGCGTATTCCCAAATAATGAATATTTTTCTAGCCTTTGTCTTTCACAACCTACTGTTATAATTTGACCAGTGTTTTTCAACTTCAGTTGCTCTTAAAAAGTCACATAACTTATACGTATGTATATTTTCCTAATGTTGTCAATATATGTCAATATCTTCGCCAAACTTCATTGGTTTTTGTGTATGCATCGAGTGTGTAGATATAGTACTTTGACATTTGCATAGTTTTTACGGCAGCCAACAGAAGCATCTAACTATCAAAGCACGTGTCGTTCGAAGCATAAAATAGGAAACCAAAAGCTATTTACAGTCTCCAAACATTGTCGAAAAACTGAAAATACTTATGTTTATATTTATTTATGTATTGGTATATGTTTTTGTTAATAAATGTAAATTTGATTTGCCATTTGGCTGCTGCAGATTACTGTTTTTGGAGCTCAGTCGCTTTTTAAACAACTAGGTATGGTAGTGATACAAATTAATGTTTTGCGAAGCTCCTCACTAGATTCTTTACTACTCTCCGGCATAGGTCAATAAATATCTCTGCAATTTGTACATATATTTATAAATGCATTTTGTAGCTGAACAGATAGACTACACATGCTACACTTTATTTAGACACGTACTTTTCGATTAGTAAACTGTTGTACTATATTTTAATTTTTTATACTCTAAATTATTGCTAAGTTCACTACGAAGTTTGCGACACCGAGAAGGACTCTTCAGAGATTCTATAAAATTTAGTATATATGTATATAAATGATCAGCGTAGCGAGCCAAGTCCATTAAGTTATGTCAGACTTTCCGTCTGTTTGCTTTTTTTTTACACACGTCCTTTTCTCTCCAACAAGTTCCTCATTTGTCAAAGACGCTGATATCGAACAACTATAGTATAAGTTACCATACAAACTGAACGATCGGAATCAAATGCTCGTATGGAAAGCTTTTTCATTTGACGAGATATTTTCACGAAATTTAGCAAGCATTATTGTCTAAGGCTTCGATGCAATCCCTGAAGAAATGAATCAGATCGGAGCATGTAGCGTTAAGCTGTCATACAAACTGATCGGAATCAAGTGCAATCTCTGAAGTAATTGTCTAGATCGAGTATGGTGCTACACAAACCGATCCATCAAAATCAAGTTCTTGTTTGAAATTTTTTAGTTGTGAAGAGTATTATAGCTTCGTTGCAACTGAAGTTAACGTCTTTTTTCTGTTTTGTCATATTGAAGTTTATTTTTATTTTTCGGTCCAACTACATATGTACACAACCAAATTAAACCAATACATTTAAAATTTGCTGCTCATAAAACTTTTGTGTTTAAATACGAATTATTGGAAATTAAATTTTAAAATTATTGCTTGCGTTTATTTTTAATTTGCACTTTGCATTTTTATAGCCAGTGGCGTGCAAAGTCAAACAGTTTATTTCGCATAAGCAATCAGATGTGTACGATTGGTAGCTTTGAAGCTTCTGAGATTAGTTTTAATATTTATAATTTCGCCTGAGTCCTTGAAATAGAAGCTTGCTGTGATTAAAACGAAATTATGGCTATTACGTGTGATGAATTTTATAGAGTATTTGGTTTATTGAAAAACGCGAATGAATATATTTGTAACTTTTTCATATTTGACTTATATTTGAATTTGAATATCTGTCTATACATAATTTGTGCTTCAATTCGATTAAACTTTTCAAAAACAAAATTAATTGGCTTTTATATCAAAAATTTTCAATGTTCCACTTCGGCTTGAAAGATAAAATAAAGCAGTTTTTAGCCGTTCAAACATAAAAAAAGAGTTTTCGAAACTAAAAAATATATCTCTTTTAAAATATATATATATATATATATATATCTCCAGTGCTACCAATCATATTTGGTCATACTATATAGTGTTGGAATGGTGAAATTTTAAGCTTCATTTAATTGGAAATTTCGAAATTTCAATTTACACTGTTGAAAGTTTTTACTGATAAAATAATGTCTCTAGTTAAAAAATGGCAAAAAGTGGTTGACCAAAGTGATACATATTTGTTTTTTTATTTATTAGTATAAATATAAGTTTGATTAGAAATACGAAAATACTTTTTCGACAACCAAATATATATATTTATATAAGTATACCAGTATAACATTACATAAGGTGTTTTTTTATAGGCACAATATATTTTAGCTGTCAAAGCAGCTGTCAACAAAAAAATATGTGCTTGAAAAAGTTTTGTTTCGTTGTGGAGAACATGATGACCTGTTTAAAACTTACCTTCGGCGAGTAGTTGTTGTTCTAGAAATGAAAACAATCCCTAAATAATTTCGAGGATTGATGCCGAATTGAGAGTCTTTGGCCGGATGAGAATCTGGGTCAGTTCTAGTTACGCAGTGACTGGGTGTTCTATATCCGACAAATCGCTACAACATTGAATGCAATGATATTCGAAAAATAAAACCCTTGAGAGGATAGACAGATGGACACTAGACATAAGGCATCGCACACTTATATCTAATATCATGCTAGTATTTACAAACATAAATTATATATTTTTATAATTCAACACAAACGAACTTGATCTTCACACCTAACACACCTTTTATCATGCCTCTAATTAGCTTAACAACTTGCATTAATTATTTTGTGCAGAAGCTGTGATAATATAAGAGTTCTTAAATTAATCTTGGAGTTTAATTGCTATATACAATTAATACGTTTACTAATGCTGGATAATAAAGTGATGAAGACTATTGATTTTCAACCTTAACGCTCAAAGAAGTTAAAAAGGTAAGTTCGTCGGAGAATTTGTCACTATTCGACTAATCAGTGCAAGTGTAAACAAAACTGCTTTGTGTTTTCCTCAGATCCTAACTGATGTGGATCTTCCGCGATCGTTTTTAAACGTTTGCCTCAGTATAAATCAATTTTAAGCTGTTATTCTGGCGCTAAATATCGTGCGCTTTTAGTATTATGATAAGGATAGGATAAATTTAAGTAAATAAATTGATTATTCGTTTTTATGAATACATCGAAAAGTCAGTAAGTTATTCCATTTCGGCGTGAGATGTTTTGTCATTCATTTAATCCTGAAAAAGAAAGTGGGAAAATCCAAATACAACTTCGTTTGAATTTCTTAATAAACGGAAATATGAAGCTGTATTCATTTTGTAAATGCTTAAACCTCATATACGTAGTCAGTTCAGAGTGCAGCGAGATTGAAGTGTAACTTGCTACCGCTTCTGGTATTGAAAAACTTCACAAGTATCGAAAATATTAATTATTATATTTCGTAATTCCCTTCCCGTAAAACACACGGAAATCATAAGCAGCGCAAATGGAACGCTGTGACACGTACGCGTAAACAGACAAGTGTGCCAATTTATGAATAAAAATTTCCTTTTTTGTTTTTATGCAGTTTTCACACCAATTGCAACTTTTGTTTTTATTATTATGTTGTGGAAAATGTTCGAACAGTTAGTTGCGTGAGCGGTGTTTCAGCAAATGTGTGTGATGAAACAAAAAGTCCAATAATGGGAGAACTACAAGCATTAAAAGCACGTACACACATATACTCCTATGTACTATTCGTGCTATATTATATATGTATATGTACATACATGCGCACGCGTAAACAGTATTTCCGGTCGTCAGCGCGTGCACAAAGGTCACAGAAAAGCGTCGCAAAAAGCACATATTAGTACTCATGCATATACATATTCACATATAGATACATTCGTATAATTTTCTGGTATATACTATACATATATGCAAGAGCTAAAGGAACAAAATATTTATCTCATGTGGTATGGGAATTAGCGGAAGTACTAAAGAATAGTCAAACAGAAACATATACATATATCTACTACTCTACTTTTTACTGCCTTTTTGTGCGCATTTTATTTCATTTCTCTGATTCAGAAAATTGATGATTTTACACGGTTTTACCGTTGCCGTTTCTCGGCAAATTCGGATTTATTTGAGTAACTCAGTTATTTATAGGTTGGTTAAACTTTTACTAACTTCTTAGAAGGCAAATTAGGCATTTTTCTGTTTACGTATACGTATATAAGTTAAAATCATACATTTTGCGATGAGTATTTAATTCAAATGAATCAGATATAAATCACGTGAGTATTTCCACACATTCGGAGAATATTCTAAAACTATTTAATTTGGAGGTTTCATACCTTGAGGTTACGGGACGAAACTGCATTAGTAAATAAAGTCATAGCGAAAGGCCCTTGCGTAGAATCAATGCATTTACTCCAAAAATCATTGAACATTTTACAGTATGCAGCAGTAATACTGGTTATACCCTGAACAGGGTATATTAAGTTTGTCACGAAGCTTGTAACACC
Source organism: Bactrocera neohumeralis (assembly GCF_024586455.1). Taxonomy (NCBI): domain Eukaryota; kingdom Metazoa; phylum Arthropoda; class Insecta; order Diptera; family Tephritidae; genus Bactrocera; species Bactrocera neohumeralis. The sequence continues at coordinate 47,909,394 of NC_065921.1, forward strand.
CAGAAGGAATCGTCGGAGACCCTATAAAGTATATATATAAATGATCAGTATGTCGAGCTGAGTCGATTTAGCCATGACCGTCTGTCTGTCCGTCCGTCAGTCTGTCTGTATATATACGAACTAGTTCCTCAGTTTTTAAGATATCGTTTTGAAATTTTGCAAACGTCATTTTCTCTTCAAGAAGCTGCTCATTTGTCGGAACGGCCGATATCGGACCACTATAACATATAGCTTCCATACAAACTGAACGATCGGAATCAAATGCTTGTATGGAAAACTTTCACATTTGACAAGATATATTCACGAAATTTGGTATATATTATTTTCTAAGGCAACAATGTAATCTCCGAAGAAATTGTTCAGATCGGTTAACTATAGCATATAGCTGCCATACAAACTGAACGATCGGAATCAAATTCTTGTATGCACAACTTTCACATTTGACAAAATATATTAACGAAATTTGGTATATGTTATTTTCTAAGGCAACAATATAATCTCCGAAGAAATTGTTCAGATCGGTTAACTGTAGCATATAGCTGCCATACAAACTGAACGATCGGAATCAAGTTCTTGTATGCACAACTTTCACATTTGACAAAATATATTAACGAAATTTGGTATATGTTATTTTCTAAGGCAACAATATAATCTCCGAAGAAATTGTTCAGATCGGTTAACTATAGCATATAGCTGCCATACAAACTGAACGATCGGAATCAAATTCTTGTATGCACAACTTTCACATTTGACAAAATATATTAACGAAATTTGGTATATGTTATTTTCTAAGGCAACAATATAATCTCCGAAGAAATTGTTCAGATCGGTTAACTGTAGCATATAGCTGCCATACAAACTGAACGATCGGAATCAAATGCTTGTATGGAAAACTTTCACATTTGACAAGATATATTCACGAAATTTGGTATATATTATTTCCTAAAGCAACAATGTAATCTCCGAAGAAATTGATCAGATCGGTTGACTATAGCATATAGCTTCCATACAAACTGAACACATAGTTACTAACAGAAATGCACCTGTGAAGGGTATTTAGCTTCGGTGCAACCGAAGTTAACGTTTTTTCTTGTTTTTATATAAACTTAGCACTTGAAGTGGAAAAATGAGTTTAAAAGTAAATCCAAGACTGTGCTATAAACCAGAAGATTTGTGAAAAGGGTCGCTACAGGTGTAAGGGTTACTTTTTACCAAATTGTAAACTTTGAGTTCACTTTGGATTCTCCTAATATCTGACCGATAGCATGATCAAACGTCAACCCTATAGTTTAACTTCCGGCGAACTCCGCAAATTGTAGCCAGACTAATACATAACTTATTCAAGTTTGAATAAACTTCTGCAATTCATCGCTATTCTAGGAAAAAGTTGTTCAATCTGTCAAATTCTAACTCATTGGAAATTATATTTTTATTCGTTTGAATTATTCAAGAAAGGGGATTTGCATTTCGGTTTTCATAGAACGAGTAGTGAGAATATAAAAATGTATCAAAGGCCACATATTTAGACAAGATGTCAAAAAGAGAAATATGTAGATTTTTTGCAAAATTGTAGTCTTCTTTAGTAAAAAATTTAATTTCAAAATATATTACGGAGTTAAAGAGTTTCTGAATATCGAAACTAATTAACACTATTTATGAATTCTGTCTAGTGTAAACTTAGGTGGACTCTATTATACATAGTTTCTGTAATGACTGAGAATTCTTTTTGGATAATTCAGGTTACAAATGGAGTGTTCCATAAGTTGAATGCCGTCGCCGAGTGGGGATAACTATTATTAGAAAGTTTTTTCCTTTGAAATCTTTTAAACGGAATTAAGATTACTTGCCGTAAGGCGACTGTTACTTTTTTTCAATAAATTCAGGTTTTTTTTCAGCCAGAATTCAAATTTACTTCTGAAAATAATTCAGTTAAGACAAGCTTTTTTTTAGAACATATTTACACAATTGTAATCAACGCACTACAATACAATTCATTAAAATTTTACTTTAAACATATTTACTATATTATTCTGTTGTTAAAAGAAATGGATTTGATCCAGAAAATAATATGCTGCAATACATACAAACATATACATATAATTTCCTAAAATAGTATATATAGTAAGTAATAAAAATACAAAATAAAAATCAGAATAAATAATTCTCAGCGCAGTGAAAGACTTTTCATTTCCCCCACCAGCGGTAAGGTTTGATAGAATCTTCATTGAGTTTATATCAGACATATTCCATTTGAAATGCATTCATTTCCTGCTTGGTATAGGTGCTCTGCAATTTTTCAGTCATAAATTTTGCATGAAGCCCAAAAAACTTCACACACAAAATCCCAATGTGGGGAGAACAAAATTTGCGCTGAGTGCCACTCAATGATTCGCAAGTAACCGTAAAATATTCCTGCTAAATGCGATGATTTCACAAGAATTCAAGCACCAAATGGTGGTATGACTGGAGAACGGCTGGGAACTCCAAGAATATGAACACAAAAAAATTTTATAATTCAGTGTAAAGTATCACTCATTTAATCAGCCAAGAACTTACCTTGTGACTGTACAACAGCAAGCAGCGAAGCCGCCAGTATCAGCAGCAGGCCATTGAGGCCGCAAAGCGCTGGTATTTCCATACTATGTGGGAGTGCGCCGGATCCGCGCTTAGTGTGTGCAGCTCCTTATTCTTGTTGCTATTATTATTTACTTTTATTTATGGTGGGTGAAACCGTTAAGACAGTTTTTTTAAACAACTTATATTGTTTTGCTGTTGTTGTTAATTTTGTAAGCCTTTTGTTAGCCAAAAATTTAATAAATAATTTTTTGTTACACAAGAACTCATTTATTTATTTCTTGCAATGCATTTTTTGTGGCGTGAAAACATGTGCTGATTTCTTATTATTTGATTGCTTTTTGTTGATTTTTTTGCTTTAATTTTTTTTTATTTATAAGTAATTATTCCTTTGTTATTAACGCAGCACGATATTTTTTATTTAATATTTACATTTTTATAACCCGTTCAATATGTAAATACAAAAATTAATTTTTACCGTTATTTTGAGCAAAAAAAGTATTATTGAACAAAGATTATCTACACATTTAAAGATAAACTCGTTAAACAGAACAACTTTAAACAGAAATGGAATATATAAAATGTAATTGTTTTAAAAAATTGAAACAACAGCAGCATTTCTAGCTGATGTCTGTAAGTGACACGCAGATTATGAGCAGCGTTCTCAAGGTTATGCACAAGCAAGTCATACACCCCAATGGGCAAATATCTACATATGTATGTAGGCATTCAGGTTGGTTCGTGAATGCGGGTGAATGTGTGTAAGAAAGACGGTACACAGTCAGTCAGTTGTTGTTGTTTAAACTGCCAATTGTAACTGATTTATAAATGTTTGTGCTGATTAGTGTTGTTGTTGCAGGAAAATATATTGTAAGTTCTTAGGTTTTAAAAGATTGTGAAAGTTAAAATAAAAATTAACATAAACTTTCTGGAAAGCCTTCATTTTTTATATGCATTTTGTTATATTTTGCTATTTTTTATATCTAAGCTACATTTCTACAGATGAAATCACTTTTCAAAAATTTTTAAATAGAAAAAAATCATGAATAATTCTTGGAAAGCTTCAATTTTTTAAACTACTAGTTATAGTGGTATACGGGTATATAAGTATGTACTATAAATCAAAATTATACTGGGTACATATTATTCGATTAAAGATTAGTTTTCGATCTTTAATAAAAAGTCAACTATAATTTTGAATTCGGTGGATGAATATAATTTCAATAGAATATACCACTGTGGGCAAAAAATAGTAACACTTTTTAATTTAATCCATTCGTCGAAATATTTGCATCTAGGTTGGTATGACTGTCAGTGAACTCTTCGCCAAATGTCGAATGTTATTCTCATTGGCTCCATTGGAATATCGGAAGGATCAGTGAAAACCATTTCGAAAGATCATTTGAGCTAAGAAAAATGAAAGCACGATTGGCTTCATAATCACTCAATTTTTTTCAAAAACAGCGTCGCGTTATCGTCTGAGAAACAATGTTTTCTGACTACCAGCATGTCATGAAACGTATTACAAAGTTTTACTATTTTTTGCTAATAGTATTGCTTGTTCAAAAGTTGTCGAGAGCTGTTCAAAGGCTCATTGAAAACGGACGTCAAATCAAATAGGAAACAGAAAAAGGAGCTGCTTATTATTTCTCTAACGTTTGTAAGCTTGATTTGAAAATTTAAGGCTAACTCCAGAAGCAGCTAATATTTGAAAAGAAATTTTAATTAAAAAATATCAGATTTACTAACACTAGCTTACTAAAACAGTTAATATTTTTAACAACAATAACTATTAAACTCATAACCGCTTATTTTGGCTTGCATTTTCAGGCATTCATTTTTCTCCACTCATTCCAGCTTCGTTAATGTATTCAGTCAATAACGATTGAAAGCACCACAGAATTGAGTTGGTCTGTGTTGCTTAGCTTTGCTCATGCGTTTGAATTTTAGTTATGCAATAGCTAATAAAGTTGTTGTTGTTTTAATATAGGTGTTTATTAAAAATCTAGTATTATATGTCAGTTAGCAGTATATCTAGAGAGATATATGTATGTTTGTGTATGTTCTCGTATTTTTAGAGTGGATAGAAATTTTATTTTATTTGAGTGCTTGGAGATTGAGAAACTGAAGCCATATCAGAAACACAATAAAAAGTTACTAAAAGACTACATGATTCAAACAAATAAATATTATATTGACTATTTATTTCATGAAAAATAAGAGGTATAAGAGTTAATAAAAACAAAAAATGTATAAAATAAAAATATACAATAAAAAAAGTTAAATTAGATAGTTTTATTAGAAGAAAGATATACAGTTATTTAATGAAATTGTATCAAATTAAAAGGAAATAATATTAAGGGGGTATTCTGGTCTAGAAATTAAAAAAAATCGAAATTTTTGTTTTTATATTTTCAAAGTTTAACTATTCAAGAATATGTGTACAAGAGGATTTTTCAAAATTCAAATTATTTTCGGAGATACATATAGGCATTTTTCTGACCCGGCATCCAAACTGGTTCGGTCGGAACTAATCGAAAAAAAGACTTTACGCGAAACTTTAAACGCGTTTTTCTTAAAACTGACTTTTTTGGAACGATACGCCCGATTTCTCAGGTTCAACTTGACCGATTTACTTGAAATTTTTATAGAGTCTTCTTTATAGGCTTGTCTATGGTTGGAACTAGCCCCGTCCCCAAATTTTTATTTTTATTATTTTAAAAAAATTCGAAATAGTCAGAAAAAGTGATCCAAAAAAACTTTTTTTTTCAGGCAGTCGCCATTTTGTGAAAAAAAAATTTTCCCACTTTTCCGTAATTCCGGCCATTGCGACGTTATTCTAGATCAATAATCTTTTTTTTTTGGTTTCAGATAACTAGGAGGGTTGAAATCATGGTTATGGTCAAATTTTTTACTCTTTTAATTTTTTTCTGTACTCTTCTAAAATTAACAAATAACTAATAAAAAAATGGATAATAAAAATATTAATAGAATACCCCCTTAAATAAAGTTATACTAAATTTAATTTTAAAACTTCAATAAAGATTTTTAATATTATAAAAACATTTTAAAATTACTAAGCTCTAATTAAGCTACTATAACTTTATAGATTCATAAACACGCATCACAAAAAACAACAACGCGTGAGCATAAATTAACACTAGAAAATAAACAAAAGCTGAAAATCATTAAAACATCATTAAATAACACGAAAAACGTGACGACCAGTGAAATGAAGTATTAGTTTGAAGTGCTATAATCAATTCATTTTATTAACTAGTGATGCTTTTTAATGAACTTTTTAATAACACAAAGTAATTTTCGGTCTTGTCTCCCAGCTCGCTTGCTTTTCATTGCTTGGCTTATAATGGGTTGTCAAAAAAGTCTTGCGGTATTTTTATTGAATTTCTTTTTTTTATTGAAATTGAAATGAATTTTTGATGACTCATGCCCAGCTCTTGACCGATGCTACGGCTGCTACTATGCCGGTCTCTTTCGACCAATTCAGCGAATTTATCGCAATTTTCGACGACAGGCCTTTCGGAGCGTGGCGCATCTTCGACCACCTCTACACCAGAACGAAAACATTGAAACCATCGTTGTGCGGTGGAAATGGAAACTGTATCGGGTCCATAAACTGCATAAATTTTATTGGCGGCTTGAGATGCATTTTTGCCTTTATTGTAGTAGTACTGTAAAATATGCCGTATTTTCTCTTTATTTTGCTCCATGTTTGCATCGCTATAACTCACGAATGACTTAAAAGAAACGACAATCAATCAAACGTGATTAGCGCGTGAAATGAGCTTTCCAAAAAGGTATAGCATGACCCGATGCGACGAATAAAACTAGAACTACGCACTTTCAGCGCCAACTAGCGAAAATGCCGCAAGACTTTTTTGACAACCTATTATGTAAATAGGTAAATAAATATATATATATACACAAGCATAAGGCATTACCTATCCAGCTAGCAAAGAGATTTCCAAGCTTCGATTAAAACAAAATTTCATTTCACACTATCTGATATAATAATTTATAAACAACTAAAAAAATCATACTCTTATAGATCTGAATCCATATGTATATACCTATACTTAACTGTATATAACATTAATAAGTAGAGTATCTAATGAAAGCTGTTTACACTCTCCATGCCCGCATTGCTTAACTAAACGTCAAGTTACAGCAGCTGAGTGGCTAAACAAAAGACTTGCGAAACAAACTTGCAGACAAAAGCAGCCGAATGAGCAGTTGTTAAGCAAATAAATCACTTGATAGGCGAGCAGCGCATATATACACAAGTTTGGTGACTTTATTATTTAAATTTATGTCTATTTTGTATTTATTTCTTTTTATTTAATCGGCTGCTGCGATTTGATGTGTGCGTAAATGTCATCGTAATAAGTTAACGAAACTGTTGGTAGGAAATTTTTCAACATTCCTATTGAATCACATTTAGTATTATAAAAAAATAGAAAAAAATGAATCACTGTTTAACATAACTTTATTATTAAATATTTCCACTTTTTCTTAATTTTACCTTTACATTAGCCAAGTCTTATGCATTTTATATTGAAAGTAATGTTATTGTTGGGTTCAGTATAAGCTTACAAGCTTTTTACAGTTGCAATTAAGCAAAGTAACTTTTGTTATTTGCACTAATACTATTTTTAATATTGAAAGTAAGTGGATTATAACAATATATATATGTATATATGTATAACTACAAATGCGGTTATAGTACTTTGCTGTTACATGCTCGCTCTGTACTTTGCTGATGTTGACAAGAAAAATATGTAATTATTGCTTCCATACAAATTAATAAGCGAATGAAATTCTAAATGAACAAATAGCAACAACACTAAGAACCACAACAACATTGAAAAGTAAAGACTTTTATATATTTAATATCATATGTGCTTCAGTTGTTTTATTTTCTGCATACATTCGCATATATGGTCACTTTTATATGTTTAAATTGCTTGCATGCTTTCATTTGTATGCAAACTTTGTATATTTTTGGTGACTGTTCAGTCAAAATATAACAACAGTGACTTTGAAATAATTTGTTGTTAAAAATCCATTCACAAAATATCATGTATAACCGATTCGAATTAACGATTGCACCAATTCGAAAGACTCAAGCACGAAAGCTTTAAATGCACATTATACATATATACATACATATATGTACATATATATATATGTTTATAAGTATATAGTTGTTATTGTACTACTTTATATTTGTTATTATTAGTTTTGTTGTTGTAATTAATCGAACAATTGTTTCTCAATATTTCGTACCGCAGACCAGCGTTAAACCGTTCATAAACGCGTTTCGAGTCAAACTAACCTCAGCTTTCGTTGTTGGCCAGCGTCAAGGTAGTCGAGTTGGTATAAACTGTAGCTTATGCTATGGGCTTGGCTCGCAGAGTGGTAGCACAAGAATTGCTAGCTTTATAAGAAGCGCTGGTAATGACAAAGAGCCAAGAGCATAAAACGAACTAAGGCAAAGGACTGAAACAAGCAAAAAGCAGAAATGGAGGAAAATATGTGGGCTTAAAAGCTAATTGCGAGAGAAAAATGAGAAAACTGACTAGTTTTAGCATAATAAGTCAAACAGAGCAGCTTTCAATAGCCAGAGAGCGATTTTTTGGGAGTTTGCGTTAGGCGGAGAGTAGTGCACAAATTATTAGATTTTGAAGCATACGTTGCACGCAGGTGTCCAAACGTAAGCGACTTGCTTGTAAATCGAAAAAGTGTCTATTTCCAACTTATTAGAAGTTAAACTAGCAAATAATTTAATAATAATGAGGATTTAAATTAAATTGTATGACCTTTTCTTAATCTGGATAAATTGCAAGTAATTAGCAGTTTAGAAACATTTGCGTCACATAAATCCGTTAGCCTCATCCATTTGGCAGCGAAATTGATGTACGAGCTAAGCAAACTCCCAACAAAAAATAGGCAAACGACAACATTTAAACTTAAAATTAACACAGGCATCTCATAGCCATTAGCAGTAAACCCTATAACCCATTTTGTGAAAGATTTAACAAGACAAACAATCAGACAAACATGTAGCCGGTGGAAAACAAGCCAAACTGAATTAAAATCGAAAATAATAGTAGTTTTTTAATGCTTATACAATCTTAAGACATGCCTGTCAACGTGTTTGTGTATTATGTGTTCTCAGTTAATCTTCCTCCAACAGCCAGACAGATATTTGCGAATTTTCGTGCATCATATACATACATGCATCTATCACAGCAGCAAAGTGAAGAGTAGCTCAAAGCTAAGCGATTGTTTCCTACGTAAGTCGCGCATAATGCATACATATTTAAAAATCTGGCTCATCGATGGCGAGTTGTCAATCGTGTACGATCCCACATAAATTGTAAGCTGAAAACCTGCACCAACATACTATACGTGTATACATAATAATATGAATTCGCTATAAATAAGTGCATATGCTTATGTATGCGTATGTATATTTTTATGTCAGTACATCAATAACACCGATCGTGCAGTGAAGATGACGTTTGCCGTGAGAGGAGTTTCACTATACCAAATCTGCCATCACTGTCGCTGCAAATGCATCGATCGTAATTTTTTTATAGCAACAAAGCATTGTAGATTGTTGGTTTTTGTAAATTTGCCAATTCTGAGTGCCAACAGATAAGTTGGCATAACGTTTTTGTTGTATGCTACCACGCAACCCTTTCACTGCTATGTTGCACGATTTGTTTCTGTTCATTTATTTTTAATTTAATATTTAGGTATGCATGTTTATACATTTGTACCGATGAGTAGTTACAAACATATTACGATCGCTCGTAAATCGTTTAACCCAGCACATACAAAACGCCGGAAATTGAACAGATTTTCCTGTTAACACACTCTATTAAAGATACTAAAAAATACCTAGCAACAAGAAAGAGCATTGTTAATAATAATGAGATTTAGTTGCTTAATTATTTAGATTTTTCTTTTCTTTTCTTAGAATTATTGTACCTTTATTTATGCAATTGTTTTCATTACAAATATCGACATTGTTTATAGTCAAATTACTTTCAATGTGCATCGAATCTTCACACATTAATTTTACATTTTCTGTGCGAAATGAAAATAGCTCTGAGAAAAATCAATTTATTAAAAAAAAAAGAAAGCAATTCAACAATACTTAAACTGTATTGGGCCACATAAAAAAATTGGCAAACATTTAAGGTCTACAATGTCGCTATAACAGTTACATAACACGAAAATGCACTTTCAGAAAATAAAATATGGTTTGCCTTTTCGATTTGCACTTCATGCGATTAATTCTTATACTTTAAGCGTAAATTTTATGTCACTTAGGGATGTATGAACTAGTAACTAAACGCTGTGCAGCATTTATTGGAAGAGATGCAGCATTTATTTGCCAGAAGTAAACTTTGAAAGGCTTTCCAACAAACCGATGTATGAACTGTGCTCGAAAGCAGTAGCCAAATCTGAGAGTTTTTCAACGAATTCATTGCTAACACCTTTCTCTTCCAAGAGGTTCATCAGCAAGTCATAAAGGTACTGCAAAGAAGCCAATATTAAAAATTGTTGGCCATAAATTAGTTTATATCTACTTACGCCATCGAGCACATCACCGGCCACGGCATAAACCTTATCGTTCCATTCACCTTGGTAGATACATATCTCATCAATGCCAAAAATGTCATCTGCATAAATAACCAGGAAATTTAAAGCTTCATCGGTATTAAATAATTTCATCACTTACTGTATTCGCCCTCTTGTGGAGTACCTTCCAAGAAGGAGCATGTGAATGAAAGGGTTGTGTTGCCCTTAACGATGTCAATTTCAAAACGCGGTTTACTGCGCATCTCACCGATTTCAGCCTTTTCCGCGTTGGGGTCCAACTCAGGTTCGTCTTCAGTATCCACAGTGTGGTTGACATTGAAGTTAATGACAATTCTATACAACACACATTTTATTAATGACTTGTAAAGTTTAACTCAATTTTTTTGTAATTTACTTTTCCTTATCACTCGTCTTGGTTAACTCAACATCGGCGCCATCCAGCTTAACATTGAATCCCTCTATTGTTGTGGGAATAGTTTTGATTTTTTGCGCTTTGCGTTCCGCCAATATTTCTTCAGTCAGGAATTCCACAAGTTCCCTTTCGCCTTTAAATTAAAAAATATATATCATTTAATTCAAAAACTGTACGCCATAATTTCATCACGTTAATATAGGTTATGTAATTAATAATATTTCAACCGGCAATAGGTGTTAAAAATTTCTAACCTTTGGTGTGCAAATGTTTTACTCCACCGCAACCGCAGCTGCAGCTTAAGCTGGGCTTGTGCACATTCAAGACATTGGTGGTGGCACCAGAAGCTTCTGGATTCTTGCACATGTGCCAGAGCGTGCGAGTGAAATCACGTTTACCGAAAACATTTTTCAATGCGTTGTTTGAGTTGGCAGCAATCAAACCGTTGCAGAAACGAAGTACAGATTTTGTTAAATTACTCATTGCGAAAATTTTAAATTTTGAAATTTTACGGATAAATGCACTGCAGATATTAATTTAACCTCACACAATTTTCTGCTGGTAAATGTCAACTTTGATTTTGCTTAGAGTATGTTCGCCGACAAAGGTTGTTGCCATATGCTATTTTTTGTTTTGAAGTATTTCGGTTAACTGCCAAAGATCCTGAGATGACAGGGTAGAAAAATAATATAAACAAAAATAAATAAATAAACAAAAATTGAGACAATGATCCCAAGCTAAATAATTAGGAATCGATGATTTATCTACTTATAATAATTACAAGTGCTTTGCAAATATATTTTACAAATATTAAGCCCAATTTAAAAAAAGTATTCGTCATCTAAAATATGAACAAATAATTGGTAGCCCATTTTTGTACCAATCAGCTGATTTTGTTCTTACAATTGGCCTTTAGCTGACGTATGTTTTCTCATGTATTTTCGTTTCTATCAAGGTCCAACAAATAGCTACAAACGTATGTGATTGCGTGAATTTACCACATTTATAGTCATATATTTTAAATTGTTGTTACCATGAATAGTTTGGGCGATGATTGCACGGAACTAAAGAAGCAATACGACGCTTGCTTCAACTCTTGGTTTTCTGAACATTTCCTTAAAGGTCGCCATGATGATTCGTTGTGTGCACCGATCTTTAAAATTTATCAAGATTGTGTAAAGGTCAGTGGGTTCTTGTGTTAATGTTACAAAATTTTATTAAATTGAATTTAGATAAATAAAATGTTTCTTAATTTTACAGCGAGCAATGCGTGAGCAAAAAATTGAACTTCGAGAAATCGATTCAGAAATCAATACCGGCGAAAAGGAGCAACAAAAACCTGACCATACAAAAAGTTGACCGATACTGAATAGTGATCTCTCCACAACTGCAACGATAAAATCATACGATTCTGCTGGTACTGGCATACCAACCAGTTTGGCTGGTTACGCCGAGTATCCTATTAAGAAAGGTTCATACAAAAGGGACAATTCTGTATCGTAATTTGTCATTTTATTACAATATGTTTGTAATACAATAATGTTCAATTTGGCAATAATGTATGTATATCTAAAAAAACATTCAGTATCGCAGTATTCCGCGATTCACGTAAATTAACAAAGCATAAAAGAATAGTAGTTTAATATTGTATGTAAACACAAAAATTAAACTTAAGTATTAAATAAAGTTAATTTTCATTGTAAATGTTTTAAGAAAATAAACGTTATTTAACGTAAATCTTTATACTATTACTTAATTTTTACTTCTGTCATGCCCATGAATGTTATTTCTTCCAGATAATTGCTACGTTGCCTACAATTTCGTTCATTGTGACCCTTTCTTTTACACAACAGACACGTGATTATCTTTTCACCTTTGTGGACAAACCCAACGCTATGATGCCTGCGCCACTCCGCGCACATCAATTCTGTATGTCCTTTCTGCAAACAGATCCAACAATGCTGATTTGCTTGATATATTTGACACTCATGCTCTTCCGTCTGTGTGCAGCGTCTGCAATTTGTACAATGCACATAGTTAGGCTTGACGCAACACCCACAAAGCTCACAGTGGCGATAAGTGCTGCCATTTTTTGCCGGACAATCGCCACATTTAGCACAATGGCGGTTTTCTAAGGCTGTGTAACGCTGGCATAAGGCACAATATTTGTACTCCTCTTCAATCGGCAAATGTAACAATTCCAAAGGTACATTCGTGAAAACACGCACTGGCGAACCAAGCTTGCGACACTTCTCGCCTACATTAGTGTATGCGCTGTGATTGGTGTAATTAACCTTGTAATCACACATGTGCATATGCGGCATTTCTTGCTGTATGTAATGTTCGGAAAAATAAGGAAATATCCAAAATATAGGCAAAGGTTGATGAGGTAGGTTGTTCATTAAGTTGAATGTATGCGTAAGCTGTCTCAAAGTGCCGGCTATCGGTTCTGTGCGACAACCAAAAGGTGGATCCGTAAATATTAACAGCTTTTCTTTGCTGGCAAAGAAAAGTTAAATAAATATTGCTATATTAAAAACAGTATATCGTTACATTATCCAACGTACTTACGGTTTACACTTTAAAAACTCTTCGAATATTAAACTCTGCTGTTTGTCGAAAAAATGGTTGTTACACATATTATACCAGGCAAAATTTTTATCGTCATAGAAAAAAAACAGGCGATGATCAAAATCCAATAAAAAGCTTTGTATCTCGGAGAAGTTATTATGTAAAAAAGCGTGCAAACGCGGAGCACCCATACAGATCACCTTACTACAATTTGACATGAAAATCATATATGTATTATTAAAACTTCATTAATTTGTCTGTAGAAATACATATGTATGTATATCTTTACTCACGTTACACCCAAGTTCTGAAAACACTTTCCGAAGAATTTTAACGCCTTGTCATCGAAAAAATATTGCGCTTGCGATTTATCATCATCCAGTGGGCGTAGGAACCGAGTTGGATCGCAAAGCAGATCATTAGTTAAATTCCAAACCATTTCATGACCGAAATGCAATGATTGATCATCACGTAGTAATGGTACATTGCAATGTAGACAGTAATGAAGACAGTCATCGTGGTATCCCGCCAATAACTAGACAACTTTATTTGATGTACATAAATATAATTCAATCATCGTTGTATTACCTTTTGCCGTTTCTTCTTGTAAGAATTAATGTAACTCCCTAAATCATAACGCTTTGCCAATTTCTGTGGCGTTAATTGTTCTGCTGGCAGCTGAAAGCTGCATAAACGTTTATCCCGATGCGCTGCACAAGCATAATAAGCAAAAGCTGGTTTATCTGCCAATTGGTTGCATGTTTGGAACAACAATGTTGGTCCATGTGGGCAGTGTGGATGCCGAACACCATGTTCTTCATTGGGATACACTATTTGTAATTTGTTGGCGTTTTCCATTTCAAAATGTAATGTATTCACTGATTTCCTTGTTTATTATTGTTCTTGATATCTCCTGAATCAGATATTTATCTCTGGCTTAAATGCTATTTCTATATCTGTCTCTTCAAATTATAAACTGAAAAACCCGCTTTACAAGCTTTCTATCGGCGTCTGACAGCTAAACAGCTGTTTACTGCAAAAGCTTTAGTTTAGTTGCTGTTCGAACGTATGTATGTACATATATCACATCTCACGACTCATATCTCTTTTACAAAAATACATATGTATATTAGCTTTGTTTCTTATCTGCTAACTATTATTAGCTAGCACGATTTCTGTTGAAAAAGTATTACTTAACCCAAAAAACAGCAGAAACTAGCAGAAGAGAGCACAAATTGGGAGCGTAAATAGCTGTGGGAGTTGCTAGTAAAATTTCTATTAGCAGAAAATAGCTACTGCCTTATCCTTTTCGGATTATTTCTTCCAAATTTCAGAGAGATCTGAGAACTAAAACCAAAGTTACAGCCGTCAACAGCGCGTTTCTCCCATGTGCCTCCAAATACGTGCCGACCGCTCGTTCGCGATTATCTCAAAATTCGAGTATAAAACAATAAATCGACGCGTCACTCGTATAAATGTGAATGAACAAAAGTGTAAGCATGTTACGTTTTCGATAAGACCAAAAATGTGCCTGGCAGTAAAAATAAAAAATTGTTTAGTACCCCAAGCGAACGAAGTGACATATCTTGGTATTCACCTAGATAGAAGACTTACGTGGAGAAAAAAATCTAGTAAAATAACTTGCATGACGATAAGAGCTGCAAATTTAAATTGGCTATTAAATAAAGACTCCAAACTTAGTCTAGACAACAAAGTGCTTTTATATAATGCGGTCATAAAGCCGATTTGAATGTATGGCATTCAACTGTGGGGTACGCCCTGTGCAACTAATATTGATATAATACAAAGGCTCCAATCAAAAATGCTTAGAACAATCACGTGTTTACTATGGTACATGCGTAATGAAAATATCCATAAAGACCTTGGTAATTCTATGGTAAAGAAAGAAGTAGAAGACAGCAGAACCCAAACCCTCCATGCAGGAACTCCTCGAGGAGAGGGGAAACAATTCGGGACGACCAGTGTCTATCCGTAGTCGAAAACAAGCCATATCGCTCGGATTGGATAATCGCAAGGTACTTATTTACTGCAGATTCGATCAAGTGGGCAATGGCTTCGTTCGAAAAGTTCAAGTCTCCCGGAGTGGATGGCATCTTTCCAGCGCATTTACAACAGGGAGAGCAGGATCTACTGCCATACCTTGTTCGGCTGATGAGGGATAGCCTCGCAATGGCGTACATCCCTGAAATATGGAGGACCGCGAAAGTAATCTTCACACCCAAAGTAGGAAGGAAGGACTATTCAATTGCTAAATCATTCAGGCCAATCGAAGGGACCTTTGACAACACGTCTCACAGGAGTGTAGCCAGGGCACTGGAGAAGAGGAATGTGCGCAGATGGATAGAGGCCGAACTCCGCCCAGAATTGCTGAAACCACGGTAAGAGATACAAGGATTCATCTTGGCACAACAAAGGGCTGCCCACGGGGGGATGTGCTATCCACCCTGCTATGCTATGGCTAGTCTTGTCATGGACGACCTTCTAGCATTACTAAATTACAATGGGATCCGCTGCCAAGGGTATGCGGACGACATTGTAATTATAGCCAGAGGTAAATTCGAGGCCACCCTCTGCGACCTACTACAAAGAGGTTTAAACCTAAAGGGTGGTGTAGTGAGGTTGAGTTGAACATTACAATGGGATCCGCTGCCAAGGGTATGCGGACGACATTGTAATTATAGCCAGACACTATTACGACTATATTCACGACACTTAGGTCTCTACCCGGTGTCAGGAACCTTACACTTGGGGGCAGAGAGATAGAGATGACCAACGTGGTCAAATATCTTGATCTCACACAGGATTCAACTTTTCGGTGGAAGCAGCATGTTGACCTGACCTTGGTTAGGGCGACAAAAGCACCATGATTTTGTGACCGATAATCAGGCATGGGCCAGGGCCACAAAAAGTGGCAATGCGCACTTATCCGACGGCAGCTCTTGAAGTCAGGCTTGAACTCACACCGCTTCATTTAGTGATCGGTCAAGTAGCAAAGCACACACTTCTGCAAATAACGGCATAGAGGTGTGGCAAAGGTAAGGTAATCTCATCCCATAGAATGAAAGATAAGTGACACTATACCATTGGCGCTTCTCCCGAGGGACAGCATTACCAAAAAGGTTAACTTCACGAAGAAGTTCAAGGTTACCCTTGGCAGCAAGGATGAGTGAAACGATTCAACTCTTGAGCTGCTACTGAGGAATAGTAGGATCAAGTGGTACACTGACGGCTTGAAAACGCCGAAGGTAATCGGTACAGGGATCGCAGGGCCACGCGCTAAGCTCTCCATACCTATGGGAAGTTTTCCGAGCATTTTTCAAGCAGTAGTGTTTGCCATAAGTCGTTGCATAGGGATAATACTCCAACGCAAATATCGCAATGAGCATATAACGATACTTAGCGATAGTCAAGCGGCACTAAGAGCAATCTTAAGAGATCAATGCCCGGTTTCACAGTCCATACTTATGTTGTACTTAAGATAAAACAGGAAAATATTGTTTTACAGTTTATACTTATGTAATGCTTAAGTACTGAAAAGGGGAGACTTAAGCAGTGCTTAAATAACAGCTGATTTTTGTTTTGAATTTGCTTTGAATTTTCAGCGACATCTTTCGTAGCGTAGGGCAAGTGTCCGTTCGTTTGCACTCAATAACAGCTTATACTTTTCCTTCAGTTCCCATAGGTGCTCCGACTCGCTAGTGATGAAATTTGGGGTTCTTTTGTTGTTTTCATCAATTTTTGATATAATTTTCCTCGCAAATTTATGTATTGTCTGTTATAATTTAAATATTTCAAACATATTTTTATGAATGACATTTGTAAAACATATGTTGCCCATAACGTTGCCATATATCATAATAAAATTTTATAGAAATTGAGCATTGACTGTGAAACGCAAACGACCACTCAGTTTGCAACAATACTTAGCTAAGATTTTATTTAGGCACAACTTAAGTATGGACTGTGAAACCGGGCACAAATCTCTACTGGTGCAGGAGTGCAGAGAACGGCTTAACAGCCTAGCAGAGCGTAACCAGGGGCACCTAATCTGGCTGACGAGCCTGCCCGATCCGCAGCTTCCGCTAACATGGTAGGACCTGAACCCTTCACTGGAGTGTTTCCCCATACCATAAGGGAGTTGCTCCGCAAGGAAAGAGAAGGCAAAGAAAGTTATTGGCAACAACTGCATGGCATTCGACATGCCAAGTTGCTAATGGGGGTACAATCTCAGCAGATTTAAATTCGCAATTAACCTCTCTAGGGATAAACTCAGGCTACTGGTCGCATTTTGCACAACCACTGCAAGCTCTGCAAGCTGAATAAGCATTTATACTACATGGGCCTATCTTCTTGCGTAAACTGCCGGTTATGCGACAGAGAAGCTGACACACCAGAACACCTGCTAATCGACTGCACAGCACTCTGTGGACGCAAGATTAAGGCCCTTGGGTCCATGTTTCCGAATAGGGATCGCATCGCCTGACTAACACTCAGCAGAATATTGGATTTTATCAATATTTAAAAAAAATCCCGTCTTTGCAAAAAAGAAAAGAAGAAGAAAACTAATTTTTTTTTTCAGAAAATTCTGAGTCTCTAGTGCCCGGTTTCACAGTCCATACTTAAGTTGTGCCTAAATAAAATCTTAGCTAAGTATTGTTGCAAACTGAGTGGTCGTTTGCGTTTCACAGTCAATGCTCAATTTCTATAAAATTTTATTATGATATATGGCAACGTTATGGGCAACATATGTTTTACAAATGTCATTCATAAAAATATGTTTGAAATATTTAAATTATAACAGACAATACATAAATTTGCGAGGAAAATTATATCAAAAATTGATGAAAACAACAAAAGAACCCCAAATTTCATCACTAGCGAGTCGGAGCACCTATGGGAACTGAAGGAAAAGTATAAGCTGTTATTGAGTGCAAACGAACGGACACTTGCCCTACGCTACGAAAGATGTCGCTGAAAATTCAAAGCAAATTCAAAACAAAAATCAGCTGTTATTTAAGCACTGCTTAAGTCTCCCCTTTTCAGTACTTAAGCATTACATAAGTATGAACTGTAAAACAATATTTTCCTGTTTTATCTTAAGTACAACATAAGTATGGACTGTGAAACCGGGCCTTAGCCTCACTGCGTAAGGTATCTTCTTAGTTATCATCATAATTTTATTATTTTCTTGAACAATAAAATCTAATATGAACTTTGGGTATTGGGTTGAAAAAATAAAAATAACGATATTATAGGATTTACAGTTTAATACCAGCGCTACAATTGAAAATAGTAGATATTCAAGGTGTGTTGTGGAATAGGATAGTTGTCGGAATCGGAATTGAAACCGATCAAAAAAAGTAGTAGGTGTCATGAATTCAGATATTATTGGTTTGATATTCGAAACATAATTTATCGGCTTTGCTATAAGAAACAAAGCAAGATCGCAGATTTGACAGATTTGACTGAAGTACTTTCGCGTAGTACTCCTTTCTGCGTTAAAAATAAAAAATATATTGACTTTTTGTTATAAAGTGGTGAAAGTGGTTATATTCTTTGGTTATTATGCACTCATATTCAAACAAAATTTAAGTTTTCGTTATAAAATTGATAAATTTTGATTATTATTTCTGTCATCGATTTCCATTTATATTTTATATAAAGTGGTTATATTTTACGGTTATAATGCACTCATATTGAAACAAAATTTGAGTTTTGGATATAAAGTAGTTATATTTTTTGGTTATTATGCACTCAAACTCATATTTTAAATATAATAATATATATATCGTCACCTAAAATACAAACCAATGTATCATAAAAAATAAATGGAAATCGCTGACAGATATAATAACCCTTTAATCAGGAGGACTTCCTCTTTCCAACGGTACCTTCAAATCGCGGCGCCAAAGAAATCGGAATTGTGCCACATGAGCAAATAGTGCACGAAATAAATAGATAAAAACAAATCAAAAAAAAAAAATAACAAAAACAATGCAGAAAAGGAAACGCAGCAAAGAAGTCCGCGATTACACGAGGCAACTTTAGTTGCTAATTCTCAGGCGATTCTCTTTTGCTGTCGCCCATTACCATCACACGAGCAACTTGTGTTGCGCAACTCTGTTCGAGTTTTTTTCTCATTCTCTTTCACTTTACTTTAACCCATTGTCTACTCTTTACTTTAACCCATTGTCGTTTCTTTTTCCTTATAGGTATTTGGGCCACTCTATCACATATATTAATCAGCTCTGTCAATTAAGAAATACATTTTATTTATTAAAACAAACATATATCACCCTTTTTACTATCGTCTGAATCAATTTGTATGGCTTCCTCCATACATTTCACAATATTTTTAATTAATTCGATTTTTTCGTCATAATCCATTTTCTAAAATATTTATATTATATTATGTATATTTGTATACATATTTGCAAATTACTTACCAAAAGATGAAATTAAATTTTTTAAATATATTCAAAATATTAATTTCAAGAAAAGATACGCAAATGCAACTATGTACTACGAAAGAAAGAACACAAATGCCGAAAAACGTCGCAGCGAACTGTTACGAATAAGAACACAAAGCGAGTTGCTAAACACTGGAAACTCGGCGCGATTCTCCTCTCCTCGTCGCCCCCTCGCCTATAAACCAAGAGTTGCCGCAACAAAAGTTGCCTCGTGTAATAGAGCTCGAACGCAGTCAGCAGAAGCAGCAGAAAACAACAATCAGGCAACAACAAATGCGCTGACAGCAACCAGTCTACAGGTACCAGCAAACGCGCAGGCAACGAAGAAAATCACAACGCAAGGTGAGAACGCAAAAAAAGGCCCGTCTGTACAAAAAGGCATTGACCGCTACGTCAATATAAAAAGGAAATTTAGTCCTTCAAAGTCAGCGGTCAATCCTAAGAAATTTCAAGGCGGTACGCCAAATAAAAATAAAAAGGAAGTTTTAAATGGCAACAGATTTGCCATACTAAGCAATGGTTCAGACGGCGATGCAAATGGTACCACCACAGTCGGTAATGCCAAACCACCTCCAATATATTTGCGCGAGCGTAGCAGTAATGCTCTCGTTGCTGAATTAAGTAAAATTGTAGGTACTAACAATTTTCATATAGTGCCTTTGAAAAAAGGCAATATAGATGAAACAAAAATTCAGTCCTACACTGAAAAAAGTTTTATGGATATATGTAGTTAAATTTTTGTCAAATAAAAACAAGAATTATTATTCGTACCAACTGAAGAGCTCTAAGGGCCTAGTTGTTTTAATCAAGGGTATACAGTCCGCCGTAGACTCTAGTGAAGTCAAAGAAGCATTGGGAGAATGCGGTTTTGGAATTAAAACAGTTGTAAATATATTTAATAGAAACAAAGTACCACAGCCAATGTTTAAAATTGAATTGCTGCCGAACTCAAATCAACTTAAAAAAAATGAAACACATCCAATATATACATAATTTGAAATATTTGCTGCATCGTAGAGTAACTGTTGAAGAACCACATAAAAGAATCGGTCCGGTACAATGTACTAACTGCCAATAATATGGGCATACTAAATCATATTGTACTCTACGCAGTGTTTGTGTGGTATGTGCTGATTTACATCCCACTTCTAAATGCACCCTTAAGAAAGAAGAATTAAATAAAAATGCAGCAATTGCGGAGGAAATCACACTGCTAACTACAGAGTTTGCCCTGTTTATAAAGATTTGAAATCGAAGTTGTCACAGGGAATTCAAGCACGTACCCTGCAAGACGGGTAGCTGTTAGCAAACGAGTAAGCGGCTTGTTATTGTTCACTTTTTCATTCGTTAAAATATTTGTTACTTTTGTTCAGAGAGTGGGAAAAAAGTAACACATAGCTATTTGATGTTCAATGGTCATCTCGCTCTAACCAATGGCAAATATCGCATGCTGCCTTGTTCTAACAGAATACATGCATTTGTTAGCAAATCTCTTCACAGTATGTTACGGGTAACAAATTCTTTTGTTAGCGCATTGCTTACCTATGTGTTATGGATAACAAAAAGTATTTGTTACCCGAATATCTGTTATGCCCGGTTTCACAGTCCATACTTAAGTTGTGCCTAAATAAAATCTTAGCTAAGTATTGTTGCAAACTGAGTGGTCGTTTGCGTTTCACAGTCAATGCTCAATTTCTATAAAATTTTATTATGATATATGTAACGTTATGGGCAACATATGTTTTACAAATGTCATTCATAAAAATATGTTTGAAATATTTAAATTATAACAGACAATACATAAATTTGCGAGGAAAATTATATCAAAAATTGATGAAAACAACAAAAGAACCCCAAATTTCATCACTAGCGAGTCGGAGCACCTATGGGAACTGAAGGAAAAGTATAAGCTGTTATTGAGTGCAAACGAACGGACACTTGCCCTACGCTACGAAAGATGTCGCTGAAAATTCAAAGCAAATTCAAAACAAAAATCAGCTGTTATTTAAGCACTGCTTAAGTCTCCCCTTTTCAGTACTTAAGCATTACATAAGTATAAACTGTAAAACAATATTTTCCTGTTTTATCTTAAGTACAACATAAGTATGGACTGTGAAACCGGGCATTCGTGTTATTATTTTCGTTATCAGTTTGTTACCTATAACATATAAGCATGTTAGCAAGAACAAGCAGTAACAAGATTATCTGTTACCCATTTGTTACTTCTAGCAAATTCAATTCTTTTAAATAAAATTCAGTTTTTTTTATTATTTCGCTTTATTTAATAATAACATCACAATAATTAAATATTTACTTAAACTAATAGCGAGCTCCACGTAATGCTCGTCCTCCAAGTCACCGGTGATGCGGCTAATTGAATGGTGCGTCTTTGTTATACGCATCCAAACGCTCCAAATGATTTCTGTAACATTAAAAATTTTAATTACACACACGACATTCAATTCACAATGCTTACCTTTTTCTCGTTGTTAATCTTTTTTTTTATTTTATTTTATAAAAGCTTACATAATAATACAATTATTATACAAACTTAAGAAAATACGCAGCACTAGCATCATGGGCTATCGGCCGACTGGTTATGTTATATGCGTCGAAGAAGGTCGCTGTCTTTCAAAAAGTTGTAGATTTTCGAAATGTTGTTGCTTGAGGGATCCATCAATAAAATTATTGGATCAGTATTATTGAAGTTTGACAGTCTATGAGTTTGAAGTGCTGGACAATGTTGCAGAAGATGCAATAGATTTAAATCTGAATCACAAAATGGGCATTGGTTGATCTGAGTGCCATTTAGTATGTGAGCGTGTGTGATAATGGAGTGGCCAATGCGAAGTCTGATATATGGAATGATATAATTAGATGAAAGCGATGACGGAAAGGATGGTTTGAAACGATTTGAATTTATTCTAGAGTAGTGGTGTCTGTAATTCATCCAATCAAGCGCCAATTTAGTGGATCTTTGTTGAATAATAAGCCGTTTTATATCACTCTTAACAAACAAGGCAGATGTAGTTGTTGGAGTGATGCACACCTCCTTAGCCACCGAGTCCGCAAAAGTATTTCCAATGATTCCAGAGTGACCGGGTATCCACATTATTTTTAGTCTATGTGCTAACGAAAACAACAGCGATCTAATGCCAATAATGACGTCATTGTAGTTACTGCGGTTTTTTAAAGCTTGAAAACACGATAGACTATCTGTACAGATGATGAATTTACCAAGGTTTTGTTGGGCATACTGGACAGCTTTGAGAATACCCGTAGCTTCAGCGGTAAAAATTGAACAAAATGGAAATAATAAACCATACGATATTCTTTGTTGGTTATCATCAACTACAGCAAAAGATGTATGCGACGATTTGGAGCCATCAGTATATATAAACTGCCAACCAAAAGATTTGAAGTGCGCAGATAATTCCAAAAATCGAGATTTATACACAGTGCTTGGAGTGATGGATTTGCGAAGAAAAGTAAGATCACTAATGAAAGAAGATTCATTTACTTTCCACGGTGGAATATATTTACTGCAAGGCAGCAATATTTTAAGCGGCAACTCATTGGTTTTAGCAAACAAAGCACTTTTAAAAATAGAAGACGGTATTTTAGGAGACCTCTTTCTGCAAAGTGATGATTGAAAGTCCTTTTTTATAGTAAAGTTCGTGCTGAGTATGAGTTTTGAATAAAGCTTATTTAAGCTATCTTCCACTGCATCTTTTAGAGAAGGTAGGCCAGCTTCCGTCAGTATGTTTTTAATTGGCGATGTTGGAAACACTCGAAGAGAACAACGAACTGAAGAATGATAGGGCGCAGCAAGCATCTTTAGATGATTCTTAGAATGATGTCCATAAATTTCCAAGCCATAATTAATTACAAATGAGATGAGGGCTTTAGTGACGTTGACCAGTAAAGCCGAGCCGATGAGTGAGCGCTTACATGAGAGGTATTTAATAATATTTAAATTAACAAAAAGTCTTTTTCTTATATACTGACAATGTTTCTTAAATGTATACTTAGAGTCTAATACAATACCAAGGAACTTAATACTATCTGTACACAAAATGTTTGTATTATCAAATGTGAGCGTTGGGATAGTACATTGATGTTTTTTACAAATATGAAAAAGTTTCGATTTAGGAAAAGATATTGATGTGCCTGAAGTAGAGGACCAACGAGAAAGACGCAATAAAATTTCAGAGAAAGTAATTGTTACTGAAGTCAAATTTGAAGTTTTTGAGAATAAAATTAAATCATCAGCATAAATCTGATGCCGGATAGTAACAAAATCTGATAGAATGGTACTGATTTCATCAAATGCAATAGTAAATAGGATCACCGAGAGCGGTGACCCTTGTGGGGTACCATTATCTAATGGTAGAACAGAGGATGAAACATTGGATATGATAACACTTAATTTACGGTTGGATAGGAAAGATTTGACAAAGTTAAAAATACGAGAACCCACTCTCCACCTACTAAGCTGTCTTAACACTACATGAATCCCAATCCTGTCAAATGCTTTTAGGAAATCTAAAGAAAGAATAGAAACATGATTTTTGTGGGACAGAGTATCAGAGATAAAGTGATCAAGGTGCAGGAGAGCATCCAACGTACCCTGCCCCCTCTTGAACGCAACTTGGTTGTGCGAAATGAGATTATTAGATTGAGCATACCAGGCGAGTCTAGTAGCAATAATCTTTTCAATCAATTTACCAAGGCAAGGAAGAAGGGAAATGGGACGATAACTGCTGACCACACCAGGAGGTTTACCAGGTTTTAAAATAGGAATAATTGCGCTAGTCTTCCAGAGGACAGGGTAGTTGCCACTGAGAAAAATACTATTGTAAAGTTTGACTAGACGGGATATAAGGAATGGAGGAAGGTGCTTGATGATAAGGTAAGAGATTTTATCTATGCCAGGAGTTTTGCCCTTGACTGACGAGAGGGCTAAATTAAAATCAAGTTCAGATATATCGGCATCTAAATATTCAGCTGATTGAGATAAGGTGGAAGGAGGAAGGTAAGGAGAACAAAGAGAAGAAAGTTTACTAGAGGAAAAATCAGAAGAGAAATTGGAGTCCAAAGAAATATTGGAAAAGTGGGTGGCAAACTCTAAGGCTATATCTTTGGGATATAGTAGAGTGCCCCGAGGAGTATTTAAATAAGTGATAGGAGAAGAAGGTGATAAACCAGCCAGTCTTTTCATATCAGTCCAGATTTTTCTAGAATCCGAAGAAGAAGTGATATTATTCGTAAATTCTTGGAAACAATGAACCTTAGCAGCCTTAGCTTTATGGCGAAAAAGTGCATTGGATTTTTTGTAAGCTATTAAGTTTGCACTAGAACGTAAACGTTTAAATTGATGCCATGCGATCTGTTTCAGATTTCTTAGTGCAGAAAGCTCATTATTCCACCAAAGAGGAGCAAGCTTGACTGGTTTAGGAGAAGAAAGGGGAAAAGAATAGTTAGAAGCAGAACGTATAATTTTTTGGATTCTAGAAGCCTCTTGATTTATATTGGAAGAAAAGGGGAAATAACGTGAATGCGAAAAACAGGCTTCTTCAAACCTATCCCAATCAGCCGAATCAGTTTTAAACCGAATCCTGAGCTTAAAAAATAAATGAGGGCGAGAAGTAGATATTTTGGAAAGGATGGGAAAATGATCACTGCCATGGAGATCATCAATACAACACCAGGATATTTTTGAGGAGAGGGAGGCAGAACATATGGAAAGATCAATATTAGTGAAGGTAGAGTGAGTGGAAAAATGGGTGGGGGAACCATCATTTAAAACAATGCAGTTGGATCTTAGTAAGGCATCCTCAATGCTACGTCCCTTGGAGTTAGCCGAAGCAGAGCCCCAAAGGGGACTCCAAGCATTGAAGTCACCACACAAGATAAAAGGATTTGAACCGGAAGGAATAAGATTTAAAAATTCAGTAGTAGAAAATGATTGATCAGGAGGGGAATAAGCACAGATGATTGAAATTTTATAGGGGGCGAGGATCTCAATAGCTACAGAAGAAAAAATTGAAAGGGGTATGGGAAGTAATACGTGAGGTAGATTTCTTTTAACTAGGATGGCAACTCCCTGCTTGTTGGTGGTGTTATGTGGGAGATTAATAAAATATCCCACATAAGCCCTAGGGGTAAAAGCTGAGGCATTATAAGACAGGTGAGTTTCATTCAACAGGATAATAGATGGATTGTACGATCCCATAAGTAACTCTAAGTTAATATAATTATTAACATAACCGTTAATGTTCCATTGAAGAAGTGTAATCATATCATATGTAAACTTATAAAAGAAAAAAGTTAAGCTACGAATATTTTATTTAAACTAAATATCTTCATTGTAAGAAGGAAAATTGGGTAATGCAAGAGGATCTTGCGAGCAGGAGAGGGTGGGGGAGGGTGTGATAGGACAGGAGGAAAGGATATTGAGAGGAGAGTCAGAGATGGATAAAGGGGAAAAGAGAGGGGAAGGAGAAGTGACAGAAGAGGAGGTAGGATGGGTTGGAAGGGATTGTTTAGATGAATTGATGTCTGTAGTTGTTGTTAGATTAGTTTTGGTAGGATTGTTGGATTTGTTATTAGGTGTTGTTTCATTATTGATTTGATTAGTATTGTTAGAAATTTTAGCTATAGAGGCAACAGAGTTTGCATTAGAAGTTGTATGAGAAAATTGAATTTTATACTTGGTAACAGCTTCACGCATACTACATTTATAAATAGTTTTAATTTTTAATATTTCTTTGGATTGTTGATATTTAGGGCAAGTATTAGATGATGCCGGGTGGTCGCCCGAGCAATTTGCACACATTATTCTCTTACATTCAGTAGGTGGGGTATGATCGGAAGGGAGGTTGCATGAGACACAAGAAGGTGAATT
Organism: Bactrocera neohumeralis; assembly: GCF_024586455.1. Taxonomy (NCBI): domain Eukaryota; kingdom Metazoa; phylum Arthropoda; class Insecta; order Diptera; family Tephritidae; genus Bactrocera; species Bactrocera neohumeralis. The sequence continues at coordinate 47,935,984 of NC_065921.1, forward strand.
ACGGCAGTATTTTGCTGTGTGGCCAATTAATTGACATTGCTTACAACGCATAGGATTAGGGTAATACGGACGGACAGTGAGGTTCCTCCAGGCAACATCAATTCTTTCAGGAAGTTTGTATTTATCAAAAGTTAATAAAACTACACCCGTAGGATTACGGGAGCCGTCAGCAATTCGTGAAAACTTATGTACAGCAGAAACACCCTGCTCCTTAAGACCATCAACAATATCTTCTTCTGATAAGTTATTCAGGAATGGGGCGTATATGGTGCCTTTAACCGTATTCAAAGTATTATGAAGCTTGACATTGATATGACCTCCGCCAGGTAAAATTTTTGCAGAAAGAAATTTGCTAGCTGTTTTGTTGTTATTTACAAAGAGCAGTAGGCTACCATCACGTAGCTCAGTAACTTTACTTACTTCCTTACTGATTGCTTGAATACCTTTATACGTAGCGAAGCATGATAACGAATTAAGTGGCTTGTTGTCGTCCAGCGATGACATGACCAAAAATTTTGGATCATCCGTGTTTGAGACTGGTAATTCTGGAAATTGGTCTAACGGGATCGGATTTGGTTTTTTCTTTTCTTTTTCATTATTGGAGATAATAGGGAAAACCTATTATCCCCTAATTTGGTGGCCCCAGGGGCCATAGTAAACGCGAATTTTAGTTTAACAAATTAAGAAATTAAGTGATTGAAAAGATATAAAACGATAAAAAATTAATTCACAAACAAAGCACGAGCGTAATATAAACGCAGAACAAACCGTTATACCGTTTTAACAAACTCAATAAGCACAGAGCGAAAAGCAACCGGTTACGATGACAGTTCGACGGTGTATGAAGAAATTAATTATACAATATCAAATAATGAAATAACGAACTTACCTCTTTAAAAACCAAAATAAACTGCGCTTTTCGTTTTCTTCTTCTTGAAAAATTGGGCATTCGTCTCTCCTATTCTAGCAAGTTAATATTACAATATGTTTAGAATGTCGATAGTTTTTCTCTATCTTACTTACGTATTTTCCCATTCAATTGAAAATTCCAGAAAATGTAACAGTGTTAGTGAACAGCTGAAAATGTTTCAATGTGTTTGTGCAATCTGTTACCTCCGTCTTTCAGGGTAGTAACCAAATGTTACAAACACCCCGTAATGAAATTATAGCAACCTCAGAAAAAAGGTCTAATCCTATTGCTTCTAACCATAGTAATATGCAAGGAAGCTATGCAAATGTGGTGAAAGGCAACACTGAAACTATGATTATAAATCTTACGCAGTGTATGACACAATTCATGTCGACCATGCAAAACATGATCCAAGATTTAATAAAATCACAAAATCAAATGTTGGAAAATTTATTAAGTAAAAAATGAGTTTACTAAATATCTGTATATGGAATGCTAACGGTGTTAACCAACATAAATTAGAGATTATCAGATTTCTGTCTGAAAAGAATATAGATATAATGCTTATTTCAGAAACTCATCTAACAAATAAAAATAATTTCAATATTCCGGGATTTAGACTATATGTTACAAATGATCCGGATGGAAAAGCGCATGGTGGCATGGCAGTGTTGATTAGAAATCGTGTAAACCACTATGCTCTAGAATCTCTTGCTACACCACAGTTACAAGCTACAACAATATCACTAAAAAATCGGGGTTGTGACTTAAGCCTTACGGGTATAGACTGTCCACCTCGTTTTAAATTCACAGAAATCGAATTTAAAGACTTTTTTGGAACACTAGGTCAAAAAATTCTAGCAGGTGTAGATTATAACGCAAAACACACGTACTGGGGCTCACGTCTTATTAATCCGAAAGGACGACAGCTGTATCAAACTGTTATAAATAGGCACAATAACCTTGAAATAATATCTCCTGAAAAAATAGTAGAAAATACCAGATTTAATCGATTTTGCTGTAATGAAAAATATAGATAAATCGCACATAACAGCTGATACATGTACCGATCTATCTTCTGATCACTCTCCTGTACTAATAACTTCTTATAAAACGAATTGGCTAAAATATAAAAAATACGTCAGTAGCCACATTAATATTGAGTACACAATAAATACAGGAAGAGATATTGACGAAAGCATAAGAGAAGTCAATGATATAATAACCAGCGCAGCTGTCTTAGCAACACCAAACAAAAGCTATAATCTGCTTGGTTTCACAAAAATCTCTAATAAAGAAATATAAATGCTTGTAAATGAAAAAAGGCGTGCAAGACGTGAATGGCAGATTTGTAAATCGCTCCCCTTCCACTCAGCTTCAATTGAAAGCTGCTGTACGTAAATTAAAAAAGCGCTCAAATGTGAGGAAGAATTAAACACCGAAATGTATATAAAAAAGCTGTGTCGAAATTCAAACAGGCAAAATTCCCTTTGGAAAGCTCAAAAGTCCATGAAGACACCAACTGACTCCAACATGCCAATACGAGACTTGGGTGGCAATTGGGCTCGAAGTGACGAGGAAAAGGCTAATTGTTTTGCAAATCACCTAGAAAAGGTATTTCAACCCAATTTGCCAAAGAACAACTTTAGTCTGTCAATCTTACCCAATACAGCTAAAGAGTCGCTCGACTCTCTTAAGACTTCACCTTCTGAAATTATTGGTATCATCAAAGAACTTAATCCAAAAATGGCGCCGGGACATGATAATATTTCCCCAAAAATGATAATTGAGTTACCAATTATTGCTGTAGAAGTGCTCTCTTTGCTCTTCAGTGCAATTCTTAATCTCGGATACTATCCTAATTTATGGAAAAAGTCGTAGATTATCTTGATAGATAAACCTGGGAAAGACACAGCCGTCTTCATACAGACCAATCAGTCTTCTACCCTGTCTTTCTAAAATATTTGAAGAAGTTTACTATAAAAGATGTCTCCTTTCCTCCACGAAAATAATATAATACCAACGCACCAATTCGGGTTTCGTGAAAAACATAGCACGATAGAGCAAGTAAATAGAATTACTAACGAAATAAGAAAAGCATTTGAGCACGGAGAGTACTGTTCAGCTTTATTTCTAGACGTGGCTCAAGCGTTTGATAAGGTGTGGCATGAAGGCCTTTTGTATAAGATTAAAAACATTCTACCTTTAGAATTGTATAAAACATTGGAGTCTTATTTAAAAAATAGACAATTTATGGTAAAAGTGGGAGATTTCATATCTGATGAACGACAGATAAGGGCTGGTGTACCACAGGGCAGTGTTTTAAGCCCAACTCTATACATCATGCATATATACGGCAGATCTTCCAACAGCTAATAATGTATTAGCTTAATAGCATCAAGAATATTAGCCGAGCACTTAAGGTCTGTCGAAGAATGACTAGCCAACTGGCGTATAAATGTGAATGAACAGAAGTGTAAGCATATTACATTTTCGCTAAGACCAAAGATGTGCCCGGGAGTAAAAATAAACAATATTTTAGTACCCCAAGCGAACGAAGTAACATTTCTTGGTATTCACCTAGATAGAAGGCTCACGTGGAGAAAACACATATCTAGTAAAATAACATGTATGAAGATGTTGCGGTCATAAAGCCGATTTCGATGTATGGCATTCAACTGTGGGGTTCGACCTGTGCAACTAATATTGATCTAATACAAAGGTTCCAATCAAAAATGCTTAGAACAATCGCGTGTTCACCATGGTACATGCGTAACGAAAATATCCATAAAGACCTTGGTATTCCTATGGTAAAAAAAGAAGTAAATATCTAAACTCCGAGATCACCCAAACCCTTTGGCTAATGCTTTGGTACATTCCTGCGATCAAACACGACTTAAAAGAAGAGATGTGCCTGCGTATTAAAGAGCGACGTATCACCAAAACAGCTCAATCACTTGCTTGAGTCTGTCTAGTTTTTAAATAGATTTAAGATTTTATTACTTATTGTTAGGCTTTAAGAAAAACCAGATTCAATAAATAAAATAATTTTGAAAACAAAAAAAAAAGTTATTTTATTATTTCGAATTAATTTATCTTTATTTCTAAAGGGGAAAACATATAGTAAGTATAAAAGCCGAATTGTCTTAACTATTGGGTTTTTGGAAAAAAAATGCGGATATTTAAAGATATAAGATTTACAAAACGTAATTGCGTCTTTATTCATTCGATAGATGTTATCTCTTAAAATCTTCCTTTAATTCAGGACTTATTAACAACTTTAATAGGACTGCTTCCAAATGTATTCATTTGCAAGTTTTATCACATTAGTAAACAGCTGGTTCGAATATTGGTTTTGCGTTTGTTCGAGAAGACGAAAATCTAATCAGATTCTATGACACCATTGAAAATCAGAATTGGTTTGCAATTCTATCTTGGATTCCACAACACCCCTGATTAATATTTTGGATGCAAACTGTTTGTACATTACCTTTGGGTGACTAAATATAAAATTAAACAAATTTTATTTATTTAAAAAAGCACTCTATTTATTCAAATAAAAATACGGACAAAAATTTTATCTTCCAACAACGAGCAAATCGAAATCGTTTTAAGCTTGTTTTGGCCTGAAAACCATTAGGAAGACCCCGCCGATAAATTGTTCTCGTTTTAAAACCAATAAAAATCGTACAATCGATTGAATATAATTTGTATGTTGAAAAACAAATTTTTTTAAAAATCTATCACAACTTTTTTTTGTTTTGTTTAAAAAGGATACACTAAACAATAATCTAGATTCGAGTATAAAACAATAAATCGACGCGTCATTCATACAACAATGTACCCAAGTTTATGTGCGTGTTTGTATATAACATTGTTTTATAATTGCAAATAATTATACTATAGAAAAAAATATGTATATATTTAGTATTTCCATAATCGAAATATATCTACGAATGTATTCTTAAGCTTACATACTTCTACAATCACTTACAAACTAACCTATGACATTATTTATGTATAGTTGTATAAAATATATTGTAAATATTCATCATAGATACATATTTATTACTAAAAATATTCCTTAATCGGACGGACTAACTTTTTAACTAGTACGTCTATGCAAGAAACTATATATGCATACATTTAATATTTATCATAGTTTTTAAGGCTTTACATTTTAAAATCTATTTAATTTGTATGTACTTAATTTATGCAGGGTGTTGCAAAAGCTTTACGTGACAAATTTCGTCAATTTATGATGTATTTTGTCGAGCTAAAAATATTTTTCATTTAATATGATGATTTTGTTTTAAAAATATTATTTGCACATATCGTTTCTATTGTCAATTGGCATTAAATTTCGAAGGCAGCATTTTCCAATGATATTTGTAATTTCATCTTAATATATACTATATAAAAATTTTGTTCCTAAACCTTTTTTACCAATTTATACACCCTGTTTTTTATTTTAGTTATTTATATTACATATACCAATTCAATTCCTATCTAATTGAGCTTCTTTTACGATTTTGTTTGTAATATATTAATACTCGCTAGCTATTAGTTAATGTATGAGTCATCGTGAAAATTTAGAGCTATTTAAATTAAAAAGCAAACTATGAAGTATTAATGAATGTGCGACTATTTCTTTGTTATACAAATGCAATGTGTTGATCATTTTTTTAAGTTTATGATACACTGTAGAAAATATACGTTTTAATTTGATTCGCAATTTTTTAATATTGTTGCAATTTCATTTTTTTAATCATGTTTTTTTTGAAAAATTTTAAAGCTTTTAAATTAATGAACACGCGAGTAAAGCATAAGGCCATTAATTGAAATGGAAGCACATTACAAACATTTTGTTTAATGACGTAGTAATTAATACAAAAAAGGTTGTAATGAAAATTTGCAATTTAAAAATTTACTGCAAGACGTTTTTTTATATATGTAAAAATACATTATTACATCAAACTGCTTGGGTATCATTTAAATTTCAAAGCAAATTTCAATTACACAAACAATTTGTTCAACAAAGCATAGAGAATAGACTACTTTCATTCATTACGTTTACTATTTATGGGATTTTCATGCAGTGTAATGACCTTGAATGAATTATTAGCCATCTAATAGAATAATATTATACAATTGTCTCAAGTGTTTATGCATCAAATGGACTCACTCGCACGACAGACAAATAGCTGGGAATGTATGTAGACAAAAAAAAAGTAAGGAAAAATGCTGCGTTTGCATGAAAGTGGTAAAAGTACAATTGGAGGGTACTCGAGCAAATGAGTGCTGACAAAAGTCGCTGTTTACATGCATGAATATCAAGCGCAATCGAACACGCGTGAGAGCGTTGAAGATGGCAGTGACGATGTGTACCATGATGATGATGCGTGATGTAACTTAAAAAGAATGCGCAACGATCGAAACAGACGCAAAACTAGCCAAGAGCATGAGTGCAATGAAAAAAAAACGGGTTAGTCACATAATTGTCACCTGTTTTCGCGGGTTGCTTTTTACCGTAGTATAGACCAGAGTCTGCCAACTAAATATAAATGTATTATTTGACCATGTGTTGCTTTTGTTCGTCAACCGTTCAGTCTAATTACATTAATACTTGTTTGCTTTTGTAATATTATTGAGTTATTACTATTATTTAATATTATGCTTTATAGTAATTATTCACATAATGTGCGTATAGCGTTATTGTACGTATTAAGTCGAAATTCGTAGTGTTAGTGGATGTGCAGTGATGAGGCGAAAATCAACTTCATAGCCAAAAGGAAGTCGGAATTGCCTCAAACTACAAACACTGTCGCTATTGTAGCCATTTTATTTGCGTTAAACCAAAACGTTCGCAAAAATCTCATTAGAGCTGTATAAATTGTAAAGATATTCGATATGTTTACGATACGAGTGTTGAGATGCATGTGCTTGCGGGTTCAAATAAAGTGTTTAGAGTTGAAAGTTGGTGGCATGTATTATGAGTATACGCTTTTTTTTTGTATAGAAAAATAAAATCACCCAACTATTGCGTTTGTCACCCGCCACACTAAACACATGTATTCACACCCGCACACGGACTTGTAATTATATTTGTACTTAATTGTAATGTGATCTTGTAAAGAAAAAACAAAAACTCACTTTAACCTCAGTTTTCTCGTAATTAAACTCACATTAATTAAATAAAATTAAAAACTACATTTACTTAATATTAAAATTACATACAAATTAAGACTCGCAATTTCATAGGCTATGCACATGTCGTGCGCATGTGTGCAAATCAGCACGGCAAGTGCGCGTCGTTGAAAGGTCGCCATATACTTATAATTATTTGAAAAAAAAAAATCACCCAATTTGTTTACAGCTTAACTGAGCTCGTACACGAATTTGAATTTGCACACTTAACGCATAACTGTTCAATTTAATTAAGTGCATAGCCTTTAGATGCATGCATTTAGACGGTTTAAGTTTACATTATACAAATCATTTATACCTGCAAACGTCTTTCGTAAATTGTAATTTTGTCTAGACTAATTTGCAACAGGCATACAACACACCGCGCATTTCACACTATTTCCATACAAGAAAATTCCTAAACAAAATCTTTTTTCAAAAAAAAAATATATATATATAAACTATTCTAAAAAAATTCAACTAGTTTTCTAAATGCAACTCAATGCTTCGCAATGGGTTGCAAATACGCCATAGATTATATATATGTGCGTTTAACCTTCGTTAAAGTAGACGTCTTGCAGGGTATTTCCTTTTCAAGATTTTCTGTAGAGTTCTTGCATTCATGGCTGCGATCCTTCTCTAAATCGAGATTGGGTTTTTTAAGACTGGAAAAATGGTTCGGATTCATTAGCAGATTGACATCTTTGCCATTATTATGATGCTTTACGGTGAATTGACTGTGTGGCGAGTAATAAGAATTAAATGAAGATTTCGAAAAAAAATATGATTTGATATTAATGAAACTTACGAATTCGAGGTGAATTGATTACGATGATTTGCATGTAGCGACGTTGCTTTACACAACCGTTTTGAGGTATAATATCCAACAATAATGCCCACAACGAAAGCGATAAACGAGAGGGCCCAACATAAGCTCTTGCCGGCGACCTTTAATTGTCTGTCTTTTCTGTCATCTTGTGAGTGAAATGGACCTGTAAAATTAATATTTTTGTTTGAAAATTAATTTCATCACTTAATCAAAACTCGATTTTCCCCACTCACCACTCAGCGTGTTCATGAGCTCATCGGGATTCACCGATTGTAATGTTATTTTATTTCCATCGCTAAAACTGTTCAGCAAGTAATCATTACCAGCGCCTGTGCTTGCATCCATATCAGTTACTTTATCAGAGGGTACTTCATCGACTGCAGAAACGCCACTCTCCGATGAAGCTGTACTCGCACCAACTGGAACGCTATTAACCGCACTCACTTTTGTGTAGTGAAACTTTTTGCTGTTCAATTCTTCATCAACTTGTGGTTGTTGTTGTGCTGTAACCAAGTCAATGCCCGGACTTGCCACAATACCGCCACCAACAATTGGGCCGTCAGCCATGAGTGTGCCACGTGTGTACTTTGGACAAAGCGATGCTGCTGCTTTTTTGGTAGTATTCAAGCTTTGAAGGAAGGCTTTTGTGCCGAATTTGATGTTGTTGGGTGTAATACTTTTGCACTCATGATTCTGCTGATCCCAAGCGCAATTTGGATCTTGAAGACTGAGACAACCCAAACAGTCTACAATATGCCCACAATGATGCAACGGCACTGTAACCAAACTGCCATCACTAACGACTAATAGACGATTGGTTTTCGAGGAAACGACCAGTTCACGCACCGGCACACCCAAAGGCAGCACTTGCATCTCAGAGATAAGAACTGTTTTTAATTTGTCCACACCGGTGGAATCGCTTGCCTGAGTGGGTGTAGGTATGTTAATAAATTTTGTTATTCTGCCATCATCTGTGCCGGAGTAGATAACATCATAGTATTCACCATTTAATGCCATAATTTGTGCATCAATAGCGATTGTGGTGAGTCGATGGTGTAAATTTACTTTCGTGAGTAGTGGGCGTCCGTAAACCGCGGGCACAGCAGTCTCCATTAATGGATGGGTTTTGGCGAAATTCACCGCAATGCTCGATAGCATTCGCGAATCTTCGACACACTTACCCGGACGTGATTCCGGCACTTGTTCATCCTGTATGGGTAGCCATTGTGATTGACTATCTTTTTGCGATTTGAAACTGCCCTCAAAAGCGTCCATAATATCATTTACATTGAACGCACACACCGCTGAACCGGGTATGGCGTTCACAGAGGTTGTGAAGACGGCATAGATGAGTGGATTTGACCCACTTTCGACAATGGGTGTGATTGCCTCTGCGGGGAAAAATATAAAAGATATTTTATATTAAATAACAAATTTAATTTTAGATTTTAAAACTTACGAATTTCATCGAAGTAGAAAGGAAATTCGCCGGGTACAGAGCAATTTAGTCGCGCTTTCAAAAATGAAGTCCAACTTTTGGAGAGTGAATACGGACCCCACGATCGTTTTTGCATACGCGAGCAACTCTTGAGTAAATTGTCTGAAAAAGAGATGAGAAATTAAATTTAATATTAAAATATTAAATTAATACAAGGGAACCAACTTATTACAATGAACCAACTTATTATTATAATTATTTCAATGTCATATTTTCTTGAATTTTAAAAAATTTAAGTCAATATAATCTTTTTAATCCTCGAATCTAAATTAAATTAATTGCACACCCACTGCTATTGACCCCTACATACCACGCAAAGATCACACACTCACCTTGCCGAAATTCATATACTCCATTGAAATTTCACGAAAGAAGAACATAACATAACGATCACGCTCCACAGCACCCACAAAGTCTGGTTGATTTAACTGTTTCAAATCGTACTGTTCGGTGCGTAAATTTTCGCGATATATCAATGGATCACTGCCCGAGAAGTCAGCAACGGTGGCACTATAAAGTTGACCGTCCGCATATGCATAGGTGCTGTTATGTGCCGGACTATATGGGCAAAGACCTTGCGCTTCCACGTCGCGTACAATCTCATACCGTTGGCCGGAACTACCGGCTGCGCTCAGTTCACTTGTGGCGGGCGCATAATGGCGACAGCGCGGTTTATAAGAATTGGTGCCACACAACAAGATTTGCCCACCATCGAGGCGTGCAAATACGCGTATGTAGTTGTGGCAATCAGTTTCAAGTTTACCCTTCAGTGCGCACAATTCGCGATCGGCATCGGATGAGAACCATTCCAGTCGACTGAGTTCACGTAAACCATCCATGCTGATGTTGTACATGATGTCTCTATAGATAGGTGGGAATGAGGTGAACCAAAACAAAAAGAAATGTTGATGGTGGTAAGTAATTGTCGGCGACAAAATAAGTTAATATAAGGGCTGTGCGGCTTGAGAACTTACTTAGCACCCACCAGTATGGTGATATCATCGTAGGCCAAAATTTTAAAATAATCCGTGCTGTTGCCCAGGAACTTGGCAATGATTTTATCTTGCTCTGCAGTAGCGATAGGAGAAAAGAATAATATACAAAATGCAAATTATAAAGCGAATGCATATAATTATACATATTATGTGTATTTAAAATTGAGTTTAAAGAACGGAAATGATAATCAACTGCACCATCACACTTACTAGGTTGCAAATCTGGGCGCACATCGGGCATCCAAGCGTGTACGGCATGCGGCAGTAATAGTAGAAGGCATAACGTGCTGCAGCTAATTAGTGTTTTAATGGTGAACACTCTTTTGGTTGTAGGTTTCTGCTGCAGCTTTTGCATTGTAACAATTATAATTATATTGTTATTATTATATAGATGACTGTATGTACTTTTTCTTGTTGTATGGTATGACGACAGCGACACTTTCAATTGCTTACACACAAAATTTCGTACATTTAGGTATATATGTATGTATGCGCCGTTAATTGTAACATGTGGTTAGTTAATTATTATGCTTCAAATTCAGCTTATATACACACAATGAGTCGGTGGGCGTTAAACGCTTTACCGGCACTGCTGTTTACTGCAGCTATTATTGTTTGCGGATTGACACATATTTTCCGGTTAACATCATACACTAAAAACGAGCACAGCAAACTTATTTGCGTACGTACGCCACAAGCAAGACTAACTAAATGGCAAAGGCACACGGCCTGTGTTGTGATGGTGGTCTGGAACTGTGTTCCAGACTTAAACACGCTCACGTCTGTTAATTGTTAGGCGGCAGCGCTAATTGTGTGCTTCTAATACGCTCAACACAATGGAAATTAAATACCTGCAAGACAGAATGGTAATAAAGAGCATTAATAAATAGAACAATATGTAGCTTTAGAATCAAACGCAACTACATACATATGTTATTAGATGGATGCTATGCAATAGATATTAGGTTCGGTGCAAATTTCATATGTGGAACGTGCGTGCAAAAATCAAAAGAAATTTCGCAAGCGCATTATAACGAGTGTATGTGAGCGGCAGCTAATCAGGTCTTCAAATTGGTGATACCTTTCGCTGGCAGCCAAGTATTACAGGTGTTATAAGCATCGTGCACAGACGGCGGACATATGTATGCGCACATGCGCGCACAAGAAAATATGTCCTTTGAATGCCCTTTCTACCTTACACTTTGTAACTACACACCCGCCACACACATGTGATGACACATTTCGTAGAAAATTGGAAAAATTTAATGGAAACCACGTACGGTATTTCCATCAAATTGTTTATATTATAACCAAACTGTTGCACTCTGACTAATAAAATAAAACGCTCGTCCTATTCGATTCTTGTTCCATTTTTTCTGAGGAAAAACGTGACTTTGGCAGCATTGACAAGCGGTGTGTGTAAATATTCGAAATATGCGAGCAGGCACGCGATGCAAAGGATTAATTACACAAATAACAACACTATGTAGCACTATATGTTGTACACAAACGGTTAGTGAAATTAGAATACAAACAAAACAGTCGTCTTTGGTCGTCAATTGTTGCCATTTTCCCATACTTAAACTGCTGATAATTAGCGAGAAAAGGAATGAGAAAGAAATGGATGTGAATTCACTGCCTGTTGGCTGCATCAAAATAAACAAGCAGACAGCCACCCGGTGTGTCAGCAGACAGCATTGATATACTAAACACGACAGCGGTAGTGACAACAATAGTCAGTCGAGTTGACTTTTTCTTTGCTTTCGAACAGCAACAACAGCAGCAGTCGCAGCAAGTAACAAAAGTCAACAAGAGAAATGCCGATGTGCCCGCATACATTGTTATTGATGAGATCAAACATGTTTGCTTTGAGATTTGAACGGTTCGATTGTGAGGATTACATGGCAATATTTTCCGCTTTTCACAATGAAAATGCCATGTTATCTTACGAATATGGTATTCCGAAAAAGTGTCTAGCGGATACAAGAAAAAAACTTACGTATAGTGAGTAATGGGAAATTTTATTACATTCGATATACTGGCAAAGGTTAAGCAAACCGACAAATATTTAATAACTATATTTCATAAAATATGCCATAGAAGGAAAGTATGCAATATAACTTTTGACTTAACAGAGGACGTTTATAAGCAAGCCTGTCCAACAATTAAAATAAGTTTTTTAAATAAAAATGTGTAAAAAGTGCATTTTAATAACTCGATTAAGATATGGTAAACATAAAAAACTCTTAATCTGACTAAAGATTCATTGGCATTTCAAATAAATATTTAGATATAAACATTATACTACAACTCGATTTATTCTTAATTTGATCATAATAAAATCATAGAAAAATACAACTCGCAACTATTTTCAAAATATAAAAAATATCATTAAATTTTGTACACTTAGAACTGTACAATGTAAGTTTCCTTAAATATTTTTAATAAAAACTTTAAGCTTAATGGATTTTCAATAAAATATTTAAATGTGTAATAACCAAATGTTCAAGTTCCAAGAAATTGGCTCAACTCACACTAGCTTAGCTTTCTCAGCACTTAATTTCTTAACACAAATATTCGCTTTTTTAATGTGACCGATATAAAATTTCTACAAATATGTATATACATAGATACATACGCATAATCAACTACCTAGTATGTTTACTTGATAGCCATATGAAACAGCTCAAACCGAAAAAGAAGTGTACTGTACAAATATTTTGCATACAAAGTATTTATTTAAAACGTGTGTCCATCCATATGTTCGATAATTTAGCTTGGCGGATGGGCATATGCACAATTCTATACAAATGTAAAGATTTGTGAAAATGCTTTTATACACAATTATTTATCTCTACATTTCCTTCTCTTTTTTGTTCTCCTATCAAACTACTCCACTTGTGCGTTTATTTTTATTTATTTATTTATGTACATACATATGTATGTATATATGTACATTTGGTGCATATGTAGATACCGTGCTCCACTTTTGAACACTAGATGCCCATGCTGTATAATTTATAGCGGCTTAATATTTACTCACACCTGTTTTAAAAAGCATTTTTTATGTAGATTTGATTATGTTATGTTCTAGCGATTTAAATTATACTTATACCATGACAACGTTTCTTATTGCAGTATTTTTTTATTTGCTTCTGATTTTATGTTATGATTACTTCACAATATTTAAAATTTTATTCTAAATCTCCATTGAAACAACTCACGCTTACGTCGCAAATGAGTTCAAAGAAAATATTCAAGAACGTCATCTAACATAACACTAAATGAACGTTAATTACAATACATAATAAATAATAGTAATGATTTTCAATGTCAAAACTCTCTAACGTGTCAATTGCACAAATTTTTGTATTCTCACGGTTGGGTTACTGATTCGCACTCAAACGTCAACGATTGTTAATGCCATCGATAGTTAATGCTACCTACCAAATTTCATTTTACAATGCGACCACTTCAACAATAGACAACCCAAGAAAACAACAATTGGAGAAAAGTTACACTCTACACCACAATGAACTGGGGCATGACTCATACACTTTTACGCTTTTGGGTGGTGGAAAAATTAAAAGAAGCAATTAAGGAAGGGGTAAGTTCGGGTGCAACCGAACATTTTACACTCAGGGAAATACTTTAAAATGTAGAACCAATCATATAAAGTAAGGTCAGCCGTATGTTCGAAAATCCTGATATTAGTTATATGGGGGCCAATTCAAATTTTCGCTCAAATTTATCTTTTTTAGGCACAAAAATACACTGTTATGAGAACAACACGCTAGCTCATTTTATTGAGATGACTCACATATTGGCCGATATATGCGGTACAAAATCACCTGGAAGTTCATTATCTTTATATTGGGTATATGGGGGCTACGGGAAGTATTAATCTTATTCAACCCATTTTTGACACACACACCATTGCTAGAGAAGTACTATCCCTGAATTTCAATTAGATATCTCAGACATTGACCGATATTTTCGATCAAAAGTCTACTATAGATACTGGGGTCCTGGGGGCTTGAATAGTTTTTGTTTGATTTTCATAATTTTTAGTCATAAGATGGCATACTTTAAGGAAATCATTACTGCAAAATTTTATTCCGTTATATTAAAAACATCTTGATTTGTGTACTGAAAAGTGAAAGAATCAATTGGAATTTAAAATTGGGCTATATGGGAAGTAGCCATGGTTATTGTCCGATTTCGCTCATTTCACAACGTTGCATAAGAATATGAAAAGAATGCCACGTACCAAATTTTGTCGAAATCGGTCAGTAGGGTATGATAAGATATGAGATTTCACCAAAAAGTGGGCGGTGCCACGCTCATCGTCCAATTTTTACACCGGCTCCACTAAAGCCTTGTCATACCATCCTGGCGGCATTTCACATTTCTGGCGCATTTAGTTATTGATTTATCGTGCTATTAGTAGTTTTGAACATTACCGTTATATGAGAAGTGAGCGGGTTAATGGCAATTGTTGGGCGTGGCAATGGTCCGATTACGCCCATCTACGAACTCGAACTTTTTTTGTACTAAGAAACCCGTGTACCAAGTTTCAATAATATCTCAATTATTACTCAAGTTATAGCTTGCACGGACAGACAGACAGACAGTCAATCGGATTTCAACTTTTCTCGTCACCCTGATCATTTATTTATAAGTATATAGTATAACCTCATATCTATCTCGCTTAGTTTTAGGTGAACAAAACTATAATATTCTGTAGCAACTGGTTGCAAGGGTATAAAAATGTATAAATAAATAGTAATAATAATTGTTATGTATTTTAACGGTGTTACGACGTTGAGCGCGGTGAAAGACGAATGATAGTGTTAATTCTTACATCGCTTTAAGCAATGAAAATTCATCCCTCTGTATCTCTATTCTATTATTTCTATATACCGAAATATCTTTTTCTGGTTGAATTCACCGCGTGCATGAAAAAGCAAAGTTTAATTATCGTTAATTACGTTACATTCACCTTGTGAATTTGGATTTTTTCCAGCTAATTTATATAGCAACAAATGTTTTGGTTAGCAAAAATTTAAGGTAAGTATAAATTGCGGACGCTTATGGAAAATTTCAATGCCAAATTGTATTTCATCTTCATCATTGTTTATAAAAGTATTTACATACATGCACATATCCCCAAACATGGCTGGATTGGCCAAAAATTTGTTTTCCCCGAAAATTAATTATCTTTTACTTTCTATTGTACTTCTTATACTCACGCAACACCTTGGAACAGACAGTATAATGTTGTTATCTAGTACCTGTTAGGATGGTGAAGATTATCTAAGTTGTCATCGACGTCATCTAGCGGCAGGCCCAGGAAACGTGCTGTTTCAACGGGGTCGGACCAAAGGGAAAAGGGTGTTAGACGAGTGGGGTTGGCGGAGCCAGTGTCATGCGGAGACTGATTGCATGCAGGACATATGTTGGATATGCCGGGGTCTATTCTGAACAAGTGGGAGTTTAGCCTGCTACAATATCCAGAACGAAGCTGCGCAAGGAACACTCGCGTTTCTCGCGGCAACTCGAGCTCTTCGTCTGCAATGGGTGGTGATTTGACTCCAAGAACGCCATTCACTGGAAGAGAGTCGGTGAAGGTGTTGATAGCTCCACTGTGAATGGCGATCAGAACCTGTCGGAAGTTAGTTGCGTCCGAAGTCCTGTCGGCGAATTGTTCGATGTCGTCGAAGTAATTGAGGAAAGACCCTTTGATGTACCTAGGAGGCGGTTCCGCTCCAAGCAGGTGGCTGCAGGGATGATTTCTGCGAAAACATCTCAGCAGGAACTGCTTGTAGAGGAGTTCATTATGCTCCTTAACTGGGAGCATAAGCGCTTCACTATGTAGATGTTCGATGGGAGATATCAAGAGGCATCCTGTCGTGGTCCGGAGTGCAGTGTTCTGGCAAGTCTGAAGCTTCTTCATCTGCGTTCCACTGCATCCAGGCGACTATATTGGTACGGCGTAGTTGAGGACCAGTATAATAGTTTTGTTCACCTACCGTCCTTTTGTATTAATCGATGCAGAGTTATATACACCCTGTCAAGAAAGTATCGGGAATTTATAAACAAAATGAAAATTTTTCAATCATCATCCAAATTTATTTTATCGCCTTCAAAGCGATGCGCATGTGCCAACGCTTCTTCCAATCGTAAAAACAATTTTTATAGGCACTTTCCGGGATGGCCTTCAGTTCTCGCGTCTAATTTTTTTGATGTCTTCAATTGAGTCGAAGCGTATTCCCCGAAGTGGATATTTTAGTGTGGAGAAAAGTAAAAGTCACAGGGACCGTATCAGGTGAATATGGTGCCTGTTCAATGATATTCGTTGAGTGTTTGGCCAAAATTTAGCACAAATACGTTGATTTAAATTTTAAAATTCGTCAAACATTCTTGAGATCGGCTGACATAAACAGCTGCTGTAAACACTCTGGTTGACAGATCGCGCTAATTTTTGGCATCATAATTAAGGAAATCTTGGAAAAAAAATGTATCTGTCTTCCATATAAACGGTAGATAAGAGAAGGAAATGAAGAATTCCCGATACTCTATTGACAGAGAGCATACATATGTATATGTACATAAAATTAAATCTTCTTCTTCTATACTGGCGTAGAAAACGCTTATGGACAAACCTTTGGCACAATTCCGATTTCTTTGCCGCCGCGATTTGAATGTGCCGTTGGAAAGAGGAAGTCCTGATTAAAAAATATATATGGTTATAGGTACCGCAAACCTTTATAAGTGCTCATAAGTGGATACAAGAATCATGTTATCATCAGCATTCTATAAAATGAAGTTTGTACATTCACCTGCGTATTTGAGGAAATAATAGTTATGATTTCAATAATTGATTAACTATAAAAGGCGTGATTCATATGGAACACGCGCAGATATAATAGTAATCATTATTGACACATCATATTGTTGTGTGTTGGAATGTTAATCGCATTAAGCGTTACTGCACGAGCGCAAATTTACATTTTGTTCAAATTGATCTTACATAAACATATCTGTGTATGTACAAAAATATAGTACTACGCGAAAGTACTTCAGTCACATAAATTACATATTACACATATACATACATATGTAGAAAGTATTTTTTCTTATAGTTAATATAGAAAAAGAATCACGCGAAAAAGCAAATAAAGAAAAATTGATAAAAATCCTACATATTTACTGTTTAAGATGTGGCAAGGCTCGTTTTCCTTATAATTGTAAACAATCTAACCTTTTCAACGATGAGTGTGCTAAGTGATTTTTAAATTAATAAATTTAGGTAAAATATAGCAAAATAAAAGTGAAATGTGAACTTATTTCAATGTTTAGAGTGTATATTTAAATATACACAGTGAAAAACGTGAAAAAATCTAGTGAAACATAGAGAAATACCATGTGTTATTAATGCAAACTTTTGAACTTTTAATCGTGAATATTTTAAAAAATTAAAGTTATTTTTTTATTATTTTTGGATATTTCTTCTCTGGAGAAGCTCCCCTATCCAAACATACCCCATTTATACGGAAATTCGGCTTTTTTACCCCTCCGCCAAAGTAATCGGAATCGTGCCCCGAAATCGGGGGATGCTATTCTAAACCCCAGCCGAGATATTTAATACTATGTACCTGATTTATAGTTCGCATTCGTTGTATAGCTAATTCATATTCATTGCCAGCGCCCACACATAATACTTTGCCCAGATAAGGTACCGACAAAATGCTGTGCTTTCCTACTTCCCAAAAACCATGAATGAAAAATGTAAATTTGTATAATAGTATGTAAATTTAAAGAGCCAAAATCGAGCTCAGTTCTGCTTTTATAGTTGTACTTGAAATCGCAACACGTCACGTTCGCGCATCCGCTAATTGATAAAAATGCTAATCACAAAAATTACAGTACAAACAGTAGCATGAACAGTTGACGATTTGCAGCAGTGTTTTAAAGATGATTGTACGCATTATTTACATACATATGTACATACATACATACATACATATATAGTATGGATAATTTGTACAGCAAAAATCGTAGCCTGAAGAGTTACTGATTGGGAGCGGTAATGCTGCAGCAATTCATCATCCCTTCCGTTATGAGTAATTTTTTCACAAATTTAAGCACCAACTAATCTAACTTTCCATACAGCATCATAAGATATGGTAGCTTTTCTCCAGTGTAAATTGAAATACATATATAAAATTGTACATGACACCGTATGCAGTTTATAAATTGTACAAGTTTGCAAATCACATTTATGAAAAACCACATAAACCATATTTACTTTGGTAGACAAAACGACGTAGAAAATTATTATAACAGTAAAATGCAAACATAGAAGTTTTAAGCATCAGGCTGTAGTTTTTTATCCACACGATTTAAGTGGTTATTGCCACTTTTAGAGTTGCTCTATTATTGCCGCGACTGCCAATTGTATCTCAACACTACCGCCAACACTCAACCCAAGCAAACATGGCTCCTTCTGCACCTTTGACTTCGATGCTAGTTTGTTCAATAGTTTCATTAATTGTTTTTTATTCAACTCTTCTATTTCTATTCTTTTTTAGTTCTGTATGCTGCTGTTCAATAGCTGCCACAACTAGTGAGCCAGTCAACAATTTAATAAGCAATAGACGAGCGAACACGCTCTCATACGAGTTATCGACCGAGAAGAGCGTGTGGGTCCCGCCTTAAAGCAATCCACTCCAATTCACCTGTGGCCCCACTTATGACGAGTTTTGTTTTTTTTTTTTTTGGTTTGTCACTGCACATCGCCTTGTCCCCCTCTGTTCAATATGCACAAAAGTAACACCAACACCACAAACATTGTCAACTAGTCGTAGCTGTCGTCAATAGTATCGTTGTAGCTACGGTGTTGACGTTATTTCTTCTTTTCTTATTTTTTGTTTCTTCTTTTATGCATATATTAAGTATGCTTGTTGTTGCTGTTGCCCCACACTACACTAAGCTTGATTGTTTTTAGTTTTCATGTTTGCCAGTAGCTTACTCCAGCAAAACCTGTTTGAATAACAACAAAAAAATATATACAAAACTCGCACCCATACATACACAAATAAAAACCAACACGACGCTATCGGACACACACACATATGTACTTTTATGTACGTTTTATTGCAGCGTCCAGTATAAGCAGCTCGAAGAACATACGAAAACGGGTAATGAGTCCCAATTTCCTGCACTTTCAACTGGTTTTGCTGCTCTATTTTCCACTAATTAGCACAGTTACAATTGATATTTTGCTTCCTCAAAGCTTTAATAGCACTTAGAACTCACCAAAAATCAGAGAAAATTTTAAAATATTAATTAATTTAAAACAACAAATAAACAAAACACAAATCTTTAGCACAATTTAATTCATTTGAGTTCGTTGGTGGCCATAGCTGAAATCACTCTCTATGCTTCTGTATCTATACATAAAGTGGATGAATTTGCCCAGCCACCAGGGTGGCCATGAAATTTCACAGGGTTGCATGTGCTGCTAAATATTTTTAGCTATTGTAACAATTGGAATCTTTTGTGATCTCAATAAATCAGTATTATTTAATAAGTACTTCTTATATGATTAGATTTTTCAAATATTACAGTTTTATACATTTATAGTTTTATATCTTTTATTTATTTTTTACTTATTAATTCCATTTTCTAAACTTTCAATTAATTCGCCACAACTGTGAACTGTTCTCCAAAAGTTTTTAATTCACTGTTGTAGCACCACAGCGGCTCTCAACTTATAATTTGAAAATCGATAAATTATGCATTTTGACATTTCGGATAAGTAGAACTTGCACTGATAAGAAAAAATTCAACCCTCTTGGTATCGTCCAGTCGTGCAATGGAATTTAAAATTAAAAATTCCTGTAGTACTTAAAATATTCTGCAATTTTGAATATGCTAAATTAAAAATAATATATTGCATCCAAAGAACAAAGATTTGCTAATTGTGCGGACTCTTTTGTGGAGAAAGTCAAATCTATAAGTATGGCTAAGTAAGTGATTATGAATATTATGTGTTATTAATAACGACGGTTCCATAGTGATTGAGACCTGCCATACACACCTTGATAATAATGATTTGTTGATTGGAAATTTAATAAACCATTATTAATACAAAAATGCTTGTTCAACCAAATGCGCTTGCATATAAAAAGGTTTTATATGTTTCTTTTTGTGGAAAAATATCTATTCTATTCACCCTTGCCCCACATCTACTTTTCACCATTTCCTTTTTATAATGCTTCGCTTTCATGTTTACTACACACCCGCAATATAGTTGTTTTTACTTTTTTAAGTGCATCCATACTGACTGCTGCAATAACAACATTCATATAAAAAAATCAAAGTGGGCTTCTAGTATAATTGATGTGCCTAACCCCTCCTCATACTTCATTCACAATAACAATAACAACATAAACGGGCAAGAATGTTATTTATTCAACTTTACTCTCCTGTCTTCTCATATTTCAATCGGCTAATTGCTATTTGTTTACCCTCCCCCACCTCACGATAATGTGAACACGCCTTATTATTTCCCACGACTCTTCAAATACGCTCAATCAACTATAGACTCTCCGCCTGCGAGGAGCAATACGTTTAGTAAATGGTAATTTAATTGGTTTGTACTGTGTTACTGATTATATTCTTAGAATGAGTTTGGAGACAAACATAATTGTATTTCAACCATAGTGATACTTGCTGCTATGGTACGAGAGGTAACTGCGGGGCAAATAGTAGGGACAGTGTTATCAGTTTCACTTTTGTGACGTGCTGTAGCGTTGTAAATAGCAAATAGCTTTATCACTACCAAGTTGATAAACGCTCATTTAGTCGCGATTGTGCCAATAAGCCAACACTACAAATCTGGCAAAGCTACTAAAGTGTATTAAATTCTGTTGTTCTTAACGTCAAAATATAAAATTGTAGGCTTTCGAACACAAAAATATAAAAATGTTCAGTGGTTTCCGTACGCCTTTACGTTTGCGTTGGCCTAAACTGGAGCGGGCCAAGAGAAGAAACAAGGAGGAAAGGTACTCTTGTCGGTTTAAAAGTCGATGACTAAAAGCAGTTATTTTGGGTAGATGTTTAAAGAAATTAAACTAAATATTTTTATATATTTACAGGGAGACAATGATTGTCTTCGTCTATGACACAGAATGTCTCAAGGACGAAGCAGATGATCCGGTGGAAGCAGTTCTCTACTTTCACCCAAGTTGGGTATCAGACACACAGAAAGTGGCACTTTGTGGGCAACTAATGGGTACATCGTACTTCCTAAAAGACTGTTTCTGCAAACCGAAAATTATGGCTTTGCAAAACGGTAAATTTGTGTTAAAGGAATTTGGCAGATTTACCTTGGTTAGTGTATTTTTAAACAAGTTGAATTTTATTTGCCTTAATAAATAAATTTATGGATCTCCAGGCTGTCGGCACGGACCGCAACATCTCAGATTATTTACTCGAAAAACGTGCTGATTTGCTTGCCTCTCTTGTGAAATTCTTCCATCGTGATTTGCAAAGTCTCTTTGATCAGTTTCCACAACAAGCGCAATATAAGAATCTCTCCGAAAAGCTATATCACATTTTCGAAACATATCTGCCGATTTTGCAACGTAACGGACATATTTTCCAAAACGTACCCAAGCTGCGTATGCCGAAGGTTTGTAATTTTGCCATAAAATGTGTAATTTAATTAATTAACCACTCCCATTTGCTTACAGACGGCAAGCAATATATTTTTGGATGCCATACAAACATTACAGTGCTGTCAGCAGACCACGGGCATATTGGGCGGCGCCGTACTTTACCATAACAAGTGTGTAGTGTTATATTCACATTGGAGATTTTATGGTTAAACACATCAATCTTATTCATTTCCAGAGTGGTTGCGTCTCAATTGGGCGATACCATAACTAAGCAGCTTGTATTAACGGATCCGTTGCACATACGCACTACCGCCGAACAGATACACATCACTGATTTTCACATACCCAACGGCGTACAAATGCTAGTGGTTTATGTGGATGTCAAACAATATAACCGATTAGCAGCAGATGCGCAGCGCGCTCAAACATTACAGACCACACAACTGTCACAGGGTCTGTTTCCGTTTCAGTATGTGAAACGTAAACTGAAACGCGATAAATCGTTAATTTTCACCCACATACCAGAGGAGAGCAGCACCGCCGGCGGTGCGGCAGGTGAACTTGCGGAGGAGGAGAAGGATGTGGGGCAAACACTCACTGCAGTACGTTCAAAATCATTGCTGATACGCCCCACACACTTGCCTTTGCGTGTTCGCAACGGTATGGGCAGTTCGAAAGAGCTGCCTGAATCAGGCATTGCTTCGATAAATTTCGATGAGACTGATTCGTATCCGGAATTTATTGGACGTACTAGTGTGTGTTCCACACCAATGACCGAGAATAAAGTTCTGCAAGTAGGGAACATTATGTCTATCTGTGCTAATCCAGAGGTGAGTATAAAAGTCCTTAGAAAATTAAAATTATTCAAATATAACTATATATAACTATTATTTTGCAGGATGAGAGCAACTCGAATAAGCAGAAAATACAAGGTACCAACCGACGGAATTCGGTAAAATTTGACTTTGAGAAATTCTTTCAAAATTTCATTGCTAATCCCAATAAGCAAATGGAGCGGCGCAACTCTTTCACCGACTTGCAAGATTCACTCAAGAAGATCTCGAAGAAATTATCACTCAAACAATTTTCGCATAGCTTTAAGTCTGACGTCAATCGCAATGGCAGCATTAGCGGCATTGAGGTCATGGAATCTCCTGATTTTATCGAGAATGACGATGATGTTGAAGTGGAGCAAAATTCCGACAACTCTGATGAGAATAATGGCACATCCCGCACCATAACCGATCCTACCTATCCCGTTTTCAATGAGAATGGTCAACCAATTTCGCGTAGCCTCTTCCAAGAGTTCATAGAAAAATACTACCGCTTGTGGGCGGATAATGGCAGCGGTACTGGCAGCGCCAAAAAGGAGGTAGAAATCGCACAACTCATTGAGGAATTCAAGGAGTTCGATAATGAGCTTAAAAAACTAGACGAATCGCTGTGCCGTCAGGACCTCGGCGATAATTGCAATAGCACACAACTCAAAACCGATCGTAACTTGAATACTGAACCAGCCACCGTGATGACAAAAGCGAAAACACCAATTGATAAGAAATCACTTAGCCTTCCACTGAAGCCACTCGCCGATGCAGCAGCCAACAATGAGCGTGAACTGCCGTTTGTTATAGCGAATCGTAAGCAAACTGGTGGTGTGCCACTCACACCGCTCATGGCCAAACTCTCTGTGTTGGCGTTGAATGAGGAGCACAACTGCAGCGGTGCTTGGGATGCCAACGCTGTGGAAATTCAAACGCCACTAAACACGTCTAAAGTATTCTCGCGTCGCAACTCCTTGATATGTGACGATGCTGTGGATGCCTTAGCGACATTGTCTACAAACACACAGTCCACAAGGAATGGTTTGAAGCGACTGGAGTTGTACATGTGTGGCCAGCAAAATATGACCCTGCTGCTGTTAATGGAGGAGGGAACGGCGCGCCAGCAGCCCGTTGTGCAGAAAATGGTAAGTTGATGCATTTTGGAAATGTTTTAGAAATTAGTGTGTATGTTTTATTGTAAGAAAATTATTAAATATATAATCTAGCATTTGTTTATATGTATCTAATTCATTAAATTATTACTTAATTATGTTTTTTCAGTTCGATGTTTGTGTTGCTAAATTTCCGCATATGGAATTGCATTTAAATCAAATGCTCAATGTCAATGTGGAAGGCGATAAGCGTGACGGCGCCTACAGTTTCATGAGTATCGATGCGAAATGGGATACGTTGGAGCGTAATGGACCATGGAATCCGATGGAATTGAACATACTCGAATGTATGCATCAAGAATTGCAGCCAAACGATGAGATCTCTAACTTGATTTTGAGGTGAATAACGCCCGATGCTTTTGAATATTCGATTTCGATAGTATTGCAATAATTAATATCTCTAAATCGCTAAGACTTTGTTGAGTATGCACTGATATGCTAACTTTTACTAATATCGGCCAGTATAAGAAAGAAAAGAAAAAGCAAA
Source organism: Bactrocera neohumeralis (assembly GCF_024586455.1). Classification (NCBI taxonomy): domain Eukaryota; kingdom Metazoa; phylum Arthropoda; class Insecta; order Diptera; family Tephritidae; genus Bactrocera; species Bactrocera neohumeralis. Next base: position 47,960,569 of record NC_065921.1, read on the forward strand.
AGAATCTTGAAATCATAGACTTGGAGTGATAATTTTCAACTAAGGCAAATAAATTTCTTTTCTATTTTAGTGCTGAATCTAGCTTAAGTATTCTATCACAATAATAGTAATAACAATGTTTAAATAATTGTTGTTGGTGCGTGACCGCTATAAGGTCGCATCAGAATGCATAGGATGTGTGTATGTATATACCTATAGTCTGAAATGTACCAGTTTGATTATTAAAACAACAAAAATAAATTTACTGGACCCTCTAAGCTAAGATTTGAGAATATAAGTTTCGTGATTTGAAAGAGCCTGGGTCTGCTGGCACAACTCACTCATCTTAAGAATATAAAGAGCCTTTATATAAACATAATTAACCGAAATATGTACATATGTATACCTGTTTTTCAGATCACACGATGCAGTTTACTATGGCTACAAGTCTGGTCGTTCTGAATTCTTTTACAAAGAAGATCGTTCGGCTTCCAGTTCTTGCACGAGCTGTATTTTATACGGTTTTACAAGATCTTTGCCGCACAATTTCTTCTGTACAAAGAAGCGGCACATTCCACCAACGGCATACCGCCACCCTCCGATCCCATGGGCAATGTAGCGATGCGCGCCAAAACGCATCTGGAACGTGATCATTCATACATTTTATTTTAAACTCGATAAACGTATTTGCGAAAGTAAGATAGCAAAATATTGTGTGAATGAATGTATTATGCTTTCTAAATTTTATTTTTATAGTAGTGATATTTAGAAAACTAGACTAGATTTACTATTAATACTATTATTTATTACTATTTAGTAGCGGTAGCCGCATCAACAACAAAAATATGTTTCACTTAAACTCATTAGTGCGCCACTAGCCTAGCGCCGGCAATTCTAAGCAGATACAAAATATTTTGTCTATAGTACTCAAAACTTAAAAATTAAATGTTAGACTCGAAGTAAATCTTAAGAGTGTAGTTGTTGCTTTTTATGAACACGACTAAAACATATTCAATATTGTTATTTAAGAGAGTATATTAATTATGAAAAAAGTGTTTTATAATAGTAGTAAAAGAATATTAAGGGTTTTTTGAGATATGAATATTTTTCCTTTATCAACAATTTAAATTCACAGCGCAAAAAATTATGCTACATTTTTTCGTAAAGAACAGGTAATAGAAGAGATTTGTTGATTTTTATTAACATTTTATTATTTAACTATTAAAATTTTTTGTCAATTTATACCAAATTTTTTTACAATCGAACATTTATTTATTTTGGTAATTTTGTTTGCTTAACACCTTTTAAAAATAATATCTTAGCATTTGAACTATTAAAACTACGCGACGGCGCCTAACAGTATGCTCTCTTTATTAAGGGGGTATTCTACTCTAGAAGCATGAATTTCAGGTAATTTTTAAGGTGTCCTAAAAAAAGGCAATTAATATTTTTGCTATCCATTTTTTTTGGTGTTTTTATTGATATCTTAAGAATACAGGAAAAAAATTTTACAAAAAAATATTAAAAATTAAAATAATTAGAGGAGGGGGAGAGACAGGTGTAAAAAAATGGCGCATCCTGGTGACATTGATCCTGACTCTCCTGGTGGTCTGAAAAAAAATCAAAAGAAATTCTTAATCAGTAAGGATGCTGTTATAGTCCCTATTTCAGGGAACACGAAAAAATTTTTTTTTTTGAAAAATGGCGACTGCCTGAAAATAAAAATCATTTTTTACGTTTTTTTTTGAAATTCCTGAATTTTTTTAAAATATAAAAAACAAAAATTTTGACACGATGCTGGTAGGAACGATAAAGGATTATATAAAGAAGGTTCACACAAAATTTCAAGTAAATCGGTTGTATAGAACTTGAGATAATGCCGGTATCGTGTGGAAAAAAGTAGTTTCGAGAAAAACGCGTTTAAAAAATTCGATACGGCCGAACCGAGCTAGGCACTGTGTCACTAAAGTAACTGTAGGTCTTAAAATAATTTTAATTTTTAAAAATCCTTTGGAGGATATGTTCTTAAGGATCTAAACTTTAAATATATGAAAAAAATCGAATTTTTCAAAATTCTAGAGTAGAATACCCCCTTAAAACCTTTCGTGCTTATAATACCCAATGTAACAAAGTGACGGCTGTGCAGTCACTTTTAGGCAAATGTAACACATTTTTTGGTATACATCTACACTTTTATTTAATAATCATATAAATATATACCAAAAAAATGTGTTAAATTTGCCTTATCAATTTGCCAATTTACAATTTGCCATTACACATTTTTGTTAACTATAGACTAAGATTTTTAGACATTTTTTTACTCCCGTACGCTAATAGCCTCCATATATACATATAATATGTGAATGTAAAAATACTGAACCACTTTTTTGTGCAATACCTCTACAAATTCTTCCTGTAATTATTTTATTATAAACTATTAAGTGCAGTAGGGAGAGAGATAAGGGAAATGATTGTAGTTTTTAGCTTGAAATTTGTACCTTGAAATTGTCCATAAATGCTTTTTGCAAAAAGGGAGAACTTGCAACATATATTGCGTCGCAATATATTGTTTGAATCTCATGATACTACTGTGATCAAATTGAAAGGTGAATTTTGTCCATTTCATTTCCTTCAAAGTAATCCCCTCCCGCTGAAATAAACTTATGCCAACGAATGTTCCAGTCATCATAGCACTTGGAAAAATCCTCCGTCGTGATTTCCATCACGCCTTCTTCGATTCAGCTTTTATATCCCTAATTGTTACACGAAGGTAAATCTGGCGAATGCGGTGGTTGCGGCACGATATTAGTTGAAAATGTGGCGAAATGATCACAAATAACCAATGCAGTATGAGATGGTGCATTATCGCACTTCCTTGTTCAATATATTCAGACATAGTAAAAATCGAAGAATTCACGCGTATATCAAATCTCTTCTTCTTAATTGGCGTATACACCGCTTACGCGATTATTGCCGAGTTAACAAGAGTGCGCCAGTCGTTTCTTCTTTTCGCTACGTGGCGCCAATTGGATATTCCAAGCGAAGCCAGGTCCTTCTCCACTTGGTCCTTCGAACGGAGTGGAGGTCTTCCTCTTCCTCTGCTTCCCCCGGCGGGTACTGCGTAGAATACTTTCAGAGCTGGAGTGTTTTCGTCCATCCGGACAACATGACCTAGCCAGCGTAGCCGCTGTCTTTTAATTCGCTGAACTATGTCGATGTCGTCGTATATCTCGTACAGCTCATCGTTCCATCGAATGCGGTATACGCCGTGGCTAACGCGCAAAGGACCATAAATCTTTAGCAGAACTTTTCTCTCGAAAACTCGCAACGTCGACTCATCCGTTGTTGACATCGTCCAGGACTCTGCACCATATAGCAGGACGGGAATTATGAGTGACTTATAGTGTTTGGTTTTTGTTTGTCGAGAGAGGACTTTGCTTCTCAATTGCCTACTCAATCCGAAGTAACACCTGTTGGCAAGAGTTATCCTGCGTTGGATTTCTAGGCTGACATTGTTGGTGGTGTTTACGCTGGTTCCAAGATAGACGAAATTATCTACAACTTCAAAGTTATGACTGTCAACAGTGACGTGAGTGCCAAGTCGCGAGCGCGACGACTGTTTGTTTGATGACAGGAGATATTTCGTTTTGCCCTCGTTCACTGCAAAACTCATTTGTTTTGCTTCCTTGTCCAGTCTGGAGAAAGCAGAACTAACGGCGCGGGTGTTAAGGCCGATGATATCAATATCATCGGCATACGCCAGCAGCTGTACACTCTTATAGAAGATGGTACCTTCTCTATTTAGTTCTGCGGCAGGTTTTCTCCAGAAGCAGGATGAAAAAGTCGCACGATAGGGAATCGCCATGTCTGAAACCTCGTTTGGTATTGAACGGCTCGGAGAGGTCCTTCCCGATTCTGACGGAGCTTTTGGTGTTGCTCAACACAAAGTTTTGCGGGGATACCAAATCCAGACATCGCGGCATAAAGGCAGCTCCTTTTCGTGCTATCGAAAGCAGCTTTGAAATCGACGAAGAGGTGGTGTGTGTCGATTCTCCTTTCACGGGTCTTTTCCAAGACTTGGCGCATGGTGAATATCTGGTCGGTTGTTGATTTTCCAGGTCTGAAGCCACACTGATAAGGTCCAAACAGTTTGTTGACGGTGGGCTTTAATCTTTCACACAATACGCTCGATAGAACCTTATATGCGATGTTGAGGAGGCTAATCCCACGGTAGTTGGCGCAGATTGTGGGGTCTCCTTTTTTATGGATTGGGCATAGCACACTTAAATTCCAATCGCTGGGCATGCTTTCGTCCGACCATATTTTACAAAGAAGCTGATGCATGGTCCTTATCAGTTCTTTGCCGCCGTGTTTGAATGGCTCGGCCGGTAATCCATCGGCCCCTGCCGCTTTGTTGTTTTTCAGGCGGGTAATTGCTATTCGAACTTCTTCATGGTCGGGCAATGGAACGTCTGCTCCATCGTCATCGACTGGGGAATCGGGTTCGCCTTCTCCTGGCGTTGTGCATTCTCTGCCAGTCAGCAGGCTGGAAAAGTAGTCACTCCATAATCTAAGTATGCTCTGGGCATCGGTCACTAGATCACCTTTGGGGTTCTACAAGAGTATGCTTCGGTCTTGAAACCTTCTGTAAGCCGCCGCATTTTTTCGTAGAATTTTCGAGCATTACCCCTGTCGGCCAGCTTATCAAGCTCTTCATACTCACGCATTTCGGCCTCTTTCTTCTTCTGTCTGCAAATGCGTCTCGCTTCCCTCTTCAACTCTCGGTATCTATCCCATCCCGCACGTGTAGTGGTCGATCGTAACGATGCGAGGTAGGCAGCCTGTTTTCTCTCCGCTGCGACACGGCACTTCTCGTCATACCAGCTGTTCTTTTGCACTTTCCGAAAACCAATGGTTTCGGTTGCAGCTGTACGTAAGGAGTTCGAAATGCCGTCCCACAGTTCCCTTATACCGAGTTGTTGACGAGTGCTCTCAGAGAGCAGGAAGGCAAGCCTAGTAGAAAATCGTTCGGCTGTCAGTTGTGATTGCCGCTTCTCGACGTCGAACCTTCCTTGTGTTTGTTGGCGTGCGTTTTTTGCTGCACAGAGGCGGGTGCGAATCTTGGCTGCAACAAGCTAGTGGTCCGAGTCGATGTTAGGACCTCGGAGCGCACGCACATCTAAAACACTGGAGACTTGCCTTCTATCTATCGCAACATGATCGATCCGGTTGGTGGCTTTTCTATCGGGAGACAGCCAGGTAGCTTGATGTATTTTCTTATACTGAAATCTAGTACTGCAGATAACCATATTTCGGGCCCCGGCGAAGTCGATCAGCCTCAACCCATTTGGGGATGTTTCGTCGTGGAGGCTGAATTTACCGACCGTAGTGCCAAAGATACCTTCTTTGCCCACCCTGGCGTTAAAGTCGCCAAGCACGATTTTGATAACGTGGCGGGGGCAGCCCTCATAAGTGCGCTCCAAGCACTCATAAAAGGCATCTTTGGTCACATCGTCCTTCTCTTCCGTCGGGGCGTGGGCGCAAATCAGCGATATGTTGAAGAACCTCACTTTGATGCGGATTGTGGCTAGACGTTCATTCACAGGAGTGAATGATAGTACTCGGCGACGGAGTCTCTCTCCCACCACGAATCCCACACCAAACTTGCGCTCCTTTATATGGCCACTGTAGTAAATGTCACAAGGACCTACTCGTCTCTGTCCTTGTCCCGTCCATCGCATTTCTTGGACGGCGGTGATGTCAGCCTTTATTTTTACGAGGACATGAACCAGCTGGGCAACGGCACCTTCCCAATTAAGGGACCGGACATTCCAGGTGCATGCCCTCAATTCGTAGTCCTTATTTCGTTTGCCACGGTCGTCATCAAAAGGGGGGTCTCTCATCCGAGGCTGATTGCTAATTTTCATTGGTAAGTTTTTTTTTACGTGGCGGGTCCAAAACCCAGCGCACAACCCTGCGGAGGGGATGTTTCGCCTTCTCACTTTAGCTCGCCTTCAAACGGATGTTCTTAGGCTACCCAGAGGATACTTGGTCAAAGACCGGAAGTAGTGAGTTGCTTGAGTCATATGTAAAAGAATCGTTTCTGGCCACTCCCAAGTGAATGGCGATCAGAGAACTTTCCTCACTTGCGTGAACTTCTACATATGACTCCATCCTCCGTATATCAAATACTAATGAATATTTCGAAAAACTTACAGAAAAAAAATTTACCGATTCGAAAAAGACGCGAAGTATAAATTAAAAATTCACCTTTCGATTTGATCACAATAATATGATTTTGAGAGGTCCTTACTGCAAACACATACATACACATACAAATATACATATATATTTTATAAATAAGAAATCACGTTCCAGAAAATTTAACGTGCCAATTACACATTCCATTCCATTTCATTAAATTAATATTAAATAGTAATTGCATAAGTTTTATTGGATATGGAGCCCAGTGGCGTATACCATAGATGTAGTAATGCATTCACCTATACTTATCTGGTGTTCAGCACCTTGCAGAAGATTTCTTGTGTAATGGTTGCGCTGAAATTTTAAACAAAAGAAAATAAGAAGTGCTGCGGGCACTTCTTTATATTTTTGTTATTTATCCTTTATCAAAAAATATCGACAAAGATAATATATTATAATGGATTTTAGGTAGCAACTCATATCATAAACATTATTATGTACTGTCCTCATTAAAGCTCATTGCTTGTCCGAACACCGCCCGCAACGCCGTTCAATTAGTTGTAAGGACATAATTATCAACAAGAAGAGAAAACGAAAGTAAAATAAAAAGCGTAAACTAAAAGATTTGACGATAATAGTTATGATTAGTGTTGATGTAAGACTTATAAAAAGTCAGCTTCGGGCTTTCTGTGAGAGAGTTGTTACTTTTCAATAAACAAAAAAAGAAAGTAAATCTGAAACACTTATTTTAGCGTCAATTTTGTATTACAACAAATTACATTTACCTCAGCGTTTTGACTGTCAAATATGGCAAATCGCCAATATAGATCTCTCGAAATCCACGACAGCTAATGTTATACCTAAAGTTTCCGGATGCGTTTAGAAGTGTACAAAATTCTGTTTGATATAATTGAAATAATTTCTCCGATGGAACTGTATTTTTAAGATGTTGCTCTTTGTTTTAGCTTCGAGCTAAAACCGCTTAAAGGAAATGTTTGTTACTTCTTTATAATTAAATGAATTTTATTACATTATATAATGAGGTAACTGCGAAAATTGCAGTATTTTTCTTTTAAATAATCCCAATTCTCTAAAACAAGTTTATTATGTTGTTATACATATATGTGAGTTTTTATATACTTATATATATTTAATCAGACGAAAACTTATAAAATACATACAAAAAAAAAAATAAATAAATAGTTAGTAAAAGTCCTTAGCAGCCAGCTAAAGCAGGATGCGCAATATTGAAGTGTAGTTTTTTTTCGCTATAATTTTCTACACTTAAATGCTTTAACACTTACATATGTGTCTACTTAAGCATACCAATTGTTGACATTATTACATACATACAGACATACGTATCTATCGTTAATTATATAATTTCAAATAAACTTATTTATGTAAATTTTGGCTTTTTGCTTACGTATCTAATTCAATAAGTAATAAAACATTTAATTCACATTTCTTATGCATATGTATGTGTGTTTGTAGATTTGTGTGATTTTTAAACAAATATAATAATCCATAATGACATAATGATATTTGATATTAATGATATTTGATAAATAAAGCTGAAAACACTACCTTATGGATTATACAACAGTATTTGACGAAGATTGGCATAGAAATAAGAGGATTAATTATGAAAAAATGTTAATAATTTAAAATAAATTATACAAGAAAGTGAAGTGAAAAACGGTACGATCGTAAATATAATAAATAATAAGAAAAATCGGCGTGACCCTTACATGAGCTTTATCTGATAATTGCAATTCTATATATTTTATGTCACCTCTATATGATTGAAGGACATTTATTTGGGACTTTTTCGTCAGTATAACAAAAAAAGTCTCAGCATTGCTTCATAAAACTGATTTCGATATAATTTTAGAGAACACTGAGACTCGTAACTTGCCAATCATTAAGCAATAGACCTGACGCCGATGGACTAAATTGAGTGAAGAATCAAAATTATGGTGGAAAAGTTTTTTGCCGCTACAACAACAATACTATGTGTTTACTTCAATTAAAGTAATGAAAACTATTTCATATTTACATATTATAAACAGTATGTTAATATCGTTATAATTATTGCATAACGTTATTTTATAGAAGTACACTCTTTGTGTTGCTACAGAATATTGTAGTTTCTTCACCAACATCTACTTAACTGATCAGGATGACGAGGCGAGTTTGATTCTGTCCGTCCGTGTAAGCGGCAACTTAAATAAAAATTGAGATATAGTGATGAAACTGAATAGACGTACTACTCGTCGCTAAAAGAAGGTTGGTATTGTAGATGGGCAGAATCGGATTATTGTCACGCACACAAAATGGCGCTAATTCAAAACCTGTGAAATTTAATTTGGTACAGGCAATTGTAGTAGTGAGGGCATCGGTGGGTATTCCTTCGCCTCTAAATATGTTTAATGTACATATCTCACAAAACATACTAGCTATATTGACAAAACTTGCTATGAAGGAAATTTGCAGACACCATACTGTGTGAAAGTGAAGTGGATGAAAACGGAAGGAAAGCACGCATAAATACATATGTACGTCGGAAGCATAAAAATTTAATTAAAATAATGTTTGGTTGCTTCAAAATTGGATAACGGGGTTGGCACTTTTCAGCTGACTTTAAGCGGTTTATGTTAGTCAATATGTTTACGTGATTTTTCAAAGATATGAAATGGATATTTTCTTTTAAATAATAGCGCTGAATATAATGAAGTTGGTTGACTTTTTCTTCAAATGTCAAATATATTCATTTTATCCACTTTTGCTTTACAAAGATGAGATGAAATGGAAAGAAAAATATTTAAAACCCGATCATTCGATGTCATTTCTGGCAGTCCCTCAGAAAAAGAGTGCCCCCGCGTTGACAACAGAACTTCTTACAGAATCATCAAAAGTAAAAAAACACAAATCAAGAACCAATTAATGTATCAGTATTGTCACGCATATTGTTCTTATAGCCCTGACAGACGACAGCGCTAATATGCATTAGCGGGCTTAATTTACATTTGCTTGCGCATTTGACCCATGTTAATGACAATTTCTATTATATTATTATAATATATATTATTATAAAGTATTATATATTATTATAAAGTATTATATATTATTATAAAGTATTTCACTTTACGCCCAAACATTTGCGAAATCGGATCATAACTCTTCAAGCCCCCACGTACCGAATACGTGAACACCAGTGCGTATGGCTGGCTTTTTGTCGAAAATATCGGTCAATCTGTGAGATGTAGGCTGCTTTCTTAAACGCAATATGCAAACCATACAGGCGAAGTATGAAATTATTTAATTCATGACAGCCCTATTTCAAGCGCATGAGCTGTCAAAATTTGCATGGATTTTATTTTGCATGCATTGTATTGGAAATATTTAAAATGGAAGGTTCACCGATGAAGTAGGTAATTTATTTTAATAAATATATGTTATTTATTAAATTTTAATTGTTATTTATTTATCATTCCATTTTCATTCTATTAATTATTTATAATATTATTAGGATAATGCACGGGACTATTTATAAACGTCAACAGAATGCATTGCATATCTTGGCAAAGCAGAGTTGTAATTGATAATTGCTTTGCATGGCATGAACATATGATTTAAAAAATGATTTTCATATTGCATTTACAAAAGTACCCATACTATTGAAATTTGAAGGATTTTCTTTAATTGTATAATAGTATAGCCTTATGTAAAAAATGGGTCGAATCGGATCAATACTTCCCTTATAGCCCTGACAGACGAGCAAAATTAATGCGCCTTAAGCAACGCTAATGCGCATTGAAATTTTATGGTGACAGACGCCAGACTTGTGCATTTAGACAGCTGATAGTGAAATTTGTTTATTTCTAAAAAAAACGTGAAATAAAAATGAATAAGAAAATAATAGAAATTTTGGTATTTTTGGAAAAATTCGTTTATTATTAACTACGTTAAAAGATAGTAGAGTGAAACTAAAAGCAATAATTGATTTTAATGCGGAAAAAGTGTGTGAAAAAGTTAAGAATATTGGAAAAATGGATAGCAAACTGTGTGTTGTTTATTTTCTGCCATCTGAAAATATTAAAATGTTTTTGTTAATATACTTGCACATAATTTAATTAGCAATATAAAACTGCTTACCTCTGATGCTGCAAACGCAAAGGAGGCGGTAGACTTCAAGTGACATCTGTCAAAAAATAGCAAAAATCGGCTATTTTTGAGCAGTGTTGTCTACTCAATTTTGGTAAATTCAGCTAAATGCACGAAATTAATGTGCATTACAAACTTGCAACGAATTTTGATGTCCCCCAATTTGGGACGAACTTTTGGGTAGGGGCAAATTTTGAAAAATCCCACTTTGACCCATTTAGAGTGCTCCAATCGAGTCCAAATGTATGACCGACCCCCACTAACTTTGGACGGCGATCCACCCATGCCAGTGGCACACCCCCTGGAACTACCCTGAGGGGTTCCCCATACAATCATTTCAAAAAATCACCATTTTTGGCCTTTACATGAAAAAATCAGCTAAATGGCTATGTTTTTTCTTTATTTTTATTTATTTATTTATAATAATATCTATTTTTTCTCTTAAGAAATTTATTTAGTCAGAACATATGTAAATGAAAAAATTAATTTAAGTGAGTTATAGAAAAGAAACTAAAAAAAATTATTGTTTGAAGTCTTTTTTACTTTCAAGTCTGGGCAATTTCGCACGGCTCTCTAATGTCGTCGCCATAACAGCCTCTACATTTTCCGGTATAACCCGTTTGGAAACGCTAGCTAGCAATTGAACATGTCGTTCCGTTCCTTGTATGTGTGATGGAATTTTTGGATCATTAAACGGTGGATCATCTTGATTTAAATATTCTTTCAATGTATCGTACGGAATGCTTCGCGTGAATGGTGGTTCAAATACGATATTTATATCATTCAAATTGATCATTTCCGTATAACTTGTGCAATTAAAGTTTATATCTGGTTTTTTATAAACTCTAAGTTCCATTGGCTCGTCAACATCGGTTCGATAGCGTAGAATTTTCTTGATGGCACAGTCGCGCTTTTCTTTCCTATCATCAAACAACATTGATAACAAGATATTTTCCGAATGCGCATAATATGAATTATCTTTAATTACTTGATTGACAATTTTGCGTAAACGAGGTTCTAGAAATCGTGACCAACCAATGAACTTGAAAAATAATGCACTGCCGTACACGACAGAGCTGTAATACTTGATATTGAAGTACATTGGCACATAACATTTAATTATAAATTCAACCAGAATTCTTAAATTTGCATCTGGATTTTCCGTTGTCACATATAATCGCAATAATCTAGCGGCCTTGGTGAGCCACCGAGAATGTACAATTTTCCCTGGTTTGATGTTAGCCAGATCCACCGGAACCACGCCGCTAGAAATTGCATGGGCCATGTCGTATAAGTACTTCGAATCGGTGGAAAATTTTTTTTTTCTGGAGCAGGGGGCATATTTTGCAACTCAATTTTCTGGAAGCCGTCCACCACCTAAAAATATATAATAATAAAATAATTAAAAATGGTTGACAATTATAATAAATGAGTGATAGCAATAACTTACCGGAAGAGTTTCACAAGTTTCGATTTGACGGCTCAGTTTTCCGGTTGCCGATCTTGGTCCAGTGCTGGTTGATTTATCCAAAGCTTCAAACAAATGCCGAAACGGAAGTTCGTTGAAGTGTAGAAGGCAAACAAACCAATGCAATGGTCTTTTTAACAGCAATTCGAATCGTCGTATAATTCCACCGTGTGGGCCAGTGTTTGTTGGCTCACCGTCAGTGCATATTCCAATTAATGTATCCAGTGATATATTTTTATCGTTGAAAAAACCATTTAATTTGGTTGTTTTGTATTCAGCGGTTTCATGTTCCAGTCTTACGTAACCAATCAATTCAGAATTGGGTTCTCTCAAAATAACAAGATGAGGTTCTTTTACCATCCTAGTATGATACTTCTCATCAATTTTATCTATCGTTAAAGTATCATCTTTTCTGCCATCGAATGAAAACGCTAACAAATTGGTATCATCTAACCGTTTGCGAAGCACTTCTTGTCTGCATTTCTCTTTTTCTCTGCGAACTTTCGATTTATCCATGATGAGAGGTTTCCCATGCTTATCTTTAATTTTAAAATCTTGCAAAAGAGCGGTTCCCAATGCTGATGCTACTCTGTCAGGCACACCAAATCTGTCACATACCAAGGCAAAGTTAAAACAATCGTATCTCTCTGTGTATTGTGAACTTGTGCTTCTATCTATATCTTCTTGAACCGGTGGCGGTGCGTATGTTGAATCATCGGGATCTTGGTATGTTGGCATTGATGACATAGACGTTGCTCCTTGCTCTTCAGTTTCCATCATAAATGCATTCATTGTTAGTCTTCTCTGATTATGTTGATCGTGCATGAACTCTTTGAGGCGTTCGGGAACCCAGCCGCATGCACATGGAGCTGCCTTCAAATCGCATTTACATGTTCCAATGTAAAAAATTGTTTCCAGAGATTTTACATACTCTGTAAATTGTTGGGTGTTGTTTCTTCTCTTGATTTGCTCTTGATACTTGTCAAGCAATTTATTCAATTTATTACATACACTTTTTTTCAGCATTATTTCCATACCAAGTTTTTCCCAAATTCCAATCAACTTATCTTGTACTTGAATAGTGAATGATTTATGGGAAAACTTTTTTGTTCTGTTTTAGCACGTTCGCTTAAGTAAAAATAATATCTCAAGATATCCAGATGGGTTGGTAAATTAAGATCAGTCAAATCAGTAGACACACCAAAAACAGTAACATCATGCTTGGGTATATGACTCATTGGGTTTTCGATAGTTGTTGATGTAGTTGCTTCATCTTGCGGTGTAGAGGATGGTGGATTCATTGTAAACTTTTTGATTTGGAATGGTCACTTCACTTATTATTTTTTTTGAAATACCATAGTGGTTATTGCTTTAGTTCTCCTCACTTTCAGAGGTAATAAGAATGAAATGGTAATTTCAATTCTATTTCAAAATTTGCCCCTACCCAAAAGTTCGACCCAAATTGGGAGACATCAGAATTCGTTTCAGAGGTATGGTTCCTTCGGCAAAATTTCTTATTTTGATCCAAATGATTTTCTTATTTTTTTGCCTCCCCACAAATCGACCCCCTAATGAGTTATAAAATCAATTGAAAATAATTTTCAAGTATAAGTAGAGCAAAATGGGCGAGGCCCTTCTCCACTTTTTTTATCCTATATATTAAAGTTTCTTCTTAATTGGCATGACAGCTTACGCGATTATAGCCGTTCGACTGTTTGTCCATTCGGACAACATGATGACAGAACTATCAATATATCTGATATAGCTCATCGTTCCATCACCATAAATCTTTCGCAGAACTTTTCTCTCGAAAACTCGCAACGTCGACTCATTAGTTGATGTCATCGTCCGACTTTTAGATTTCTTTTTTGCTTCCTTGTCCAGTCTGAAGAAAGCAGAATTAACGGCGCGGGTGTTGAGGCCGATGATATCAATATCATCGGCATACGCCAGCAGCTGTACACTCTTATAAAAGATTGTACCTGCTCGATTAAGTTCTGCAGCTCGAATTATTTTCTCCAGCAGCAGATTGAAGAAGTCGCACGATAGGGAATCGCCTTGTCTGAAACCTCGATTGGTATCGTACGGCTCGGAGAGGTCCTTCCCGATCCTAACGGAGCTTTTCGTGTTGCTCAACGTCAGTTTACACAGCCGTATTAGTTTTGCGGAGATAACAAATTCAGACATCGCGGCATAAAGGCAGCTCCTTTTCGTGCTGTCGAAAGCAGCTTTGGAATCGACGAAGAGGTGGAGTGTGTCGATTCTTCTTTCACGGGTCTTTTCCAAGATTTGGCGCATGGTGAATAACTGGTCGGTTGTTGATTTGCCATGTCTAAAGCCACACTGATAAGGTCCAATCAGTTTGTTGACGGCGGGCTTTAATCTTTCACACAATACGCTCGATAGAACCTTATACACGATGTTGAGGAGGCTTATTCCACGGTAGTTGGCGCAGATTGTGGGGTCTACCTTTTTGTGGATTGGGCAGAGCACACTTAAATTCCAATCGTTTGGCATGCTTTCGTCCGACCATATTTTACAAAGAAGCTGATGCATGCTCCTTATCAGTTCTTCGCCGCCGTGTTTGAATAGCTCGGCCGGCAATCCGTCGGCCCCTGCCGCTTTGTTGTTCTTGAGGCGGGCAATTGCTA